>NW_027459483.1:0-300000 GCF_050624435.1 Tenrec ecaudatus
GGTGGTATCTCATGGTTGCTTTGACTTGCATTTCCTGGATAGCTAATGACTGAGAGAACTTACTCATATGTTTATTAGTTATTCGCGTATCATCCTTTGTGAATCATCTGCTCCGGTCCTTTGCCCACTTTTTCATAGGGCTACTAGTTTGTTTTTCTTGCCACCTTGTAAATTCTGTAGATTTTAGTAATTAGTCCTTTGTTATGTCATTACTAAATATCTTTTCCCAGTCTATGGGTCTTTTTACTCTTTCAATGAAGTCTTTTAATGTATGCAAGTTTTTTTATTTTTTAATATGTCCCACTATTTAGTTTTCTATGGATTGTGTCAGCTTTGTTATTTCTGATAGCCCATCTACTGCACTAGGGTTCCTAGTTTTGTCCCAGTTTTCTGATCCTGAGAGCTTTGGGTTTTACATTTAGGAATTTGATCCATCTTGAGTTTGTTTATGTGCATGGGTGAGGCAGTGGTCTTTTTTTGTTCTTCTGCAAGTGGATAGCCAGTATTTCCAATAGCATTTATTGAAGAGGTGTCTGCTTCCCATTTAATGTTTTTTAGGCCTTTGTCAAAAATAAGTTCTCTGTCTGTGGAAGCTAGAGGGTAGACAGGTGTTATTTTTGTGAAGGGAAGACAATATAAAACAAGAGATTGGCAAAAAAACATTGGAAATGACAAGACAATGGTAGATTTAACGAGTTATTTAATGTAAAACTGATGTCGGCTCTATAAACCTTCACCTAAGTAACAATAGAAAATATTTTTAAAAACTTAAAAAAATTCTCTGTCTCTGAATTCTATTCTTTAATGACTATTTTAACACAGACACACACACGTTCTATTTTGTTACCATTAGACTCAGAGTTTAATGATAAAAATTACATTAAAACAGAACAGAAAAGTTGGTGAAGGGAGACGTCGGACAGTACAAAAAAATAAAAGGAATTTTTTTAATTAATTTTTTTAACAATTTATTGGGGCTGATACAATTCTTTTCACAGTTCATACATATACATACATCAATTGTATAAAGCACATCTGTACAGTCTTTGCCCTAATCATTTTTTTCTCTTTTCTTCTTTTACATTTTATTAGGGACTCAAACAACTCTTACCACAATCCATACATATACATACATCAATTGTATAAAGCACATCCATACATTCCCTGCCCCAATCATTCTCAAGGCATTTGCTCTCCACTTAAGCCCCTTGCATCAGGTCCTCTTTTGAAATTTTTGTTTTTTAAAAAAGTGACTTAAATAAGGAAAACTGTGCATGAGCAGCCAGTAGTAACTATTGGTCTCTCTGCACTCGGAGGAAACAAGAGTGAAGTCAAAAGACTTGTTGAATACAATTATTACAATAGAATGATGAACAACCCAAACATTAGTCTCTATAATCTTGAGCTTGGAAAACCTAAATGGTGCCTGACTACCGCTACCTATTACTCTGAACACAATCACATTAGAAGGTCCTCAATGGAATGGGGGTAAAATGTGGAACAGAACTCATGATCATAAAACAGACTGGGTTTACTGGTTGAATGGAGTCTAGTAGCATACCCCAAGAATATAACCAATGTCCTCTAGGCGTGGAACTGAAATGACCTTTTTTAAAACCATCAACAGCTTAAAACCCAAAGGGCAGCATTTACCCAATGACAAAGTCCAGAGGGTTACTAAAGAAGGAGTGATGGTAAGAGAAAGCCCAGTGGGGAAGTAGGATGGCACATGGAAGGTATTGGAGTGGATGTGCAAAATCAATGTGTATGAATTTTTCGATGTAAAACTGATGAACTTCTCTGTAAACCTTCACTTAATTGGTAATAAGTATACTTCCCTTCCCCCACCCTAACAGTTTCAGAGTTTCAAATGTTTTCGTGTGTTGTATCTTCATTTTCATTTGACTCTAAATATTCACTGGTTGTTTGTATAATGGTTTAATTTCCATATAATTGTGTATTTCAGTTTCATTGTGTTACCAAATTCTGTTTACATTCAATTGTGATCAAGAAATATACTTTGTCGCAGTCTGCTCCAGCAAGGGGACAGCATGCCACCAGCTGTTGTCAGTTGTCCAGTTCCCTCTGTGTCCCATTAGCTTCCCCCAGGAACGTCATCCTCCGAGCCTGGCGTGCCAGCGTGGGGTCTAGTCCCGCTCTCTTTCTCTTCCTCTCTCCTGGCCTGCCTCTGTATGGGTGTGGCATGCTGGCTCCTCTCCCTAGCCTGTAGCTCTCTCTCTTCATGCATCCTTCCATGTGACCATGCTGTCCTCATGGTTTGGTGCTTCATAGTAGGGTCTACATGCACTCCAGGCTGGGAGAGGCAGCTCCTGGACAGTCTTGAAGGCCAGCGAAGAGACCCAGGATTTTTGTATAGTTCTTTTCTCTTTTTAAAAAATTTTTCTTATTGATTTACTATTTTTATTTTAAAAAATCATTTTGGGCTATGTCATAGTCGGTGTACCTACTTATATATGATAGGTATGGGAGGCATGCTTGAGGTGAGAGCATTGGGACCAACGGTTCCAGGGAGACCTGGGAGGTCAGAGTGGTGGAGGAAGGGGGTGCTGAGCAGGCTGTGCCATGGACAGGGGAACAACTGGGGTGTCAGAGCCAGTAATGAGGATATAGGGATCCAAGGTGGGGGTGGTGGTAATGTTGGAGCAACAGCAGACTAGCTAAGGGGGTTACCAAGAGGCAGAAATAAGGGGAAAGTGGCAGTGGGACAGGAGGAAGGTAAAAGGCAACAGAGGAAGGACCAAGGAAGCAAAGCAATGGATAGAGGTATAAACATAGTGGTGTGCATATGTAAATACATTAATCTACAAAAATAGAGGTATTGGCCCATGTACATATATTTATATGGCAATACCCTGAGGTAGGGGATGGACTTTGGGCATCCACTCATATCCTCCTTCAATTCAAGAACACTTTGTTCTATGGGGACCCAATGCCCATCTGTAGACAACTGGACATCCATTGCAGAGCGGTAGTGGGGAGATGAGTCACTCAGGCTTCAGTGTAGCAATAACGAAACTCACAACTTTCCTCTAGTTCTTAAACACTTCCTCCCCCCAACTATCATGATCCCACTTCTACCTTGCAAACCTGGTTAGACCAGAGGATGCACAGCGGTACAGTTGGGATTTGGAAACAGGGAATCTAGGACAGATGAACCCCCTCAGGACCAACAGTGAGAGTGGTGATACCGGGAGGGAAGGAGGGGTAGAAAGGGGAAACCAATCACGGGGATCTATATATAACCTCCTCTCTGGGGAATGGGCAACAGGAAAGTGGGTGAAGGGAGATGCCTGGCAGTGTAAGACAAGATAAAATAATAATTTATAAATTATCAAGGGTTCATGAGGGAGAGGGGAGCGGGGAGGGAGAGGGAGAGAAAAAAGGAAAATGAGGAGCTTATTCCAGGAACCAAAGCGGAATGCGAAGTTTGAGAATGATGAGGGCAATGAATGTATAAGTGTGCCTTACACAATTGATGTATGTGTGGATTGTGATAAGAATTGCATGAGCCCCAATACATAAATTTTTTAAAAAAGAGAAAGTTTTGTTCTAACCAGTCAGCAGCATGAGATGTTTACCCTCCTGACACAATCGCTGAAGACAAAATAGGTGCATAAACAAATGTGGTGAAGAGGGCAAATGGTGCCCGGTTATTAAAAGATATAGTGTCTGGGGTCTAAAAGGCTTGATGTCACACAAGCTGCCATTCAGCAGTGAAGCAACAAGTCCACATGGAAGAAGCACATCGCTGGTGCGATCATGAGGAGTCATAGGAACTGGGCATCAGCAGACACATAACAAATAAAAACGAGAGGGCTGGAGCAGAGATCCAAAGCTCATCTGTAGATAGTGGAACAATCTCCCCACAGAGGGACCACAGGGAAGGATGAGTCAACTTTCCTCTAGTTCTTAAATATTTCCTCCCCACCACTATCATGATCCCAATTCTATCTTAAAATCTGGCTAGACCAGAGGATGTACACGGGTACAGAAAGAAACACAGGGGATCCAGGACAGATGAACCCCTCAGGACTAGTGGTGAGAGTGGTGATAATTCAAGGGTGGAGGAAAGGTGGGATAGAATGGAGGAACCGATTACAAGGATCTACAATATAAGCCCCTCCCTGAGGAACAGGCAACAGAAAAGTGGGTGAAAGGAGATGTTGGACAGTGTAAGACATAACAAAATAATAGTAATTTATAAATTGTCAAGGGTTCATGAGGGAAGGGGGTGGGGAGGGAGGGGAAAAATGAGGAGCTGATACCAAGGCCTCAAGTAGAAAGAAAGTATTTTGAGAATGATGATGGAAATAAATGTACACATGTGCTTGACACAATGGGTGTAGATATGGATTGTGGTAAAATGATTAAAAAAGAGAGAAAGGAATATAGTCATTGTACAAAAAATAAGAAAAGAATATAAGCCAGGTGACATTCCACCATTTCCAGATCTAGCTCTTTCTTTTTTATTAAATCAGTTTTTGGGGGGCTCATACAACTTAAAAAATAGTTTTATTGGGGGCTTGTATAACTCTTATCACAATCCATAAATATATCAATTTTCAAGCACATTTGTACATTTGTTCTCATCATTTTCCCTTTTGTGTTCAACTTTGAGTGACTTTCTAGTATCATTCCTTCACATTTCTCACGTTGGAGGACTGGCTTTAAGTTTTCTTGTATGGGAGTCTAATAGCTATGAACGCTCAGCTTTTATCTTGGAATACTTAACTTTTTTTGAAGGACAATTTTTACAGTCCTTAATTTTTGAAGGACCGCTCTACAACTTGTACAGTGTGAGCATTTTTCATAAAACAAGTATGGATAGATATAATCATATTTATCATATGAGCAAGGGGAACACTGCGGAGCATGTTTGGGAACATGGCAGGGCTGAAAGAGACAGGTTTTGTGCTACATTTTATTCATTCCTAAACAGTGTTATATGAAAAAAGAAACTTTTAATTAAAAATATCTTTTGAAAGAAGGGCTTGGCTCCCCTCCTTGACCCCAGTGAAAAAGCCTATCACTCATACCTGGCCTGCCCTCAAAAGATCAGGTGATATTTTTACATCATTTACCACAATTCATATGCATTCTGATTCAACCCATTAATTGCAGCAATACCGTCAATGTACCATTTGAGTTCAGTTCCCGATCTGCAGGGGAAGAGTGCAAATCTTGGAGGTCCTGCCTATCTCTGTTCGATGAGTAAACCTGGCATCCTTTAGGGTTATGTTCTTAACTTCTCCCCCACTCTAGACAGAACCTTCTGTTGTGATCCTTTTCATAACACTTGGTCATGGTAGCTGGGTGCCGAACAATGTTTTCAATTTCTAGGTTGTGAAGACTGACGTTTTCCTGGTCCTTCAGTCTGGGCACTTAATTCGGAGACCTGGGTTTGCTGACCTGGGTTTGACCAGAGCCTGAGCTGAATGTCTTTGGGTTGAGGCTCATAGCAGAGTTGTATGCCACTTCGGGTGTTTATTAGCATACCTGAAACTCTGTAATGTGTCCTGTTAAACACCTACCCTGAGCATTTCTCTTGGCACTATAACTTATTGAGTTATTAAATTCTTTCATCACGCATTTTGTCTGTGAGTTTCTGTGTAGCCGTTGCAATGGATACATGCAAAAGTAAAAGAGTGGACACTAATCAAGACTATATAATGCATATATAATAAATGTACAAAGAGACCAGGAGACTTACTTACCATCTTTGGGATAGTGCGTGCCTTTAGGACGAGTAAAAGGTTGCAATCAATAGAATACGACCTTCACCTCTATCTAAAATATTTTATATCTTTTAAAAAGAAAAATTTCAAAATATTATATTAAATGTATCTAGTTGATGGGTATATGGGTTTTCTCCTAAAACTGTATTTTCTAATTATTTGAGATATTTTATAATTGAAGAACAAAGGACAAAATTGAAATATAGATATTTTTTAATTGAAAAACTGCAAATACAGTGACTCATTTCACATTACAGTAGTACATTCAGATAAACAAATGACCATCAATTTTGGTATAAAACTATATTTTTATCTTTTTTGAACATATAGTTAAATTCCCAGTGCAAAAACACTCCAATGAAAAAAAGATTAATGTACAATAAATACAAGCCTACAGGTGTAACCACAGTACCAATATTTACATGTGGTAAAGTGGTTCCAAACGAACAAGAGTCCTCTCCTTTATTGTCTAGAGGACACTCTGCTTACAGAGGGAAGCCCTTCTGGAAAGTCTGCACTCAGCAGCCATTGGGAAGTGTAACAGAGGACAGAGCTGAATAACCAGACAGTAAAGCTCTTAGGTTCAGGGTAATGGTTTCATGGGACATACCATTATTTGGCTTATTAACATGTTTGGTGCTTCTGTTCTACCTCCTCCTTCAGTTGTCAGGCACAGTTGGTGTCGATTCATGTGGAACAACAGAATCGAATAGAGTAGGATTCTGGAATGCATGGCTAATTAGCTGCCTCCATAAACAATGCCCTCCTTTGTCACGAGTCCAAATGAACTGCATGGTGCCTGGCTACCACTGCTGAGCATTTTGATCAAAGAGTTCAGAGAAGGATCCTGAACAAAATGGGGCAAAAATACAGACAAGAATAGAAAATTCTCATAATTCCCAACTTTCTGGAGCCATGGAGGGTGGCTGAACTCCTAAAACTATTGCCTTAAACCAGAAATGTACCATAATGTCTTCTTGAAACCAAGTAATAGTTTGGCTTAACTAGTAAAAAAAAAAAGTCTGCTTTGAGCTTGATGATCTTTTAACAACTATGTATGTGGAATAAAATGGAAAACAACTTGAAGTATTTGCCTGGGACTTTAAACAAAAAACAAAGCCAACCACACTGCCATGAAATCAATTCTGATTCACAATGACCTTACAGGACCGAGTAGACCTGCCCCTGTGCGTTTCTGAGACCGCAACTCTTCATGGGAGCAGACAGCCATGTCTTTCTCCCAAGTCTGTTGGATTTAAAGTGCTGCTTTTGTGGCTAGCAGCCCAGTGCTGTCATCACCATGCCACCGGGACTCCCCTGGAACTCTAAGGGGAGTGAATTTATGCTAACAGATGAGCAACAACTCAAAAAAGCTGAAAATGGCTACAGACCGGAGGAATATAATCCGTATCAGCAAACTGTATACATTAAAAACTGCTGAAGTGATGTATGTTTTGTTGTGTGTCTGCTTAAGAAAACATAAATGAAATTTAAAAGGAAAAATATGATAAAGCTGTCTAGAGCCCTACTTTACATTTTAATCTTTGAAGCCAAAGTCACTACGAATTGTAATTGACTCGATGGCAATGAGAGCTTAAGTCGAAAATGCAGTATTGGAACTGCATTATCTTAACCCACTTTCTCTGTCAGGCCTGACCAAGTGTTTCCATCATGTTTTCCCAGTGGTAAAATTGGGAGTTTTATAAAAATGTGCTCTTGTCCAACACGTGTATGTTCCCAGGATCTGGCACAGAGCACATGCTGCTGCAACGAGCCAGACACCACAGTCGCCCTGTTTCTGAGGACCATGGCCAATAAGCTGCAAGTGATTAAGGCATCACAGTGGCTCAGGTTTTAAGATTTTCTTTTCAGAATGAATTCCAAGAAAGCAAGCAGTCTTTACACACAGAGGGATGCCGGAGAAATCTTACTGATTAATTTGTTGAGAGCTCTGAGTTTTTCTTCCAAGATGAGGCTGTTTTTCTCAGCTCCTCTTTGTTTCTCTTCAGTAACCTGGAGGGCTTTTAGCAGGTGTGCGTTCTCCACATAAAGCTCCTTGAGCAGCAAATTGGACTTCACGCTGTTTTCAAACTAGAGAGGGAAGAGAGCCACCCATTACTGTGAGTGCAGGGAAGGGGTACATGCTCCCGACCCTGTTCATTCCACGGTCGTTGAAATGATAACTTTAGGTTCTTAAGGATATAACAAAAATATTGCGTGTATGACACTTCTTGTTACCCTGAAGTGAGACCTCCAACTGAGGGTGTGATGAATTATGTACTGGAGAAAATTTAAGGGAAATTGTGGGAATCAGTTTAACCGGAAGACCCAAGAGTCACAAATCAACAGTTCTCAGAAAGGCTATTGTACGATACAATAATGAATTGCAAAGAATGACAACAATTTTTGGTTCTTTACTGCCCCTTGCCCTAGGAATCACTGTGTCCCTGACCCCCACTGCTGTTTCCTGAGTCTGAGCTTTCTGCCAAACCCATACGGTTTCACAGATGTGAATGACAGGAAACACTAGCAATGACCTCATTCAAAATACAAGGGCACAAGAATCCCAGCATGGGGTTCAGTCAACACCAAATTTCACTTGTAGAACATAGTCAGTAAGCGCCCACATGCCAGGTCTTGCTCTAGCACTAGCGAAGCAGTGGTGAACGTAGTCTCTGGGCTGTGCACCACATATGCTAATGAGAACCAAACTTAGTATGCCATATGGGGGAAGTGCTGAGAAAGCCAAGCAAGGAGCAAGAGGGGGGCAACTAGTTGGTTGAGGGAACTGTAACGACTAATGTAAACCTCAATTTGACTAGACTATGATTCTCATCAGTCTGACAGGTGCTTTTTCATAATGGAATCAACTTTCATTTTTGTGATCTGATATGAACAGCCAATCAGTTGAAAGGGAAATTGCCTCGGGAGTGTGGCCAGCTTCCTTTATCGAAGTGGAAGTTGTGGCAAAGTTTGCTCTCTTTCTTGACCTGCACTCTAGTTGCCTGATCTGCAGTTCCTGTGTTATAAACCTGAAGAAGTCTCCATCCTAACCAGCAGGTCGTGGATTCACCAGTCCTACAACCCCACAAGTCATCAGAAATCCTTAGCTTCCACTGGACACATACGGTAGGTTTGGGACTTGCCAACCTCTACAACTGCATAAACCCCTACCATGCAGCAAATCTCTTTATATGTATGTATGTGTGCATCTCACTGATGCACCCCTCTCGAGAACTCAGACTTAGCTATTTGGCACCAAGAGTGATTCTAGAAGAACAAAACTCAAAGAATAAGTGGTAGTTACATCATTTCATGTCAACTTGAAGATATATGAAAGTGTAAGGGTAGAGTTTAGTCTGTCAATCAGGTCACACCCTGATGGTGACTCTCTGTGAGCGAGACTTTCTCATAAGCAGGGTCCTAGGCACCTCCCCCACTCTCTGTGCCTTCACTTTCCTGGCTGCTGCAAGCACTACGATACGGTCAGTTGGATCCACATAACTACACCCACTGGCCTGTGATTGTCCTGCATTCTGCATCATTGCATGTGACTTAATGAGTCTGAAGAGCGACTTATAGACTGAAGAGCTGGACTGGGATGGAATTTTTTATTGATCCATAATTACTTCTTGAGATAAAACTTTTTCTTATACATATATGAGTATCTCTGGATTTGTTTCTCTAGTCAACCCGGCCCAACACAGAATGCTTTCTTTCTTTTTTAGTTATATACTTTCCTTGGGAACTCTTACATCTCTTATCACAATCCACACAATCATCCATTGTGTCAAGCACATTTGTACATCTGTTGCCATCATCATTCTCAAACATTTGCTTTCTACTTGAGCCCTTGGCATCAGTTCCTTGTTTCCCCCCTCTCCCCAGTCCCCCTCTCTTATGAACCTTTGATAATTTATAAATTGTTATTTTGTCATGTCTTACACTGTCCGGCATCTTCTTTCACCCACTTTTCTGTTGTCTGTCCCCCAGGGAGGGGGTTTTATGTAAATCCTTGTGACTGGTTCCCCCTTTCTATTCTACATTCCCTTGACACTCCCGGTATCACCACTCGTCCTGAGGAGTTCATCCATCCTGGATTCCCTGTGTTTCCATTTCCTATCTGTATCAGTCTACATCCTCTGGCCAGATTTGTAAGGTAGCATTGGGATCATGATGGCGGGGGAGGGAGAGGAAGCATTTAAGAACTAGAGGAAAGTTGTATGTTTCATCATTGCTACACTGCACCCTGACTGGCTTGTCTCCTCCCCATGATCCTTCTGTGAGGGGATCTCCAGTTGCCTAAAGATGGGCTTTGTGTCCCTACTCTGCACTTCCCCTCATTCACCATGATAGGATTTTTTGTTCTTTGATGCCTGATATCTGATCCCTTCGACACCTCATGATCACACAGGTTGTTGTGCTTTTTCTATGTGGGTTTTGTTGCTTCTGAGCTAGATGGCCAATTGTTTACCTTCAAGCCTTTAAGACCCCAGATGCTATATCTTTTGATAGCTGGGCACCATCAGCTTTCTTCACCACATTTGCTTATGTACCCATTTGTCTTCAGCGATCATGTCAGGAAGGTGAGCTTCATGGAATACCAGCTTAATAGAACAAAGTGTTCTGACATTGAGGGAGTACTTGAGTGGAGGCCCAATGTCCATCTGCTACCTTAATACTAAATCTATAACTATATGCACATAGATCTATTTCCCCATCATCATATATAAATATATTTACATATGTACACACCTGTACTTAGACCTCTATAAATGCCCTTTGCCTTGTAGTTCTTTCCTCTATTTCCATTTACTTTTCTCTTGTCCCACTATCATGCTCAGCCTTCATTTGAGTTTCAGTAATTCCTCTCAGTTACATTGTCCTTGATCAAGCCCTACTAGGCCTCTTACACCATCCTTGTCACTGATTTTGGAGCACTTGTTGTTCTCTTGTCCCTGGGTTTGTTAACTCCACTACAGCATGCTTTCTGAACTTATTCTCAAGTCTGGCTGGATTTAAAAGTACTAATTGCTCGACTTCCAATAGTAAAGAGGCATAGTAATCCATGGCATGAGGTGGCAATAAAGACAAGCATAATATCCCCACCATTAGATCAAACATCTGTGAGAGACAATGCTGTGAGTGACTACTATTTCATTATTATCTTTCAACATTTTTGTTACACCCACAAGCATAGTGAAGCTGGCTGGTTCAGCTTTCAGATACACAACGCGGAAAGAGAAAATGATGAGTCCAGAGCTTCAAAGTCCTGGCTCAAGCAGTACATAAAGGACCTGAAAGTTGCTATTTGGATCTTGAAATAAAGTCTTATTTCTTGTAGCAGTGTTGTGATTGCTGAAAACCCATCCAGAGTCTTATCCTCACTACCACTGAGTTGGCTGCAATGCACAGTGACTGCATAAGCCAAAATCGAATGTCCTCGAGGGCTCTGGGGGCTATAAATATTTATCGGAGCACAAACTTCATCTTTTACCTGGGGCGTGGCTGGTGCTTTTAAAATCGCTGACCTTTAGCTAACAGTCCAGTTTGTAACCCACACACCACCATCATTCCTGAGTCCTAGCTGAAGAATAGCTAATTACACCATCAACTGAATCCCTTATGTTGAAAGGTTTGACGGGGAAGATGTGAGATCCTGAAAATTGAGATGGGAAAATGTAGACAATAAAAGGATCAAGCTAGGGACATGGAGCCCTTATTGTTGAATTACCTTTTTTTATTTTCAGAAGGACCAGCCTCCTGCCCCCATCTGAAGGGATTAACCCACCTTCTTTGCCTGAATCACCTTCGATAGTAAAATCAGCCCTCTTATCCTCATCTGACCATAGTCCCACAGCTGTGTCCCAGGAATCTTTGTATGAGGCAAATGCTTTGCAAGATGCACTTTTTGCTTTTAGAACAATAACTAGTGTGAAGTCCACTGTCCCGTGACACGACTTCTTTGAGGCATAAAGTGTGGCCCAGGAGGAGGTATGGCATACTCCAGACAGAGACTGCTTGCTTTTCCTACTGAACACAAGGAGAAACAAAGGCCTCGGGATTAGGTGTGGGAACTGTGTCAGTCTGAGTGTAGTGCTATGAGCCTGCCAAGTGGCAAGTCTTCATTCGATGTTTCAGCTCACGGCGTCAGAAAAGTACCTAGTAGTTACATTGTTGCGGGACGACAATGAGGACTATGAAGTGGCCTATACTGAATGAAGTTGAATTGCTTTTATATACTGGAAAAGGGGTCTAAAAGCTGAAGTAAATTGGAATGTTAGAGTAGATTTATCAAGATGGACATACCCACACATGCAGGGGATGCTTAGAGGGCTCTATCAATTCCAAGATGAGCAAGTGTATAGGCCCACAACTCCTATGAATCCTCTGAGGTAGAAATCCACTACACTGTCAGAATATAGATAGTTAATATTTCTCAAAGGATCCCTATGGCACTAAACTGACACTCATTCTAGGAGGCCCAAATGTCAGCTCATGCCTATCCAACAGTGGGTACAGTGGTCTCTGAAATAATCCTGTAATAATCTCTCCAGGTCCAGAATATGCAATTGGCAGAATTTTGGATCCCTGACACATGGAGAAAGGGTTATTACAGTAAGAAAGGCCAAGTGGAAGCCATTAGAACTTTCCTCAAAGAAATATTAGACCAAAAGCAGTATTACATTGCTGGAGAACCTGCAGAGATTAATGTCACCATAAAGACTTGAAGAATGGAGGGGGATGATTTCCACCACAATCTCATTCAACTTACCTATCTGTCTTGTGCAAAAAAAAAAAAAAAAGGATCTTAAGAGAGTGACAGTGAATTGATATAAACTTAACCAGTGGTGGCTCTGATTGTAACTGCTAATCCAGATGTGGTTTCACTGCTTGAGCACATTAGTACATTTCCTGGAAGACAGCACATAGCTATTGCTTTAATCAATGTCTTTTTCTTGATACCTGTCAGAAGCAGTGTACCTTTAACTATCAAGGTCAAGAATACAAGGGGGCTTCAAAAAGTTCTTGAATGAGATCAGGTCCCTTAAGGGTAGCATTGGTGAAGAAATTAGATGGTGCCCCACTAATCAGACAGAACAGCATCTGGGATCTTAAAGGCTTGTTTCCAAACAAGCAGCCATCTAAGTGAGATGTCAACTAATCCACATGGAAGAAGCACACCAACATCTGTTATCCATGGATTGTAAATTATATAATCCAAATCGGAAGAAGGGAATAGTATCAAAGCTTAGCAGGCGAGATTCTGGTTTTCAGAAGGGAATGGGTGAGAGCGGAAGGCCAAAATACATTTGCAGGAGCTACTCAGCGAATAAGTCTCCAGTGATTTTCCGATGAAACTGAGGAATGGGAAGAACCTGGTTACCAGATGAGAGTACTGAAGATGACTATAGGAAATTAAAATGATAACTCTGACTTGAATAGCTAAAATCTCGAACAGTTAAAACTATGGGGGTTTATTTCTGTTGTATTTTGTCATCGTGGTTAGCCGTCTCGATTCTTTGTTATGTTTTTGCTTAACGCCTGGCCTGCAGCTCTAGTTCATAAACCTGCAGACATCTGTTCCTCTGCTACCCCATGAACCAGCAGAGGTCTCCAAGTTGCCACTGGACCCACGGATATGGGACGTGCTAACCCCCCCATGTGTGTGAGTCACGAAGTACAATTTTCTCAATATATTTACATACATGTTTTACTGGTTTTGCTTGTCTACAGAAACCCCGAGGCTGTTCCTGTAAGATGACATGTGAACGGAGTTCTGAGTAAAATGAGAGTCCAGAGACTATCCCAGTTTTTCCCAAAGGGGGCGGTACTGCCCGTTGGGTAGCAGTGAAACAGTCCATTGACGATGTCTGGGCCTCAAAGCATCCAGGGGCGCTACACAAGCAGACACCCAAACCGTATCCTGAATTAGGGGCAAGAGTACAAAAGATTTTAATGGTCAGGTGGACAATGAGTGATTTTTTTTCCTGTAAAAAGGGGTGGTAGGCCAAGTAAGTTTAGGAATCTAGGGGCTATGTGAACACCAGGTAGCAAGAAGAGAGATTACAAAGACCTTGCAGCTGGTCAGGGCCTCGGGTGACTAGGTAGCAGCAGGCAGCCACCATAGCTGAAGGTGTGTGCTCCTGAGGAAACATAGACAGGAAGTCAGGGCAGGAGTGGACACTAAATCTAAGAGAGCCTTAAAGGACACCGTGACAAGGTTGACTTTTACTTTGAAGAAGATGGGAAGGTGTGAGGCGCGGCGAGCTGAGATCTCAGAGGTATTGCAGCGCCTGTGCTAAGAAGAAATCAAGGCCGGTATGCAAGGCAGAACCAGGAAGGCCAGAGAGAGGGCATAAAGTGAGGGGGTGTGGACCAGAGTGAGATCAGTGGGGTACGAGTGCTTGGAGTCTATATCCATTCTGAAAGCTGAGCTGCGAATTAGGTGTAGACCCAGGCAGGGGGGACGAACAGTGGCTGAGCCATGAGAGGAGCATGGAAGGGAGAGAAGCAGGGTTGTGAGCACAGAGTCTTTGAAGGGCATTTAAAGAGCAGAGAGGAGGGCTGAGGGCTAGGCCAGAGGGCCAGGCTTCTTTACAATGGGCTTACATACTTATGGCAAGGATGGCTCCCAGTGAGTGGGGGAATAAAAAAGAGCAAGGCAGGATGGAAAGAAGAGGAGAAAGGGGACTTAAGAGGAGTAGGGGAGGGACAGGAGGAAGTAAAGGAACAGTAGAACAGTGACAGGCATGGTGCCTGGCACTCGGTAGAGCAAAACCTTTTACAGGGCAGAGACTATTTTCCCACAACCACGAACAGGGAAGTGTAAGTGTGTGGGTGCCTATTTATGGCTGTCTGGTGATCAGGAAATGTTACCGGTATTTAGCACCTGTCAGGAAGGATTCTCAAGTACAACACATGTGATATTCCACCAGTGAGCAACATGCTTCCCCCAATGCTAATCTGTTTTCTACTTGAGGTATACGATGGGGTACCCCCAAAACCTGGAATTTTGTTTCAAAGCTTTGTATTTAAATTTTTTTACAAAACAACCTTATCACCTTCAAAGTACTCTCCATTACACCTAATACATTTGTCAATTCTGCGCTTCCATTCTTGGAAACATTGTTTTTTTTCAAATTCAGCTGTTTGGACGGCTGACAGCACCTCTCTCATTTTTTTGCTTCATCTCTTCTATATCATCAACTAGCTGTCCTTTCATGTTCCTCTGCATTGGTGGAAACACAAAGAAGTTGCATGGAGTGAAGTCAGGTAAGGTGCATGGGACAAGAGAGGCATGCTGTTTCTTGTCAAAAATTGGCACACTGAGATGGCATGTGAGCAGTTGCATTGTCATGATGGTAAAACCAGTCCCCCATCTGCCACAAATCAGGTCTTTTTTGTTGCACATTGTTACACAATATTTTCAAAACCTCTAAATAGAAAGTTTGATTAACAGTCTGACCTAGTGGAAGGAACTCTAAATGCACTATATTATGGACATCAAAAAAATCAAATGAGCATAATCTTGATCTTTAATTTCACTTGACGAGTTTTTCTTGGGCAAGGTGATGATGGTGTCTTCCCCTGGCTTGACTGAAGTTTGCTTGTCACCAGTAATGACCTTGAGAAAAGTCTGGATCACTTCAGAGTTGTTCTTTCCAAGAATAACTTGTTTCCAGTTGACACTCCTTCTTGGTGGCCTGTCACAAATCTTCTGTTAAACTTCACTGAACTAAGCTCCAAGATAGTCCAGATAACTTCCCCATCTTTTTAATGGTCCATCATTGGTCTTCAAGCAAAAGTGGATGAATTTTTTGGACATTTTTGTCTGTTTGGAAAGTTGATGGACATCCAGAATAAGGTTTGTTATCGATCGACATTTTACCTTTTTGGAAATAAGAAAACTAATGGTACACTTGAGTTTTTTTCAGAGTGCTATCCTTGTAAGTTGTATTCAACATCACAACAGTTTCTGTGACATTTTTCTGGAGCAGAAAGCAAACTTTCACAGCCACACGCAGTTCTCTTAAATGAGCCATCACAAAAAAACAAGGTGTGAGCAAAACTGCTTTTATGAAAAAATTCACTGTGACCAGAGAACCTTCCCAGGCGACGCCGCTGGGTGCACTAACTCAGAACAAGTTGCTCGATGCTCAGCTAGTAGGAACAATGCATCCTATGAAAGCTCCACAGAGTGGAGTTTTCCTGTTTTTCTTTTTTACCCACTCATATATGTTAGGTCATGATTAAGGGGCTGCTCAGATACCTTATCTGTGCAGTATAGTCTCCCCTAACACCCTGACTCTACAGTCCAGGAAAATGTGTTTTCTTCAAAGCCCTTGGCCAACTACAATCTTATTATTAGCTCTCATCAGCTCTAGAATTTAAGTTCCATGAGGGCTTATTTATCTCAGGTCTACCTAGAAAAATGCTTTCCTACACAGTAGGTGCTCAGTAGGCAATGTGCTGAATGATGGATGCATGAATAAATCCATAACCTTCCTGAGGTTATGTGGCCATCTCAAAAAAGAAACCTTAAAATGATACCCAAAAGAAAATAAGTACAATAAACAAGCTAGTTATATATATATAATAGAATCTTTTATTGACTGCTATTAATTATGAATCCTGTGGAAAATTACTTTATGTTCAAGTATAAGGTGTTGACAGAGGCTCAGTCTGAGGGGTAACTAATGAACATGGCCTCTTGGAGTCTGTGACCAGACAGTCTCTTACTACACCAGCTGTGTGAATACCCAGGAGGTAGAAGTGTGCAGATATAAGATGTTTGTGAGGAAATGACAAGAACTTATCACTCACCTGGTCCTTCTGCTCATCTACTTTTTCTTGTAGAAGCATTTCCATATTCTTTAAGATCATTTCCACTTTATCCACTTGCTTTTCTGTGGTATTAAGTTGTTTTTCATGTATTTCCTGACAAAAGGAGGTTACCAATCAAAAAATTATGTTTTAAAAGAACTAACTTCAAGACATTTAAAATGGTATTTGGGCGAAATGTACACATCTACAAGTTACTAGCTACGAGCCTCTGTCTGAACATGGGATGCTAACAAGCTCTGTCAGGAGTATAGGTGTGGCGCAGGGCGTAGTGTTTTGCATAGGAATCCGACAGTGGCAGTTTCTTACATAGGCTTACAAAAAAACAAAAACAATGCCATCAAGCCAATTTGACTCACAGCGTCCCTCTATAGAGTTTCTGACAGGATTTCTTTATGGGAATAGATAGGCTTATCTTTTTCCCTCGGATCATCTGGTGGATTTGAACTGTCAATCTCGCTGTCAGCAGTCCAATACTTATCTGGTAATGTAACCACTATTCCAAAGGCCTGTCATATGTTTTAGCAGTTGTGTTCCTAGGTATTTACTCAAATGAGTTGAAAATCTGTATCCACATAAAAGCCTGCATACAAATATTTATCATAATTTTATTCATTATTGCCCCAAACTGGAAGTAATCAAGAGGTCCTTCAACAGGTCAATGGCTAAACAAACGAGCATATCTGTATCATGGAAATATTATCTAGCAAAAAAAATAAATGAGCCATCAAGCCATGAAAAAAATATGGAGGAAACTTAAGTACTTATTAAGTACAAGAAACCAGTCTGAAAAAGCTACATAATGCATGATTCCAATTATAAAGCAAAATTAAAGAGACAGAAACAAGGTCAGCGACTAGCAGGAGTTCAAGGAACAATAGAGGAACAAACAGGTGGAGCAGAGAATTTTAAGGGCAGTGAAATTATTCTGCATGAAACTTTAATCTTGGGTACAGGGCATGCCTACGGGCAACCCTAAGCGTCATCCTGAATGGGAACAAGAGACAGCAGTTAATAACGAAAACTGATGCTGTGGAGTTAGTTCTAACTCACGGCAACACATGTATTTGTCAGAGTCGAAGTGCTCCATGGGGCTTTCTTGGTCATGATCTGACTCTGTAATTCTAACATCCCAGAAAACCTGATCTGATCTGTAACCACATGGAGTTTCTTTCTATCTCGTTATTTATTTTTCAATATGAAAACCGTTTGCAGTAGTGGTCTCATACAATATCTGTCTCTTGTGATTGACTAATTTCACTCAGCATCATGTTCTCCCGAATAATCCATATTATTGTTTTGCATCACATCTTTTAAAACAGTTGTATTAGCACTTCACCCACGTCATACAATTCAATCAGATCAAGAAAAGTTGTCCAATTGTTACAATATTTAATTGAAAACCTTTTTCTTCTTCCTTGTACTCATTGTAATTCATGTACTTATTTTTTTCTAACTGTGGCACAAATATACAGAAATATTTTCCAATTGCACAACTTCTAGTTGTATAATTCAGAGCGAGAAGAGGCTCAATAATATTCTTCATGTTGTACAACTATCATTGTTATCCTTTTTCAAACTATCGACCACAGTGACAAACTCAATGCTCCCAAAGCAACAGATCTTTCCCCTTCACCCATGGTAACTGTTGGTCAAGTTTGGTTTCTTTTTTTACAGTATTTTAAAAAATCATTTTATTAGGGGCTCATACAACTTAAAAAAAATTATTATTTTTTTTAAACAATTTATTAGGGGCTCATACAACTCTTATCACAATCCATACATATACATACATCAATTGTATAAAGCACATCCATACATTCTTTGCCCTAATCACTCTCAAAGCATTTGCTCTCCACTTAACCCCTCTGCATCAGGTCCTCCCAAGAGCAACCTCACTGGACACCCCTCCCCCCACAATGTCAGCCCTCCCTCTTCTCCCCTCAACAGGCATGCACCTATGTTCCCCCAAATTTGACCATTGCCTTTCTTCTTTCCTGTGCTGCCCCTCGCATCAGTAAGCCCCATTCCTCTGACAGGGCTGATTCCCTCTCTGGGAGACCTTACCCCAAATCCACATGGCTACCTCTCAGGGACCAGCATCAACCCCACCCCATCCATCTGATTCCAGCTCTCATGAGGTGACCTTCGGCCAAGTGACCTACATGATACTTACTTTGAGCAGATGATGTGTGGCTCTTTAGCGGCCTGCCTGGTCCCCAGCCAGACGACTGGATGGCCTGCACACTTGAACTTGTGCCCGTTCTGCTGCATGTTCCTATTATCGTGGACTCACACAGTGTTTATCCTTCTGTGCTTGACTAGCTTCACTCAGCATAATATCTTCCAGATGCCTCTACAACTTGAGGTGTTTCATTGCTGTTTTTAGGGATGTATTCCATTGTATGTATGTACCAGAGTTTTTATCCACTCTTGTACTGATGGTAATGTAGGCTGTTTCCAGCTTCTTCCTGCCCACCCACCAGCTTTTTGCTACTATGAACTCTGCTGTGATGACCATAGGGGAGGGAAACATCTGTCCGTGATCTGCTTCTTATTTCTTTGGGGTACATACCAGCAATGGTATTGCTGGATCATATGGTAGTTCAGTTGCCATCTGTTTTAGGTATCGCCATACTGCCTTCCAGAGTGCCTGTACATATTTACCAGTCCACCAGCAGGGGATAAGAGTTCCTATCTCACCACACACTCTCCAACATTTGTTGTTCTGTTTCTTTTGAAAAATCATTTTATTGGGGACTTGTACAACTTATTGTAATCCTTCCATTGTGTCAAGCACATTTGTTCATTTGTTGCCATCATCATTTTCAAAATATTTTCTTTCTACTTGAGCCCCTGGCATCAGCTCCTCATTCCTCCCCCTACCTCCGCCCTATCCTCCCTTTCACATTCTGTTTTTTTTTAATTGGGCTAGTTATGGGCATTAGGTGGGATCTTATGGTCATTTTGACTCGCATTTCCTGGGTGGCTAGTGACAGGGAGCATGTATCAGTATACCAGTATCAGACTGTTTTGACAACTGTGGCTGTATAAGTAGGTTTTGGGGTCAAGTAATGTGAGATCACCTGCTTTGTTCTTTTTCTTGGGGAGTTCTTTGCTTATCCTGGGTTTCTTCCCTTTTTATATGGAGTTAATAATCAGTGTTTCCATTTCTTTGAAGAATGATGTTAGAATTTGGATCGGCAATGCATTTTATTTGTAGATTGTTTTAGATAGTATCAACATTCTCACAATACTGAGTCTTCTGATCCACAAACACGGAATATGCTTCCATTTGTGTAGATCCCGGTTGGCTTCTTATAGTAATGTTCTATAGTTTTCTTCGTACAAGTCTTGGTTTTTGGTTAAGTTTATTCCCAGGTATTTCAGCTTTTGCAAAGGATACTGATTCCTTGGTATCTTTTTCTGTACCCCCATCCCTGGTATAGAAGAAGTCAATTGTTACTCTTGTATACTGCTACTCTACTAAACTCCTCTATGACTTCCAGCTAGTCTCTTGTGGACCCTTTAGGATTCTCAATATATAAAATCATATTATTTGCAAACAGTGAAGTTTCACTTCTTATAATGAGATCTTGAGGCTCTTGCTATCTATATTTTCAACTTGTCTTTTCAGAAAGGTTGTAGGAATTTACTCTCTTTTTAAGATTTAATTCCTTTATGCTACTCTTCTAAATAAAGCAGATTTATAAAAAACTATGATATTCCATGTTCTTTTCCCCCAGGCTTCCTGGCTATGTGTGGGGCAGTGTATGTCTCCATATCTTTAAGTTGTTGCTCTCATATTCCCACTCTGCACTGCCCACTCACCTGCTCTTTCACCTGGTGACCAGCCCGATCCATCTTCAGTGTCAGCAACTGAACGGGTACTTGATTTTTCTCATTTTGAGCCTTGTGGACAAAGGCCTCCTCACCCAGGTGAAGGATCCTATGGTTGAGCTGAGATAACTGATCCTTGTATTTCTGACTCTAGAGCAAAAAAGGGTAAAACAATGATTGAAAACAAAAACGAAGCCCCAGCAGATCCTTTCAGTGGTTAATGAGGGGTAATTTTGTCTCACTGTGGGACGTGGCAACATCTGGAGGCATTTTTCATTGTCATAATTGGGGTAGGTAGGGGTGGCTACTGACATGTAGAAATGCTACTAAATATCCTACAGTGTATAGGACAGCCCCTATACAGACTTATCCAGTCTCACACAGCAATGATGCTGAAGTTGAGAACTCTGCTTTATTCCTGAGAAGAAGTGAGAATACATCTAGACCATTAAGAACATTCAAACCACTGTTCTGAAGGCCTCCCACTTTTATCTAAGTTATTTAAAACATCGTGTTAAGGGGGGGGAGGAAGAAACTTAAAGCATATGAATCTCTTCAAAAGGACCTCTGACCTGTCCCTGATATCCAAATCTATCTGGCAGTAAGTTGTTGATATTCTCAGTACCACTGGGCCAGGAAATTAGAGTGTCTGACAGATGTCCTCTTGGTGTATACACAAATGGCCGTGTGTTCCAACAGTTGCTAGAAAATTTCTCAGTTTTTCACCATAGAGATTTCAGTTACTGTCAACCACTGGTCAGGAGCATCTTTCAATAAATTACAATTTAAAAGAATCAAATTACATTTTTGTTGGATTGCCTTTCTTTTTTTCTCACAACAATTAGTTTTCAGGGGAGAGATCAACCACAGTTCCAAGGTATTCCCACGTTGGTGTGAATACCTATGGTTCAGCAATGAGCAGAATCATATCATTTTTATCTTGTAGGTTTAATACGCACACACAAGGGTAAGTATAAAAGCATTGTATAATAGAAACTTGTTAAAAATGATTATGGAAACATATGTATGAATGTGCTTGACACAATGAATGTATGTATGGAATGTGATAAGCTGTATGAGCCCCCAATAAAATGATTAAAAAAAGAAACCTTAATTAAACAAAACTATCAAAATATGAAGCTACTGTTTCATGTCATATCTTTATCTATGCCTATATGCTTCTGAAGTGTTTTCATCTTTCTATTCATTTCCCAAAGAATTCTCACTCTTCAATTTATGTCATGTCAAATGGGAGTTTTGTCATGTTCAAGGGATGCAAATCATGTTCGTTTTAAATGTCCTCTGAGCTTGGGAACACAGAGCAGTGTGGAAGGCAGATAAGGCTGCGTCAGGTGGATGGGTCGTTCCCAATGAGGAGCTCGTCAGACAGTCCTTGCTACCCTCCAGGAGGAGCAGGTATGGTGCCATAACAGAACACACGCCGTGGTACATTTTCCTGTCCTTCTTCCTCCTCCCCAGTGCAGCTTTCCATTCTCTTCAGATGTCTTCCTGAGAAGTCTCTGTGATCATCCTTGAGAAAATATAAAGAGGATTCCTTTGAAACCCAGAAAGAGAGTCTCCAAAGCCTTCTGAGGTGACTTGCCTTGAATTCATCTTTGAGGTCTTCCCGACCTTCATTAAAACGCTAAAAAGTATTGTGTTATGTGGAGCAGCAGCATTCCTGTAAACTTGTGGGAAAACTTAATTAATTTGGGAATATTCACTTGAGTTTTGTTAAAAATGTGATAGCCCTGATGTAAATGAAAATTGATTTTTTAAAATTTATGTTTTTCCCAGATCATTTTATTAGGGCATAATCCAGACATCATACCAATAGCTCTATCAGATCAAGCAGCGTTGTGCAATTACTAACAAAAATAGTACTTTGAGTTCATCCAGAAAGTAGCCTGTGTGATTCCAGCAGAAACTACATTGAAACACTACCAATTGGATCACAGAATTTCATAGTTACTTAAAAACGAGTTGATATTAACTTGTTATAAATACACATACCATATGACAGCTAGATCCCCACAAGTATTTATTCATATAAAAGTATATATGTTCAGAAAATAGTGGTACAGGATTATTAATATATTCTTTAATAAAATTTTAGAAAATAGTGTATAAAACATTACCAAATTCCTATATATTGGTGAGGTCATAAAAATATTTGTATATAAGTAAAATTAATGATCCATAAAATTTATGTTGCATCTATAGAAGTCAGCAGATGAGAAAATTGAGCGCACACACTACTAAAGAGTTATAAAGCTTTGTCATAATTCCTAATGCTTCTCTGCAATATGGGTTTTTCATATGTACAGTGAAGTTTTTGGATTCACTAAATCTGTTACTACATTCCTTACATTCCTAAATCTGTTACTATGTTCCTTACATTCATAAGTCTTCCCTTTACTTTGAGTTGTTATATGGTTAATGAGGTGTGAGTATTGAATAAATTAGTTCCTACATTCATTACTGTAATAATGTCTTCTCTCCACTATGAATTCTCATATGTTGATTGAGTTCTGAGGAATTATTAAAGGCATTTCCACATTCCTTACACTCATAAAACCTCTGCCCACTGTGAATACTCATATGTATTTTGAGGTTTGTGGATTGAGTTCTCTTGTATTCCTTACACTCATAAGGCCTCTCCCCACTGTGAATTCTCATATGTTGTGTAAAGCTAGCAGATCTAGTAAAAGTTTTTTCTCAGTCTTTACATTTATAAGGCCTACTTCCAGTGTAAACTCGCATATGTCTAGTATGAACTGAGGCTCTAAGAAAAGCTTTGCCACATTCCTCTGCTGTGAGTTTTCAAATGTTGAATGACACATGTGTCTTGAGTAAAAGCCTTCCCACAGTGCTTGCATTCATGAGATTGAGCTCCATTGAAAATTTCAATATCATCCGTGAGTGTTGACGGATCTCCATGGAGTTTTCTATATTATTTATTGTCACCTTTGCTTTCTTTTAGAAATTCTATTGTAATGTTCATATTGTTTTTTCCATTTTTGTTAAACTTGTCAGCATTGAACTGAGTATGAAATTGCTTGTTATGCTGTAGTGAAGGTAAATGCTTGAATGATTTTCCATCCCAAAGATGTTCCATGGGATATAAGTGTTCTGGTCTTTTTAATTCAGGAAGAATTCCAATTTGACTGGAGAGCTCATGAATAGTATTTACTTCATATATTCTAGAGGATATCAAGGGCAAATACTTTCTACTAAAACAAGCAGGTAAAAAGAAGGTTTTTACCATTTTATTATGCCCATAGATAGTAAACATACACAATTTATCTCAATTATCTAACAAATCATAAATTTAAATATCAGATACAATCATAATGGTTGGTGAGTTAATAAAATATGGAGAAATGATATAAGTGGGCATATGAGAAATATATTTAAATATTTAAAAGTAATTCACAGGGATTAAAACTATATATCTGCAATAAATATTTTAAGTGTACTATTAAAATAAATGTTGACACTTTATATTGAGTGCCATTTCTTTAGTCATAATTTTGGTAATTGAATTAATATATGTATAGGTTATACATTTGTATATGCAACCATATTTGTAATGCATATGCTTTTATATTATATTCTAATAGATATATGGATAGAGATATAAGCTGTAATTTAGTCATTCTACTCATTGTGACGCTATAAGGTAGATAGGAATATTAATTTTTATCAGAACAATAATATCGTATTTCTCATAATGTGTGGCCGATGTGTTAGAACCACTCTCCTTTCAGTTAGCAATGAAATGCTTAATATCATGCACCACAAGCCTTATGTTTCTGTGACTGCATATGCATATATACAAACATACATTTATTTTCATCTACAATAACATGAGATGGAATTAAATGTTTTCTGGAATAATTTCTATTTTTTCATGGATTTTGGTTTGTTGATGTACCAACTATGTCTCAAAATTCACTTTGAGTGGATTATGACTCAGTTCAACACTTCAGGTGCATGTAAAAATTTACCCGTAGTTTTCTGAGATGATAGCTTTTCAATGCAGTACAAGGCCTTAGGTTTCTCCCTTGGAACAGGTGGTGGTTTAGAACTGCCAAACTTGTGGTTAGCAGGCAATATTCAAAGAGCAATTGGCAATTAAACACATCTTAGAAGTTTATCACTAACAATAATGTGTACAGTTTCTAATTAGAAGATCAACTTAAAAACTACGGGACACAATGCAGATGTAACACTAATGATGAAAAGTGACTTTTTTTTTTCCTTCACCACTACACCAGGTGAATTAGGTGTTGGCTACTAAGTCATAGTGCTGGTGAAAAGAACGTTGATCACCAACTTAATATGAGGTGATCTATATGTGTAGACGGTGTGTTGATTGTGCACAGATATTTATTTTATATCATTTATATCTTTACATATTTATATATATAAACAACATATTCCTACATGTACATGTAAAGACGGGGTATTAAAAGATGATAAGACAATTTTGGCTCTGAGCGGCTTATCTGTAAGTATTAAAGAAGGAGATCACCAAAGGATTGATTCTTTAGAGGCACTGGCAGGTTCTGAATTGCCTCATTTTGCTATTAGATGAGTACTTAATCATCTACTCTACATGTACTTAAAATGTCAAAATGCTCGCTTCGGTCTCTTTCCTCATACATGTACTTAAATAACATAATATATCCTTCCAACTCAAATCTGGAGCATTGCTCTCTCTCAAATAAATTACACTCACCTCAAAAGTGGGTTCTTGTTATCTTGCTTTACACTTCCAAGAAACTTACAGATTTTTTGTAATATGGAGGTACTTGTATCATTTTTCAAGAATCTTACCATTACATTTTCAGTGGTTAGTTTTTTCTTAATCATTAACATATGAGAAGCAGAACCAATTATGCATATTGAAGTTCACAGTAGGAAACAAAAAGAACAGCATTATACACAGACAAGAAGTAGCTATGAGACAAGAAATACTTTGTCGTGTAAATATTTTTTGATGTTTTAACCATGTTCAAAGAGAAATTAGCAATTAAGCATCCTTGAAGATTAACAACAACAGTAACATATGTAGTTTATAATTAGAAGAGCAAATTAAAAAGCTATGGTGCACAGGGCAGATGTAACACTAAAGATGAATGTGGTTTTCTTTTCTTTCATGAACACAGGTGTTGTAGTAATGTCTAAAATTAATGAAAACGCAAGGGCAGGCATTTGTGCAGAATGTTCTTGGGCAATTGAGACTTTTACTTACAAATTTATCAAGTAAAATTTCTTCCATAAAGAGTTGGTCAATGCTTTCGTGACACAATGATCCTGAATGAATTTTCTGCCCTCTCCCATGACATTTCTCTTACTACTCTGAGAGAACAACATAGATTTTACCAGCATACTGCTCCTGACAGAAAAAAAAAGTCCTATTAACATTTCCCTGAAGCTGTTTCAATACTTTGATTTTTCAAGATTTCAAAAAGTATGCAGGTATGAATAATTTGCAAAATAAATTACTTTTTCCCTTTCAAACATTTAATAAATGCACTAATACTATGGTTACATAGGTGGTACACATTGTGCTGGTAACTGGAACATCAGAAATTTGATATTGACATCCTGGTCTGTGGGTGGAAAATGAGATTTTGGATATTTTTAACTGCATGGGGCTCTTCTTCTGTCACTGTATCAGAGAATGTTCCATTATGATTCGGTGCTTACCAGTGGCTTATATTCCAGAAGTGGAACACTTCTTCCTTACTACAAGTCTGCTCAGTTGGGAAGTTGCACAGTTGCACAGATACCTGTTTAGCATGGGTAATACTGCTAGTATTTGAAATACTTGTGTAGCTTCCATAATAAAATCATGGAAGTTTAATATTGTGCAAAACTGACAGAGTAGTGGCAGACTGTAATATGTAGAGATTTGTGATCATGGGAAACTTTGGATATAATCAGAACTGAGATAAAATTAACTTTATTGTCATATTTAACCAGGTATCCCTATCCCTTATCCCAGTGACGGAGGCAACAATCACCTGTAATTGGTAAATAATGCATTAATTTGAAATAAGCTATTCATACCTACTATCACTAAGTTCTTGAAGGTCTCCACCATCACATCTCTGTAGAGTTGCTTCTGAGAAACACCCAGCAGTGCCCATCCTTCAGTGGTAAAATCCACGGCCTCACCCTCACCAGTCACTGAGTCCAAAAATAGTCCACATATTCAGCTTCATCTGAGGATTAAGCATTCAAACATGTGTGAAAAGAAAGATGCAGCTTAAAGTTCTGATCAACTTTCATATGATAAGGATTTGACAAATGGTTGTGTGTTCCATAAAGTCTACCTTTGGGTTTTGTCATTATTGTCATTCTCGAACCATCTACATTCACTTCCCCAAAGATTTCAATTCATCTCATAGACTTACCAATATGAACACCATTCAGAATTTGTGCGCAAAACTTCCATTACCTTTAATTCTCTTTTCTACTAACTTTGTGACACGTCCGCCAGTTGATTACATAGCAAACATCACTGCCCATTTGGACTGTCCAATGTCCATCTGTATCCTATAGTAATAGTTTATGATAGAAACTCTCTACTATAAACACCATCGTCTACATTATATTTTTTCTGTGTGTGGGTGTGGAGCAACACCTTCCATAGCAAATAATTGAATATATAGTTTAAAAACAAGTTAATTTGGAAATATTAACTAGAGATACTGAAGACTGGAAACTTGTTTGTTTTAGGGCTTTTATCAACCATTTGAGGAGCTATCATGACATCAACAAATGAAGGAGCTGGGACTGCCCTTTCTCTCACATCCTCTCTTCAGAGATGAAAAAGGAAAGACATAACAATGGTCATGCCAAGAAAGCCACTGGCTACAGACACACTATTTGCTGCATGAACTGTGCCTGCTGTGAGCCCAGAGACAAGGTCATGAAGAACTTTGTAATAGAGAACAATGTAGACCACAGCCTTCAGAGACATTTCCATAGCGAATGCCTTAGTGCATATATGCTTCCCAAGCTGTATGGGAAGTCATGTTATTTTGTGAGTTGTGCTACTCACAGCAAGGTTGTCAGGAACCAGTGACTTGAATCCCAGAACCTTCACATGAAGTCTAAACCTTCCCACCCCATTTTACACCTACAGGTACAGTCCGACGACCATCTCCAAAGCCTAAGCAAAGATTAGAAGCTGAAGGGAAACAAACCTGAAAAAAAAAGGGAAACTGTTCTTTAAAAACAAAAGAAAGAAAGAAAGAAACAAATTGCATAAAAAAATTCAAATGTACTGTACAGTATTATGGATAAACAATGTTTCAATAACTGACTGAATATTAATTAATATGATTAAACAAACACATTGGGAATTGTCTATGTTCCCAAATTTGGAAAACAAGTACTTGTCTGCAGACTGGTCGATGTGCATATTAATGTGAATTCTACAAAAGAGACATTTAAATTAACTCTCAAATTTTAAAACTATTATCATTATGACACAAATATAAAATGATGCTAAAATAACTCAGAGACACCTTTAATTCCAGATCAACGGAACTGCCAGGAATCCAAGATGGATGTAGAACTTCTGAAATTTGTGGTGATATCAGATGGTTGTTATATATGATCTGGTAAGATAATACCATAAAAATGCTGGTATGTCTTTTGGCACTTATAAGCATCCTTAATGTGAAAAATAGTGCAAGCTATTCAAACAGAATAATGGGATGTTGTTGGGTAATTTAAAATCAGTAAAGATACTATTTTTTTAAATCTGGAAAACTAGGCATAATAAAAAACATGGTATCAAGATGGAAGAAAATCAAATTAATAACATATGACAAAGAGGTATTTCTTGATTAAAGTTAATAGAATGTAAAGAGATTACTAAGGAAGATCCCAGACTATATCCTTGAGTATTGATTCAAAAACAGAACAAAGAAAATTAAATTCTTACAACTGAACCAATAAAGAGCATTCCTAATAGTTTGAGCATAATTTTGAATCAAGATTTTTATTTATGCACAAGTGGCATAGGGGAAAAGCTAGTGTATACAAACATTCCTGGGCAAGGTCTAGGTAGTATGGCAGGGGTCAGACCAAATCTAGGGATACATATGGAAGCCAATTCAAAATGAGAGGGCAAAAGGGAAAAAAAAAGGACAACGGGGTACTAACCCACCAAAGGGGAGGGTATTGTTTATCTCCACAGGGAAAGAGGGGCCAGACTTCAGCCCGGTGCTCCATGACACGAATGAAACATACTAGCATGAAGAAGGGAACCAATAGAGAGGTTTGAGGGGCGGGCCACAATCCCAACAACCTGGACAGTCTCCCCGCCCCCCCCCCCCCCCGCCAAGAAGAATGTACTTCAGAGGACCACACTGAAACTACAGCTCAGGGAAAGGGACATGTCTCATCAGAGCACACAGGTGCAAAGGAAGGAGGTGCAAGGGAGAGCAGGGCACATGCTGGGCCACCAAGTCCTGAAGACGATATTCCAGCTCAGAGCAGCCAATGCATAGAGAGGTCCATAGGGCTGGCCCCACTACGCGGCACAACATCCTTCACTGACCCATAGCATGATGGGGAACAACACTGGAGACACTGGGAATTGTGTCCAATCTGACCCCACCACACTGAGGCAAAACACTAAAGGTGTGTGACAGAACAACAAGGGGAGCAGAACATTGAGTCCCAAGGGAATATAAAAAATAGACTTTGGGGCCAGGAGTGGCACCTCATCACACTCCACCAGAAAACACTCCTAAAGGTCAACAAACAGACCTTGAACTATTTACAGCAGTGGTTCTTAACCTTCCTAATGCCACGACCCTCTAATACAGTTTCTCATGTTGTGGTGAACCCCCCCCCCAAGCCATAGAATTATTTTTGTTGCCACTTCATAACTATAGTTTTGCTAGTGTTGTGAATTGGGCGACTCCTGTGGCAGTGTCGTTCGATCCCCCCCCCCAAGGAGTCACGACCCACAAGTTGAGAACTGCTGATTTACAGGCTTTTCTTTTTGTTATTTCATTTCTTTTGTTGCTTTGCTTTGTACTGTCTTATTTTTTGTGCATATTATTATCTATGTAG
This sequence comes from Tenrec ecaudatus, assembly GCF_050624435.1. NCBI lineage: Eukaryota > Metazoa > Chordata > Mammalia > Afrosoricida > Tenrecidae > Tenrec > Tenrec ecaudatus. The sequence goes on from NW_027459483.1 coordinate 29,550, forward strand.
GTCTATCTAGATAAGGTAGGTAGGACAAAGAATCTGGAGGAAAAAACAATGGAACTGGCAGTTCCGGGGGTATCTGGGAGAGGGGGATTTGGGGGAAAGGAAATATGTGTTAACAAATGCAGGGGCAAAGGAACCAAAATCAATGGCAAGGAGGGAATGGGAGACCAGGTAGGCCTTGACAAAGAGCAAAGTAACTAAGAGGAATTACTGAAACCCAAATGAAGTCTGAGAATGAGAGTGGGACATGAGGAAAGGAATAGAAAATAGAGCAAATAACTAGGAGGCAAAGGGCATTTAGAGATATCTAAATACAGACATGTATACATGTAAATATGTTTATATATGATGATGTGCATATATTTATAGTTTTAGTATTAAGTTAGCAGATGGACATTGGGCTTCTACTCAATGCCAGAACATTTTGTTCTGTTAAACTGGCATTCCATGATGCTCACCTTCCTGACAAGATCACTGAAGACAAAGCGGTATATAAACAAATGTGGTAAAGAAAGCTTAAGATGACCGGGTATCAGAAGATATAACGTCTGGCATCTCAAAGGCTTGAAGATAAACAAGCTGCCATCTAGCTCAGAAGCAATAAAGCCCACATGGAAGAAGCACAACAACCTGTGTGATCACAAGTTGTCAATGGAATCAGGCATCAGAAATCAAAGGGGGGAAATCATATCATTGTGAATGAGGGGGAGTTCAGAGTGGAGACCCAAGATCCATCTGTAGGCAACTGGACATCCCTTTACAGAGGGTTGTGAGAGGAAAGCAGCCAGTCAGTATGCAGTATACCACTGAAGAAACATACAACTTTCATCTAGCTCTTTATTGTTCCTCCCCCCTACTACCATGATCCCAATTCTACCTTTGAAACCTGGCTACACCAGAGGATGTACACTGGTACGGATAAGAACTGGAAACACAGGGAATCCAGGAGAGATAAACCCGTCAGGACAAATAATGAGAGTAGCGATACCATGAGGATAAGGGGAAGGTGGGATAGAAAGAGGGAACCAATCACAATCATATGGGTCTGGGTCTCCACTCCGAACTCCCCCTCATTCACAATGATATGATTTTTTCCCTTGGCATCAGCTGTTCATTTTCCCCTCCTTCCCTGTTCCCCCCTCCCTTATGAACACTTGATAATTTATAAATTAATATTACTTTGTTATATCTTACACAGTCCATCATCTCCCTTCACCCACTTTTCTGTTGTCCATCCCCCAGGGAGGAGGTTATATGTAGATCCTTGTGATCAGCTCCCACTTCCTACCCACTCCTCCCTCCCGGTATCACCACTCTCACCACTGATCCTGAGGGGTTCATCTGTCCTGGATTCCCTGTGTTTCCAGTTCCCATCTGCACCACTGTGCATACTGTGGTCTAACCAGGTTTTCAAGGTAGAATTGGTATCATGATAATGGGGTGGGGTGGGGGAGGAGGAAGTGTTTAAGAACTAGAAGAAAGTTGTGAGTTTAATTATTGCTACCCTGAAAAAAAAGTTTTTATTTTATTTGGATCCATAATCTGTGGCAAAAACTGTCAATAAATCCAAAAACATATTTTATTGGAGAAAATCTTCTGCAAAGGATCCACTTGAAGTGTTGAAATCAACACGGGGAGCTTGGCTCAAACCAGACCATGGTATATTCATTACAACATATCCAATATTTTTAAAGTGGACAATGAGTAAAGCTAAAAATTAATTTATTTTAATTGTTGTGTTATTTGTGCAGAATATTGACTACACCACAGACAGGAAGAAGAATAAACAAATCTATCTTGGATGGAGCACTAATGAAACATTTGGCTGCTTACTGCTCAGTCAGTAGTTTAAAACTTCCAGCCACTTCACTGGAGAAAAATAAGACTTTCTATTCCCACACATAGTTCCAGTGTAAGAAACCCATGGGGACAGCTCTACCCTCTCCTTTTAGGCTGTAATGACTTTCAGTCCTTTCTATCACAGTGAGTTTGTATTTTTGTCTCTTAGAAGAAGTTCAGGAAAAATGTCATTAAAATCAAAGATGTTGAGGTATTATTCCCTCATACATGGGACATATTACAGGAATGGAATAGTCCAGAGAAAAGAACATGGTTTTTTGTTTAAGTTTAACAAAAAATAGAACCATCTTCAATGGCTGTATTTTAACAATAGAGTGTAGTTTAACAATACAGGGGCTAATTATGTCAGGCATTGTGGAGATAGTGAAAGACAAGGCAGGATTTCCTTCTGTTGTGCAAAGGGTCATTAGGAATGAGGAGTGCGTCTACCAACCTAAGTATCACCATCCATAAAAAAATAATTCCCACATATTGACCAACTGGATACATTGCCATCAGATTCATTCTGTTAATGAAGCCCTTATACGATTACATTTCTAAACCGTGAAAGAGCTCAAGCTCCCATTTTCAGAAATCTATAGAAAATGTTTGACTGAATGAAGTGAATAAAGAAGACTGTAGGGCTGAAGAAATGCTGACACTAGACAAACAGATAATCCATGTCCTCTGGTAGAGCTTTATATCCAGACTCTACTCAGGAAGTTCTGTTGCCCATCCCAATGGACCAAGTCCCAAACTAGGAGGTTGACGCCTTACATAACCAGTACCAAGTCATAGAAGGAAAATCATCCCAGTAATCCAGTGGATTAAACCATATATCCATTTGATAGCAATAGCTATCACGAAGCTTTATGAAGCCCCGTCTTTGTTCCCCTACCCTGCCATGCTCTTACATTATAGACAACCCTCAGCTATTGGACATAGTGTTCCCCACAAGTCCTATCTAACCTTTACCTGGATAATGAAAATACCCTAGGCATCTTTAATACCATTTTGTAGCTCAAGCTTCTTGAAGTCAAATTAATGCATTCTTTACATACAAGAAGCAGAAGTCTAGAAAGTTTGGAGTTGGTTGAATGAATTTGGTTCACACACCAGCCAAATGTTGATAGCTTTCCTGGTCGTGCATAAATGTGAAAGATAGTATTCCCAGGTTTTAGCTCCCTCAACTGGACGGTATTTCTCTCTGGCAAATCTGTGACCTGAAACTTAGCAGTAGATAATGTTGATTAGGGCATGTCAGTTTCTTGGCCTACACTTCTTACCCTAAGTGGTTCCTTGTGGCCTCAAAATAATGCTCCAATCTGAGTGTTTGCATTAAATACAGGACCCACTCTAAATTGAGGGTACTCTGTTTTCTTCAGCCTCCTTTGTTGGCATTCATGTCAGACAGGAGATATTTCTTCATCTCAGAGGATGAATTCATTCCAGGTCTTCCCAAAATGAAAACAGTGAATCTGAAGTCCTATATAGACTTGGGAATTTAATGCTTATGTTGAGGATTGATCTATATTGTTAAAGGTTGACCTACAGCATTAAACCACACAGATGAATTTGATATCACCTTAGGTGATTTTTCAGGCACAGCATATTATTTCAGTCCAAGTCAATGAACTCACTGTGTCAATTGTTTTTGTGCCATTAAAACACCAGTATTGTACTTAAAAAGCAATTTAGAAAAGTATGATATGTGATCAATAGTTTTGTTGCTGTTGTTATTTATTGTGGACTGTTTCTAGTAACAATTATTTCTCTTTTTAAAAACCATTTTATTGGGGGCTCATACAATTCTCAAAATCCATACATACATCCATTTGTCAAGCACATTTTTACATGTGTTGCCATCATAATTCTCAAAACATTTGCTTTCTACTTGAGCCCTTCGCATCAGTTCTTCAGTTTTCCCCCTCCTTCCCACCTCCTCCCTCCCTAAAGAAATCTTGATAATTTATAAATTATAATTATTTTGTCATATCTTACACTATCTGATGTCTCCCTTCTCCCACTTTTCTGTTGTCCATCTCCCAGGGAGGAGGTTATATGTAGATCTTTATAATCCATTGCCCTTTTAGAATTATTTCTTAACATTTATGTTTAGTTTATCTTTATACTTCATTATCTGAATATAACACAAACAATCCCTTGCTTTCCAGAACTTGGAAAGATTTTTAAAGAAAATTCCCCCAATATTTTAATGATCGTTTAACTAAAGAATCAGAAATTATTTATATGTATTTTAAGTAGTAGTCACACATTTGTTCATGTTTCTTTCTTTCCCACTATCTCATCCAACTAATTCCTATACTTTTATGTGTTGATTCCAATGCAAATGTTTCTCTTACTGTGACATTCCAACAGATTCTGAGTTTTTCATCGAAGTTCATCCTGCTTCAAGCTCCTTGTATCCCATGGAAACTGTATAATATTGACAGTGTGTGAACAAATGTGTATGGTAGGTAGAGCACATTTAGAAGCCCATAGTAATAGAGTGTGGTACCACAGTAGAGGGTCACAACCAGTGAAAGCTGTTTTAGAGATGGAAAACAAGAGATAAAAGGAAATAAGCAGGACATACTAGAGGGGACTTGGCTAAGGCAGAGACAACCTTAACAAGAACTCAAGCCCAGAGGGAGGTGTATTTCCTAGTCTCTACAGCTCTTGTGTTTAAGGATGCCCAATGTTAAAGCTTTTGTGAAAGATAGCACATTACCAATAAGGAATGACAAGGTGTAGGTAGACAGACGATGCTAAGAGTAAAGGTGAATGAAGGACGAAGCTTAAAAGTACATGAGATGAAGGAAGGTAATGGCTGATGCAGTCACTCTCCTCCTGGCTGTGGAGCAGAAATAACCTAGACTGTAGGCACAAGATGGATAGCAGCACGGGGGAACCCCAGGGTGAGGTCTTGTGACTAGCTCTCAGAGGGTCTCTGCAAGCCTGGGGTTATGACCACTTTTAGACAGCAGATGGAGCAACAGCAATCTAATTGAGAGGAATTACTAATAGGTGGAAGGAGGACAAGCATGATGGTGGGGTAAGGAGGAAGGTAAAAGGAAACAGAAGAAAGATCTAGGAAGCAAAGCTATGGATAGTGGTACAAGCATAGGTCTGTGCATATGTAAATACATTAATTCTGAAAAATAGAGGTCTTGACCTACATGCATATATTTATAAGGCAATACACTAAGATAGTAGATGGACTTTGGGACTCTGACCAAGCCCTCCCTCAATGCAAGAACACTTTGTTCTAACAACCTGACCTTCTTTGATGCTCACCATACCAGCATGATCACTGAAGACAAAATGGGTGCATAAGCAAATGTGGTGAAGAAGGAGAAAAGTGCCTGGCTATCAAAATATATACCACCTGAGGCCTTCAAGCCTTGAAGTTTAAAAGTGGTTATCTAGTAGAGAAGCAACGGGCCCACATGGAAGAAGCACACCATCTTGTGTGATCATGAGGTGTCAAAGAGATAGGGTAATAGGCTTCATAAGACCCCAAACAAGCAAGCAAAAAAACCCCCAACATATTGCTGAGTATGAGGAGGGTTGTAGTAGAGACCCCACATCTATCTGTAAACAATGGGACATCCCCTTACAGAAAGGTCACACTGAAAGGATGAGTCAACCCGGGACCAGGATAGCACTGATGAAACACAAATATTATTAGGTTCCTTGAGGCTTCCTCATATCCCACTATCATGACTCCAATTCTGCCTTTCCCTGTGGGCTAGACTGGAGCATGTGCACAGGTACAGAAAAGAGATAAGAGTTCACAACATACCGAATCCAGGAACAGGAATGGGAGTATTAATACCAGTTGGGGAAGCGAAAGGCAGGGAGGAGAGGGGAGGAAGGGGGAGCCAATCACAATGATAGACACATAATCACACACACACACACCCGGGGGAGAAACACAGAAACCATGGGGGAAGAGAGATAGCAGTCAGTGCAAGATACAAAAATAACAATAATTTAATATTTATCAAGGGGTGACGGGTGGGGGGAGAGGAAGAGAGGGGATAAAAGGAGCTGATACCAAGGTCTCAATGGAAAGTAAATGTTTAGAAATGAATGATGGAAATATATGTACAAATATTCTTGATACAATTGAAGTATAGATTGTTATGAGTCCCCAATAAAATTATCTTTTAAAAAAGTACATGAGATGGATTAAGGAAAGACATGACTTTCATCCATTCTGTCATCTTGGGCTAGAGCATGGGTTTCAAGCTCTCTAAGTAATGTTAACAGATGACAAACAACACAAAGTGGGAGAGGGCTTATTGCCTTGGGGTCTAGGATATCCCATCCATAGTCTTGGTCTTCTAGGGAGACTGGATTAGCTAGTGTCAGGCCTGGAGCTTGCGAATCATGCTTAACCAGGAACTTGGAGGGAGGAAAACAAAATGAGTGTGGTGGCAAGAGGCTGTGCTTCGATTAGTGAGGGCAGTATTAGTCTGAATGACTAGTTGGGCATCATTGGCACAGCCCTTTTGCAACCCCCAGGGTGTTTTTTGAGGCAGAGGGGTGTGAGGTTGCAGTTATAGGATAAAGGGTGAGGGTTTGGGCCCCTCTAAAACTGATCTGCAAGTCATGCTAATAGACAAAGCCACAATTTGTTTTAGACAATCTTGTGCCCAGTTATCATGCATTTCTGGAATCTAAGTGTCATAATTCCTCTAGGTCTTAAGGACAGCCTTCCAGCTCAGGGCTCTGAGACAGGTTGGTTTCAGAGAAGGTGAGCTTCCAGGTCCCTCCTTGCTCAGTATTCTTAATCTAAGCTCGACTAAGTATTAACTTCTTCTGGAAAGATTGTTAGGTTATGGGAAATTACAAAACAACTAAAAGGTGATAATAAATTCAATAGATGAATAGATGCATTATACTGGATAAATCTGCCTAACAAGGCCCCTGAAGAGTGTTGAAAAACAATGATGTTACTTTTAGGACTAGGTTCATCTTACCCAAACCATGGCATTGCCAATTACCTCATATGCATTTACAAGTTGGACATTGAATAAGAAAGAATTAAGAAGAACCAGTGTATTTGAATTGTAGTGCAGGGGCCTTCAAATGGACAAACAAATATGTCTTGGCAGAAGTAAGGTCAGGGTGCTAGATAGAGATAAGGAGGTGAGAGTTCACATGAAATTCTTTGGACATGTAAGAAGTGATCAGTCCTTGGAGAAGGATATTTTGTTTGGTAAAGTAAAGGGGTAGTGAAAAATAGGAACCCCTCAACTGAAAGGATTGATACAGTAACTTAGGTAATAGGTTCATTCTAAATTGTGAGAATGCTGCAGGGCTTGGCAGTGTTTCATTCCTTTGTGCACAGGGTCCCTGTGAGATGGAATGGACTCAATCAGAACTATCAACAAGAAGAACCTCAGAAATTACTAATCAATACCCAAGCAATGCACAAAATACTAAATATTTAGCTATGTTTACAAAAGTTATTTCCATGTTATCAAATGCCTGAAAGCTCAAGAGACATTCACTGGAATATAAGCTTATTAAAAATAAGGAATGGGTTTCTTTTGTTAAAAAATATAATAAAATTAAGGTGATGCAAAACCAAGGTGATGCAAAAATTACTGAGGAATTGCTGCTCCTCCTTATACCATTCTTCTGGAGGTTAGCTAAAGGACATTTTCTAAGATCCATACAGCATGTCATATGGCAGAGTATTTTCCAAATTGAGGATCTATTGTGAGGGCATCACACAATGACGTAGGTGTTAGTGACTATCTGTCTGGCAAGAGGAATGTAAATCATGTCGTCTTCCAAACTGAGCCAGCTGGAAGATCAGAGGGTCCAGCCAGTGCATGGGATCAATGGTAGTTGAATGCATTTTAGGTTGCTTACAAGGGCTATAATCAATTGAATCAAAATAAAATTCCAGGAGAAATTTCTAGCATAATCAGACCATAGATTAAAGCTTAATACAGAGTACTGAGCTGGTATGAATAAACACCACTTAACTGTTTGTTAGTTTAAGTTCAAGTTATTGAGTGTAAATATAACAATGGTTGTGAGAGAACACTTACCAATACTTCAATACTTTCTCTTTTTTAAAAAAATCATTTTATTGAGGGCTCATACAACTCTTAACACAATCCATAACATACATCCATTGTGTCAAGCACATTAGTACATCCATTGCCATCATCATTCTCAAAACATTTTCTTTCTGGTTGATCCCTTGGTTATCAATACTTTGTATCAAACCAGTAAATACCCTTGACACCAATGTCAGATAATGACACTACAAGAAAACTGTAGCGCAATACTGATAATCGATCTACATGAAAAATTCTTTTAAATATTTGGAACAGATTCAGACAACATATTGCAAGGATTATGTACCATGATTCATTGAAATTTGTCCCAGAGCATATTTTACATAAGAAAATAAGCACTATAGTGAACCATTGACAGAAAAGAGGGTCAATTGTCTAAGTAGGCACAGAAAACAAAGTAGGAACATTTAAAAAGTCAAAGGTATTGGGCCTCTACTCAAGTCTTTCCTCAATGCAAGAATACTTTGTTTTAATAATCTGTTATTCTGTGATTCTCATCTTCCCAACAGGATTGCTTAAGGCAAAAGGGGTGTATAAGCAAATATAGTGAAGAAAGCTGATAGTGCCTGGCTATTATAAGATATAGCATCTGGTCTCTTAAAGGCTTGAAGTTAAACAGTCGGTCATCTATCTGAGAAGCAACAACGCCCACATGGAAGAAGCACACCAGCCTGTGTGATCATGAGGTGTCTATGGGATCAGGTATGAGGAATTAGAAGACCCCAAACAATCATACAGATGGGAACAAAGGGTGTTTGATTGGAGACCCAAAGCACGTCTTTAGACATTGGACATCCCCTCACAGAGGGGTCACAAGGAAAGAATGAGCCAACCAGTGTACAATAAAGCACCAACAGAACACATACCATTTGTATAGTTCTTTAAAGCTTGCTTCACCCTACTATCATGACCCCAGTTCTACTTTTCAAATTTGGCTAGACCAGAGCATGTACACTGGTACAGATACGATCCCTCAACATAACATATGGAATCCAGGAGAGATAAACCCCTCATAACAATAATGGGAGTAATGATACCATGAAGGTAGGGGAAAGGTGGGGCCACAAGGGGGAGAAAGGGGAACAGATTGTAAAGATCATCACATAACACTCCCCCAGGGTAATGAACAACAGGAAGTGGGTGAAGGAAAATAGCAGATTGTGTAAGATATGAAAACAATAATTTAAAATTGATCAAGGGGTCACAATGATGGGAAGGTGGTGGAGGGAGGGAAACAAAGATGAGCTGATACCAAGGGCTCAAGTAGAAAAAATAAAATATTTTGAAAATGATGATGGCAATGTATGTACAAATGTGCTAGATAAAATTGATGTGTGGTTTATTAAAACAGCTATAAAAGCCCCCAATAAAATAATTTAATTTAAAAAATCAAAGGCTTTTAAAGTTTGGGGGAAAAAACTACAACTGTAACATGAAGCAGGTATAGTTCAATATGCTAATATATTCAGTTAAAAAAGCACCAGCAAATATCATTCTTAGAGGAAAGAGAAAATACCCCACCCCACTTAAGAAATAGGACAGACAGTTCCATTTTCAATACTGTATTAAAAATTCTATAGTATTTTCTAGATAGACCAATCATAAATGGAATGCTTTTTAAAGGAAGAAAAGAGGCTTCCAAAGAGAAGAAATACTAATTCCTCTAATCATCACAATTTAATGATATTTTACATAACAGATTTCAAATATACCATAAATATTACAGGTAATAAATAGTTTAAAAGTTGTAGGCTACATTTCAACACACAAAAATAATTTTTGCCACTGAACTCTCTAACCATTAACTACAAATCTCCAAATCTGAAACCATTAACCCTTACACCTTAATATGCTAAGCGTGCTTACAACACACTAATAACCTCCTAATGCACTGACCCCCTAAGTACATGAAAAAGCCCCTTACCACCCAGAACTCTTAACACCCTGAGCATCCCCTGACACCCACAAGAAACTTGACATGCTTAACAAATCCTACCACAATACACTCTTAACCTAGGCTAATGCATTTATCCCAATGTTTAAAACCAGGTCAAAGGTTGAATATATTTTACAACCTGAAACCTAACTTCATGACCATAAACCTCAAATTCAGAAATCCAACCCAGAAAACAAGAATCCTTAAACCATAAATCTACATCTTCATACCTTAACACATAAGCCCCTAATAAACTCCAAACACAATCTGTTAGCCCCTACTGAACTCCAAACATAACCTTCAAAACATAAAACCCTTTAACATGTCCACTAACATCTGACTCATGACACTTGATTCCTATTTCTATTTCTTGGCAATTGTTCTGGAACCTGGAACACTGATTAATCCCAGGATTTAGATGCTAATCTTTAAGTACAGACTCTCATTCAAGCACACTACAAGCCTAAACAGAACACCAAACCTAATCCATCAAAAAACTAATGTTGCTAATTATGTGTATGGAGCTGTCTTCTCTCTGAGATTTTACACAAACAAGAACTTGGGTAGGTTGGCAGGCAAACTAAGAATCACAAACACATTTTCAGTTAATTTTAAGTAATTTGCATCTGGTTCAAGGAACTTAGGAAAACAAAGAAGTGTTATATAAAGTTTAAATATGACAAATAGCATCATGGTCAAGGGCTATCACAGGTCCCTTGCTGATCTCTGATCTACTGTGTGCTGGCCTCAAGGAGTCTTTTCTGCTGTTAGACATATGCAGGGATGGTACCCAGTAAGCCAGATGCCTGAGGGTTGAATAGTATTTACGCACGAATTTGTAGATCACTATTTATCCTGGTTTATCCCTGGAGGATAGAGTGAAAACCCATGTTAAATAAAACAAAATACTTACTGGTTATTCTTTCATTTACCCCCTTGCTCTCCTCATTCCCAGGGGACACTCACATCACCAGAGATGGAGGAGGTAGCAAATTAAAGGTGCTTACCTTGGAATCTGTGACTCCACTTTTGAAAATTGATCTTGGCCTTTCTCTCAGACCTAGGAAAAAAGACTCAGAGGAAGAATTTGCACACCCCCTTAAATAGAGAGACCTGGCAACCCTAAAATATTTGGGTCCATGTCTCTTGGAGATTCCTGTGAGTTAACGTCTTAAGCTCACAAGACATACTTCAAGCAGGAGCTCTATTTTCACCCCAAGCGGGAAAGGTGTCAATTCCAGGGACACCTGTGTGTCCAGTACCAGGAACTGTCACTCACAGCACACTGGGGATCTCCTCTCATGAAGACACAAGTCCTCGAAGGGGTCTCAGGAGAACAACAGCGGACCAAGCTCTCTCTGATGCTGGCCTGGAAATTAATACCTTTGAGTTCAACCCCAGGGACTTCCACAGGCAAACCAGAATATTCCTTCCTGAGCCTGTCTTACATGTCTACCGGCTGAGAGTACCTGTCTTAAGATAGGGCCCCCTCCCCAGGTTCCAGGGTCTCTTACCTTTAGGACACACAAAACATCCAAGCACGGATGATCCGCTGTCTTTCCACACAGCATACCCTGATCTGAGATCCAGATCCACCCCAATCTCAGCACCTTGAATTATCTGCCTCACCTGGGTCCTGCGAGTGACCTGGGGAATAAAGCCGGGAAGGTAGAGACAAGTTAAATCACAATCACCTGTAATTACTTCAGCATGATTAGTAAATCAACAGCTGAAGGCAGATTAGACCCTAGGTAGATTGGTTTACATTGCTGTAGTGAGGCATTCTTGGCTAATGCTTGGGAGCCCCGAGAACATCTTTGTTCACACACTCACACACACACACACACACACACACACGCGCGCGCACGCGCGCGCATCCACGCGCAAGCATTCATTTAAATGGTAGCAGGCAATAACATCCTAAAGAGAATGGGGAGCCTAAAGGAAAATAAGAGACAATGGATAATATTTAACATCAAATCAGAGCACAACTAAATCCCACAGCCTACCACTGTGTTCTCTATATTTGCTCCATTAGAAAATGTAATATTTGCTGACCCTTTTTCTGTTAATCTCTATTATCAGATTAGGTGTGTTCATTAGTAAATTACCTCTTTGGCAAACTTCATTCTTCAGTGATCAACCTTGATTATCCTTTATGTTTTAAATATGTTTTCTCACACTTCAGATTTGAACTGCTTAAAACTTCACATTTTTTATTTATGAGTACTCAGAGGGCATTATACCATTGTGGCAGAACATAATAACTATTGAAAACTAATTGACAGTCTTGGGTCTTAGGAACTTGAAGGAAAGCAAGTGGGCATCTAGCTCAGAAGCAACAAAGCCTAAATGGAAGAAGCACACCAGCTTTTGTGATCACAAGGTGCCAAAAGAATCAGTTATCAGGCATCAGAGAACAAAAACTCATATCATTGCATTCTCCTCTCCCCGATAGAGTCGCTTAAGACAATTGGATGCATAAGCAAATGTGGTGAAGAAAGCTGATGATACCCAGCTATCGAAAGATATAGCATCTGGTGTCTTAAAGGCTTGAAGGTAAACAAGCAGCCACCTATTTCAGAAACAACAAAGCCCACATGGAAGAAACACACCAGCTTGTGTGATCACGAGTTGTCAAAGGGATGAGATATTAGGTATCAAAGAACAAAACACTGTGTAATTGTGAATGAGGGGGGTGAGGAGTGGGGACCTTAAGCCCATATGTAGGCAACTTGGCATCCACTTATGGAAGGGTCTCAGGGAGGAGATGAGCCAATGAGGGTGCAGTGTAGCAACCATGAAACACAACTTTCCTGTCTAGTTCCTAAATGCTTCTCCCCCCACCCCCCTCCCCCACTCCCCCACTCTCATGATCCCAAGTCTACCTTACAAATCTGGCTAGACCAGAGGATGTACTTTGGTACACATAGGAACTAGAAACACAGGGAATCCAGGATGCATGATCCCCTCAGGACCAGTGGTGAGCATGGCAATACTGGGAAGGTGGCGTGGAAAGGGAGAACAGATTACAGGGATCTACATATAACTTCCTCCCTGGGGGATGGACAACAAAAAAAAAGTGGGTGAAGGGAGATGTCAAACAGTATAAGATATGACAAAAATTTATAAATTATCAAGGGTTCTTGACTGAGAGGGAGAGTGGGTAGGGAAGGGGAAAAAATGAGGAGCTTATGCCAGGGGCTTAAGTGGAGAGCAAATGTTTTGAGGATGAGGGCAAGGAATGTAAAAATGCGCTTTATACAATGGATATATGTATGGATTGTGATAAGAGTTGTATTAGCCCCTAATAAAATGATTAACAAATAAAAAGAAAACCAATTGACTAATTATAAATTTGTATTGGCTTAATTATATCTTTTTAGTCTGTTTCTCATTTGAGGATATTTTAATGCAGTGAATTCACAACGGATGGTGAGTTATCTTGTATTCACAGTTATTGGCAAAAAAAACACCTGGTTGACAGTGTCTAGAGGCAATCTGATATATTTCGCTAGGAAAATGAGTATATTTAACTATAACGTATAAAATAAATAAGTAATGTGTAAATATTGTGGGGTTTTCCCCTAAAAATCCAGCGAATTGCACTTTTTCAATAAAACACACATTTTCATCTGTACAGTTTCCACAGTAAAACAAGATTTTCCAAATTAGAGATAAAATATTTTAGTTGTATCAATAGTATTGACATGTTCAAAGAAAGTTTTGGGTCGATGCATACCAATGCTCAGTTTAAAAATTTTTAAGATTGATTCGTGGATAATATTTTCTCAAGTTAACATTTGCTGGAATTAAGAAAATCTGTGGGAGACTCAAAGCCCATCGGTAGGCAACTGGGAACTCCCTTGATGATGGATTTTGGGGACGAGATGTGCCAGTCAGGGTGCAGGGTAGCAATGATGAAACATATAACTTTCCTCTAGTTCTTAAATGCTTCCTCCCCCCACTATCATGATTCCAATTCTACCTTAAAATTCTGGCTAGACCAGAGGATATGCATTGGTACAGATAGCAACTGGAAACACAGGTAATCCAGGACAGATGACTCCTTCAGGACCAGTGGTGAGAATGGCGATGCCTGGAGTGCGGAGGAAATGTGGGGTAGAAAGGGGAACAGATTACAAGAATCTACATAAAGCCTCCTCATTGGGGGATTGACAGCAGAAAAGAGGGTAGGTGGAGACGTCAGACAGTGTAACATGTGACATAATAATAATTTATGAATTATGAAGGTTTTATGAGGGAGGGGGGAGTAGGGAAGGAGGGGGAAAATGAGCAGCTGATATTAAGGGTTCAAGTATAAGGCAAATGTTTTGAGAATGATGGCAACAAATGCACATATATGCTTGGCATAATGGATGTATGTATGGATTGTCATAAGGATTCTATGAGCTCCCAATAAAATGATTTTTTTTAACAATTTATTGGGGCTGATACAATTCTTTACACAGTTCATACATATACATACATCAATTGTATAAAGCACATCTATACAGTCTTTGCCCTAATCATTTTTTTCTCTTTTCTTCTTTTACATTTTATTAGGGACTCCAACAACTCTTACCACAATCCATACATATACGTACATCAATTGTATAAAGCACATCCATACATTCCCTGCCCCAATCATTCTCAAGGCATTTGCTCTCCACTTAAGCCCATTGCATCAGGTCCTCTTTTCCCCCCCGCCCCTCCCTCCCCTTTCCCCCCTCCCTCATATGCCCTTGGTAATTCATACCTCGTTATTTTGTCATATATTGCCCTATTCGGGGTCTCCCTTCCCCCCTTCTCTGCTGTCCCTCTCCCAGGGAAGAGGTCACATGTGGATCCTTGTAATCAGTTCCCCCTTTCCAACCCACTCACCCTCCACTCTCCCAGCATCGTCCCTCACACCCTTGGTCCTGAAGGTATCATCCACCCTGGATTCCCTGTACCTCCAACCCTCATATGTACCAGTGTACAGCCTCTGTCCTATCCAGCCCTGCAAGGTAGAATTCGGATCATGGTAGTTGGGGGGAGGAAGCATCCTAAAATGATTTTTTAAAAAAGGAAAAGAAAATCTATGGGTAACTTTTCATCCTCACTTTAGTTGGCTATAAAATATGAGTATATTTTTGCATGTACAAAGGATAAAATATTACAATGAGTAAAATAATGTTCAACTGAGGAACGCCCTTCTAGTATCCCTGTCAACAAGTTTAACCAGGTTAAACCACCACAATGACTTTCTACAATGATTCATTATCAAGTTTATGAAATTGAATGTCTCATTTATGAAAACATATTTGCATATGTTCAATTTTAGATACTGTACCTGATCTCTTCACATAGTAGCAAACAATCATAGTTCCATTGGTCTACACTCTTGATGTTGTTAGTTTATTGTGCCAACTTGGCCAATAAACACGTCAGATTAATTGAAGGGCAGAGAGATAAATGGCTCAGCGAGCCTCACCTTTCTTGTCTCTTGCTCTTTGATCATCAGATCAGTGTGTGGCTGCCTTGCTTGATCTGTGCATCAATTTGCAAGCTACACTACCAGTTGGACAACTAAGCCGTGGACTGTGTCGCTGTAATTTGAGGTTCCTTCAAGACCTGCTTTGCCACACTATTAGAATATACATTTCTTGAGCTGGGAACTGTCGGACACTGTCATCTGACTGACTGTTGGTGACCTACCTGCCTTGCTGTTTGCTTCCTGTGACTGGATAGCCTGAATTGCTCTACAGAGGACTACCTGGTGGTCCTCAAGATTTGAAGGATCCCCAGTGTCTCAAAGACTGTCTCATGGGAGTGAGCTGCACTGAGCCATTTGTGCTGCTTTATAGATTGTTTATTTCTTATGTTATCTTTCTCTCTCTAGCATTATATTAATCAATGATAATATAATTAGCATTCTATAATTTATATATTAATTACATAATATATAATTGATAATGCTAATAATTATATACACTATAATAATCTATAGTTATTAGCATTATGGTTTTGTTTCTCTAGAGAATACTATATAACATAATTGATAATGCATATTCATATGCTCAATAAATTTGTAAAATATATATATATGCTCACCTCAGCCCCATGATGCAAAGACCAAGGTTTATTAAGTGCATCCACTTCATTGGGGGAAATGTGGTAAGAGAAAAAGTGCAGAGAAGATCATGGAGGCGGGAGGATCACTCAGCTAAGACGCAAATCTTACCCTGAGAGAAGGAACAAAAAATGAGGTAAGAAAAACTTCCTTAAATGTCAGTGTAACCCAGCAGATGTCCAATAATTTGATCAGCTTACCTCAATACAAAATCACTCTAGAGAACCACCTTCTTTATCACAGACAAACGTTTATGCTTTGCTATTCTTCTTCTTGACTTGGGCTCACCCTTAGAACTGTCAGGGCTACAAACCAGGCAGTAGAATTCAGAAGCGATGTTTCTGCCTTGTCTCCTTATGCTCATTGTGTTGGAAAGGAATTACCTTCTTAGATTTGATTCTGCTGTTATATGTTTATATATGAAAACGTGTATGTATTTTCTAATAAGATACATTGACATGTAGGATGTCCTTTCTTTAGGATGAGATTGTAAGAAATCTTTCCTCTTAATGACATTCTCATAGGTAATAATTTCAAATTTTGTTTCCAAATAGCATCCTGCTCTTCTTTGCTTAGGACTTTCATTACATTTCCTGAAAATCATCTCACTCTTCTCTCTTTAGTTCTTTTTAAAGATAAATATTCAGTTCGTTTTTGGAGTTAGTTATCTCAGCCCATTAGATTCCCATTTGACGTTTTCCTCAAAGATATTTCAGGGACATTAATTGTATATATTCCTACCCTGTTATTATTATTTCTTGCTACTCTCCACAGAAGTCAAAGACATTGACTTCCTCTATACATTCTTCTCTCCCATACTGATCGAACTCCTATGCCCTTATCATCTCATCTACTGATAGCAGAGGGAGTAGTTTAATCTTATCAGCTACTATGAGGAAGGCAGTTGAAGCTGATTACTTGCTTAAAGACTTATAATCTAGAGACCATAAGGATTTCTACTCTGTCTTTCAGGGACACTATGAGCCAGAATTAACATAACAAGAGTGGGCAATTGAGTTTGTTGATTTGATTCTTATTTTATTTGCTGTTTTCTTTATTTTTTTCCCCTGTATGTCAACACAACTCTGATGGAATCTAGGGGAAACTTGAGTAAGCCTTGGTGATCTCCCCTTCAGGATCTGCACTCAGTTTCAGTAACAACTGTGTGTCCTATGTATGTAGTTTCCAGGGTAGGGCTTTCAGTGGGTTGCACAATTTAACCTGATGGTGGCAGAGAGAACTATGTTCCACGAAGAGTTGATTGCCCATCTCTAGAAACAGGATGAACTGAAAGTGAGGGGGTGTCAGTGTGAGTCCAGGCACACTCAGGATCCAATGAGCACAGGCACCAGCATCTGAAGTCAGTGCAGGTTGATTGTCAGGGTGAGTTTCCTGTTGTGGTTTTGAGATTCATTTCCATCTCTAACTTTTCCAGGGGAATCTCTCTCTATAATTATTCTGCATCCACCCCTGCTATCTATGAATTCAAAAGTTGTATTGAACAAGTAAATAGCCTCACTCGCAGGAAAACCAGTCCATTAACCGCATGAAAACTCAGCTTTTCTGGCATTACAGAGTGAGAGTTCTGATTAATTTCAGCGAAAACTCTGTAGAATTCTCTCTCAGACTTGAGTCAGAGAGCATGCAAGGGGCCATAAATTTAAGTGTTTGAACACCAACTTGTCAAACCAACAGAGATGCCTTCAGGAAAGACCTGTGCTTTGATTTGATTCTGAAACAACAGACTCATGGCAAAGACTGCAGTGCAATCCTCTAATTCCGAAACGCTGAGTTTTGAGTTAAAGACTAGTGAGTGGTCAGTATGTATGGTCAGTAACATATGAAAGTATAATTTGGTTCACAACCGCTGTGCTCCTTCATGCAGAAGTGGGTCAAACCCAACAATGATCTGAAGATTTATTTGTCCTTTTCTATTTTCTTTTTTTCCTTCTTTTTTTTTTCAACTCGGACAACTATTGATTCATGCTGTATCATTTATATTTCCAATGGAGCATGTCCACATTATCAATCACTCTGTTAAAGAGCATGTGTTAGTTATTATCCTGCAAGATGCAGGGACCAATCAGGGAAAAATCTGTGCTGATTTTCCTGGGAAACACCTGTGTGAGAAAAAATCAAGAAGAGGCCAGGAGAGAGAAAAGGAATTCAGTCTATGAAAGGAGGACAAATGGGTTTCAAAATATTCACAGAGAAATGGAATTAAACAATAATGGATTGTTTCCAGTAACTTTGGAAGACTACTTGTGTGGTCTTGAGGGAAGAAGAGAGAGGGGGTATGCTTGGCAGAAATTGTATTAACTATTGTGCAGTTCAAGGAAAGTTCAGTATGGCCATTGGATGTTCTAATTGAAAAATCCACCTTTGAAAATGATATACAATCTCTTGTGCTGCTGGACTTTCTGTGGGGGCTCCCCTCTGGGCTTGAAACATCTGCATAATATTGGCAATGGATTTCATGACCCTTTGTGACCACTGTAGTTTTCCAAAATGAAGGAGGCATCATCAGGCCTGACGGATTCTTGATCGATGTTTTTGAAGATAACCTGGTCTTATTTTTTCCTCTTAGAATACACATAGATGGTTGGATTATATTTCTTCTATTGGTTATATTGACTTGGGTATTTCTCACCCTAGAGAGATTTCTCACCCTACAGAGATAATTTCCAATCCTTTTTAAGACCAATGCTTCTATCCTCTTCTCCTGGGAATTTTATTACCTGCACTGGAGACATTAAAGCTCTGTGTCATTTAACATCTTATATTTATTGTACATTTTATCATGAATGTTGGGTTTTTACTAAGAACATACCACAAGTAATTTTATTTTTGTACAATCTTCAATCTAGATGGACTATTCTGTGTTTTCTACAGAAAGTGAACATATTTCTCTTTACAAACAGTTTCATAATTAGCACTGTGATAGACACACCACTCTATCTGTTGAAATCTATTACATGGCTCATTTTGCTTTAGCATCAATATAAATGTAAGACAAGTGTATCAGTGCACAACGATGAAAATAATGAAGTCATTTTTAGGAAAGTTACCAAAAGCATGCTCCTTTATTCCTGCTTACAGCTCAGAAATGAGGTTAAAGCTTCTCAGCCCAGGTTAGGAGTGTGATGGGATTGAGATGGGAAAACACTCACTTACAGTCAATCCAAAAAATTTTAAACGTTCATTAAATATTTTTTAAGTTGAGTTTCTCCCTATATTTTTAGGTTATGACATAGCATTCCGTTTGACTCAATGTTCAATTTGACAGATGCTATTTGAGAGGTGAGCCGTTAACACCCACCATCAGGTCCCTGTGCACATGAAAACTGACAAGCTGCATCCACAAAGATTACATTCTAGGGAACCATATGGGTTCAGTTCTAGTCTGTAGTAAAGAATGACCTGGAGACAAAATGGTCAAAACATTCACAAAAATAACGTGTCACGGTATATATTAAAGTTAATGTCTCCTCCAATTTTGAAAGTACAGTTAACCATGCCATCGGCAGCTAACTAATAAGGAGAATTCTGAATTAATGTTAGCAGTGACTTAATTCACACTTTATGTGGAATAGACTAGGAAGCAAACATAAGCAATTCACAACTTAGGTCTAGAGAGACTGACTTAGATATGCCTGCAGGAATTGGGTCCAGGAGCAAGGAAACGTCTCGTTATCAAGTATGATGTAGTCTGGATACTTCCTAAATAATTATTAACCTCATGTCATTTTTCTGGTACTCAGTATTCTGAATTCTAATCTTAGTCAGCTGTTTATTGACTAAGTCAACAAATTAAGGACAAATTTTCTCTTTATGATACTACTTAAGTATCATAAATAACTTTCACTTTGTTTTGAAAACTTGACAGATTTTACTCAAGCATCTTGCTTCAGGCATTACTTTCATTATGTTTTTGAAATTAATTAATTTCTATTTATGTTTGCTTTACTCACTGCTGCACCTGCTTTACTCTATTAGACTATGATCATCTCTTTAGTCTTCTCACTCTTTCTTTGCAGATTTCAATGTGCTCTGCAGAGCATTTTATCCAATGGTCTCCTCTCATATGAAAAAGGACTCTGTTTTATTCGGCACTCCATTTCCACAACCATGTGTCCTGCTCACTTCAGATGGACAATCTACAGCAATTTGTTAAGGAATGTTGATTGGTTGTGTGACTGAAAAATCACTCTGTTCAGTTTTTCAATATAAAATGAATCACGAAAACTTTCAAAAATGCTAACGAATTAAATTTGAGATGTCACAATGTGCTGCACAGACTAAAAACTAACTGCACGGAAAGGTCATGATCAAATGAGATTGATGTATTCAGATAAATGAGAATTTAATCTTAATATTTACTATTTCTGCACGGTGGAAACATGTATTTCCCTTGTTCTCAGAGCTGAGTCTTATGAGGATTTATCCTAATCTGGCAAGAGTTAGAAAATATTAATGTTCACTATACATCTATTTTCTACTCCTCAGAGGAGCAGATTATTCCCTTTCTAAATTGTGATCCACAATTGTTATGCTGGGAATCTGGATGGTGATGAAGTGAGAGAATGGGAATGTTCTGTGTGATCATCTGATTGGGCCTTGCTCTGTTATAGGACCTTCGTAGTGGGGCTCTGACCTTAACTTCATGCCTTTTCCATACTTTATATCTTCCCTGGTCGGTGTTCCTTTCCTTCACGGCAGTATCCATATTCTTTGCCTTTAACTCTTTATCACTGTTGACTATGCCTCTCCCCCTACTTAGGTGTCATGGGTAAGATGTGGGTGTGTGATTGATAGGGGGAATATTTCACCCCCAGCTTTGCAAAATTAATAAAAATGACCTTCCTCTGGTGAGAAATCTTT
Organism: Tenrec ecaudatus; assembly: GCF_050624435.1. Classification (NCBI taxonomy): domain Eukaryota; kingdom Metazoa; phylum Chordata; class Mammalia; order Afrosoricida; family Tenrecidae; genus Tenrec; species Tenrec ecaudatus. The sequence goes on from NW_027459483.1 coordinate 50,422, forward strand.
CAAGTTGAGAATGGTCTTCCTCTCCAGTGCCAGAAACATGAGGACTTGTTTTAAATGTTCACTGGAGAACCTGGACGGGTTTTACAGTTAGAACATGGGCCCCACTAATAACCAGCCCCAGTGTTTTCTCACAGTCTCAGTAATCAGTACTCAACCTCTAGAAATGTATCACATTTAAATGTACATACATATTTTTATTTTTCATATATATATATTATTGTGAAGATGGCATAAGAATAGAGTGTTTTATGCTGTTGTACATAGGGTAAATATGAGTTGAAACTGCTTCTGACTTGATGGCACCTAACAATAATATGCATTTTGTCTCCAAAGTTCACATTTAAAATGACAGGAATTATCAATGCTACTTGATTGCAAGTTCTTGCAGAAGTTGGCAGATGTCTTCAATTTCTTCTTCTTTTTTTTACATTTTATTAGGGACTCATACAACTCTTATAACAATCCATACATATACACACATCAATTGTATAAAGCACATCCATACATTCCCTGCCCCAATCATTCTCAAAGCATTTGCTCTCCACTTAAGCCCTTTGCATCAGGTCCTCTTTTTTTTTCCCTCCCTCCTCACTCCCCCCTCCCTCATGTGACCTTGGTAATTTATACATCATTATTTTGTCATATCTTGCCCTATCCGGAGTCTCCCTTCCACCCCCTTCTCTGTTGTCCCTCCCCCAGGGAGGAAGTTACATGTGGATCCTTGTAATCAGTTCCCCCTTTCCAACCCACTCACCCTCCACTCTCCCAGCATCGCCCCTCACACCCTGGATTCCCTGTGCCTCCAGCCCTCGTATGTACCAGTGTGCAACCTCTGCCCTATCCAGCCCTGCAAGGTAGAATTCGGATGATGGTTGTTGGGGGGAGGAAGCATCCAGGATCTGGGGGAAAGCTGTGTTCTTCATCGGTACTACCTAATTAACCCATCTCCTCTCCTAAACCCCTCTATTACACAGGCAGAGTTGTGGTAATCTCCATGTGCAGAGATGTTATAGGGGGACTAGTGCAATGGGTGCCTCATGGCCCAAAGTCAATAAAATCTGATGAACATTTTATCACCCCTTCTGCTTTGTTCCCAGGTTCTTCTAGCTGAACCCTGGAAATCAGTGCCCTGGACTTTAAGTAAAGAGCATCCAAAGGTTAATGGTATCTCTTGAGCTCTTAGCCCTTGAATTGTTTTAGGACCATCAGACAAGGAAATATTTTTATAAAAATGTGTACTATACTCTTCAAATTTTGCCAATTTTGTAGCGATATAACCGGATAGTATGGGATTTTGCTCTAATTTTTCTTTCACAGTGAGGATATTATGTTGTTTTTTTGAACAATTTATTAGGGGGTCATACAACTCTTATCACAGTCCATACATATACATACATCAATTGTATAAAGCACATCTGTACATTCTTTGCCCTAAACATTTTCTATTTTTTTATCCTCTTTTCTTTTTTTACATTTTACTGGGGACTCATACAACTCTTATCATAATCCATACATATACATACATCAATTATATAAAGCATATCCATACATTCCCTGCCCCAATCATTCTCAAAGCATTTGCTCTCCACTTGAGCCCGTTGCATCAGGTCCTCTTTTTATTTCCCTCTCTCCCCGCTCCCCCCTCCCTCATGTGCCCTTGGTAATTTATACATCGTTATTTTGTCATATCTTGCCCTATCCGGAGTCTCCCTTCCCCCCCCTTCCCTGCCGTCCCTCTCCCAGGGAAGAGGTCACATGTGGATCCTTGTAATCAGTTCCCACTTTCCAACCCACTCGCCCTCCACTCTCCCAGCATCGCCCCTCAAACCTTCGTACTGAAGGTATCATCCACCCTGGATTCCCTGTGCTCCGGCCCTCATAGGTACCCGTGTACAACCTCTGCCCTATCCAGCCCTGTGAGTTAGAATTCGGATGATGGTAGTTGGGGGGAGGAAGCATCCAGGATCTGGGGAAAAGCTGTGTTCTCAATCGGTACTACCTCGCACCCTAATTGACCCAACTCCTCTCCTGAACCCCTCTATGAGGGGATCTCCATTGGCCGACACTTGGGCCTTGGGTCTCCACTCTGCACTTCCCACTTCATTCGATATGGTATATATATATACACACACTCACACACACATACATATTGTACACACACACACATATATACACCTCACACACACATATATACACCTATACACATACATCTTTTTTTTTTTGCATGATGCCTTATACCTGGTCCCTTTGGCACCTCGTGATCGTACTGGCCGGTGTGCTTCTTCCATGTGGGCTTTTTTGTTTCTGAGCTAGATGGCCACTTGTTCACCTTCAAGCATTTAAGACCCCAGACATGATCTCTTTTGATAGCCGGGCACCATAAGCTTTCTTCACCACATTTGCTTATGCACCCATTTGTCTTCAGCGATCCTATCATGGAGGTGTGCAGTCAATGGTATGATTTTTTTGTTCTTTGATGCCTGATAACTGATCCCTTCGGGACCACTTGATCACACAGGCTGGTGTGTTCTTCCATGTGGACTTTGTTGCTTCTGAGCTAGATGGCCACTTGTTTATCTTCAAGCCTTTAAGACCCCAGTCACTATCTCTTTCGATAGCCGGGCACCATCAGCTTTCTTCACCACATTTACTTGTTCACCCACTTTGGCTTCAGCCGTTGCGTCGGGAGAGTGAGCATCATAGAGTTCCAATTTAATAAAAGAAAGTATTCATGCATTGAGGGAGTGTTTGAGTAGAGGCCGCAGATATTATGTTTTAATTAAAATTTTCAACTTTGGTTAGTCCTTTTAAAGTATCTTAAATATATATGTTGCAAACTAATTGAATTTATTTATAGAATAATATCAGACTTATGACAATATAGATAATATTCCTTAGATTTGTTTTTCTAATCAACTTCACATAACACAAGCCCCTTGAATGTTCAACGTTAGTGTTTGAGTAGTTGATTTTGTCACATCTCCCCTACGAGATGAGTGAAATTATAGGAGATGTGTGTAAGTGGATACGTCTGTACCAGTATGACCAGCTGTGAGCTCACTTGGTGAGATACTCCCACAATTAGCCATCAGGATTCCAGAATGCACTTGAGATGCACAGCTCAGCTATCACTACCTGTGATGCTCTAGAACAGCGGTTCTCAACCTGTGGGCCACGACCGCTTTGGGGATCGAAAAACCCTTTCACAGGGGTCACCCGATTCATAAAAGTAGCAAAATTACAGTTATGAAGTAGCAATGAAAAATAACTTTGGAGGTCACTACAACACGAAGAACTGCTCTCGAGTTATTGAAGCTTCCGATTATTTAGACATGATATAGACCAGAAATACATTCATGAATGTGAAATATATACACATACAAGTGTTCTATAGAGTTGAAGGTTGAATCCATCTCTGCTGTCACAGCATCAAGCAAGGATATTGTCATATAGGTTGCATCTAAACCACTGACAGCAAAGTGAACTCATGAAGGGGTGACTGTGGAGCTTCATTTCCCATTGACAGTATCCCTGGGTAAGACAGCACATGGGATGGAGAGAACACTGTGGCAGCTCCAGAGCCCTCACCTTCTGATTTATGTCCTCACAGGTGTGCATGCCCAGATGCAGTTAGTGCAGTCTGTCACCAACGTGAAAAACCTTGGAGATTGGTGACGGTGTCCTGCAGGACCTCTGGAAACACTTTCACCAGCTACAGTATAAATAGCGTTTGACAAGCACCAGGAAAAGGCTTCTGTGGATGGGCTGGATCAACACCCACGCTGGGAAATCAGCCTATGTCCAGGGATTCACACAGGGCTATGCCTTCTCCTTGGATGCCTCAGTCAGCACAATGACTCTACAGATTGTCAGCCAGAAGTCTGAGACACACGCTGTGAAACCCACATCCCGAGAGCGGCAGGAAACCTGGGGGAATGGCAGCTGTGCTCACTATGGCAGGGACTCTGAATATTTCTCTGAATCCTTTATTTACTAGGTATGCCCTTCGAGATGAAATACAAAGAAAATTACTTCCTGAAATTAGCATAACTTTCCTGTGAAATGAGGAGGAGGATAAACAATACCTTGGTATGCAGCCTTTGTTCAGCTCTCTGTGTAAATACTGCCATTGCAGCACTAGGAACAATGCAGACTCTATGAAGGGTTGATTCAACATCTCCAGAGACAATGACAAGAACACAGTTTATCTGTAAATAGAAGGTTAGAAAATGGAAGACAAGACCCTCTGTTACTCTGTGAGAACATGAGAGGAAGTCAGTGTGATCCCAGACACCAACTCCCTGCTCGGAGAGAGCTGGGCAGCAGGGGACGCTCAGGACCCACACATCACAGGACACACTCAGGGACAGGTGCACAGGGACAGTTTCAGGGCTGGTTTCCTGTTGTGGTCTGGGGATGCTTCTCCATCTCACGTTTCCCCCAAGGGTTTTCTCTATTTTTATGACACAGGAATGCAATGTTAATGTACAAGAAATATGTAAAATCAGACCTATTGCATGTAGGATGTATAACAATGGAATTGAAATCTCAATTTAAAAAGTGGGAGGAAGGAGCAAATAAAAAGGACAATTTTTATTTATTACGGTTATACCTTACTTATTGGTATGCTAAATTTGGCAGCAATTGCATTCTTCAAGTAAAGCTTGATAATAGTTGTATTGATTGGATTTCCTTGAAGGCATATAATCCTATCACAGACATTATTGTATTTCATGATGGGTTTAGCAAGATCCTTTCTGACAATGACTGCCATGCCGTTCTCTTGACTGTGCTTTTCCCAACATAGTAAATCCTATGTTTTTCTGTTCAAATTGGTCAATACCAGTCAGTCGATTTATGCTCACTAATGCCTAGGTTACCAATCAATATTCTTGCACCCCATTTAATTTTTGACCACTTCCAATTTCCCTGAATTCGTAGTATGCTCTTTACAAGTTCTGGTATTAGAAGGCTTTTGTAGCTGTTTCGCTTTACCTTACTTAAGTCATGCCCCATCAGCAAAGGAAGATCCTGACGGCTCCACTCCCAAATCACGTCATGATGGCCTACTCCCCTCCAAGAAATCGGCCTCTCTTCAGTCACATTTTGAGTGCCCTCGAACCTGAGGGGCCCATCCTCTGGCAGTAGCTTCAACAATTTCCTACTTCCTTGGCTTAAGCTTTTAATATTCGACAATACTTCAAAGTTATGCATAAGGTTTTAGCAGCATCTTCCTCTTAAGAGGGCAGAGGGGTCCTTCTGCATTGTCTGTTCTTAGTCTGGAAGCTTTGCTGAAATCTGCTCCCTTTGGGTGACCCTGCTGGCATTAGATATAACACTGATATATCTTCCAGCACCTCAACAAAAAGAGCCATGACAGTATCATGAACTAACAGACAGATGGTGAGAATATAACAGCATTTCTTTACTATATATCAAGCAAGTTCTGGATAATATTTTAAATGCAATAAATAAATAACAGCATAAGTGCAACCAAATAGTGGAATATTTCAGTTCAACATTCTCTATTATGAACTTAACATTGAAATAGAAATCTATAAGGACATCAAGAATCAAATAAGTAAACAAATAAACAAGTCTAGCAAACTAAAATTAATAACCAATATATAGCATACTCCACCAAGAACCAAACATATTTGCTCCCATTAAGCTGGGGTTTATTTCAGAAATAAAGTTAAGCATGAAATTGGTGGAAATATAAACAGAACTATAAATAGACAGACAGATAGATAGATATAGATGACAGATACAAGATATCGACAGTATTGACAGAAAGTAGATGATAGCTAAATCGATAGTTGAGTAGATTTGTAAACCAATTAATAGATATTCAGCAGATATAGGAAAATATATAGATGGATGAGAGAGAGAGAGAGAGAGAGAAAGAGAACCTTGTTCAACAGACTCCATTGTCATTGTGTATTCAGGTTCAGGGTTTGGGCTAAGTCCATGCAGATGGTGTTCAGACAACACTCTTGTCTATCCTGAGATAAATTGGAGACTAATTGCACAAACCACAACATGAGGTGTTCCATCAGGAGTAAGCTGTTGTACGTGGATGCTATAAAACAATGACTCACTCGTCGAGATTATCTCAAGTAACTGGGTCCTCACAAAAGAAATATACCACTTATTTGATGCATGCATGGATGGCGATACAAGTAGGTCAGGGAAGCTATGTGAGACCAGATTGTAAGCACCACGAAGGGAAGCTTGGGATGTATGGCACAGGGTCTCAGGCCAAATAGGGACATGACCCTCATTCAAGACTCAGTGCATGGGGAGGAAGATACAGATTTTCTAGCCGAATTTGGGGGCCTTCCCTACCCCATTTTCCCCTGTGTCATGGTTTTTAGTCCTCATCCTGCTTCTGAGAACCAAGATTTAGATGTTTTTAGCATAACTGTCAACCCCAGAGAACAGAGGGAGGAGAATGAAGCATGGAAGTAGGACATCTTCTCTGGGTCCTGGCTTGTGTCTTGGGATACCACAAGTGGACACACCACAATCCAAGGTGCTCTCTGCCCACCAGAGGAGACCTGAAGGGAAAGTGTTCTAATGTTATTTTCTCTTTACTTTTCCTTGTGAATTGCATGAAGGTATACTGAGGAGATTAGTGTTCATTCAACAATTCATACACTTTTGTTTCATTTCATTGTCTACAATACACACAAACTCCTGTTACAATTACCTTTTCTTGTCATACATTCTGAATTTTCCCTGGATAAGTGATGCCCTTTTAAACTCAGAAGTTTGATTATTCTAAGGTAATTGTAGCTCCCCAGGACTATTGCTCCCTTGTAGGCTTGCCGATTATTTGACTGGAAGTTTTTCCGAGGCTGTGAGTTTGGTCCCAAACCTGAAGGGATGCTGACAGCCATAGTCTCAGGACTTCCACAAGTCTACCCAACCAGGAAGCCTAGTCTTTGTATTTTTATTTTCTTTGTGTGTGTGTGCGTTGTTTCACTTATTATCCCACTCCTCCCAAGAACTTCTAATGCTATCTTTTCCAAACAAGTGGGTACTGATAGCAAGGCACCATCTATTGCTTCTGGTCTTAGAGTTCAGGATACTCATGTCCATGATTCATTACAGCATTGGACTAATAATGGTTTCCATGTGTCTTCAGTGATCATCACTCTGGAAAGGGAGAGACAATTAGCTACACTTCATGTGGTTTAAAGTCTCTAATCACTACCCTCAAAACCCAGATGTAGAACATTGTCTTTATGGGCTGTTATGTCAACGGTTCTTGGTGTTCCCTGAGCCCCAAGGCCTCCTTAGAGAGAGAAAAGTTAACCTACTGATTGTTTCCTTTCGTTCAGATCAGAGCAGATCAGAGAAATATTTAGGACAGATTATGAAACTGATGAAGATGAAATATTCTCCATGTTGTACTTTTAACTTCTCTTCTGAACTAGCTCCACTGTCAGAGAGATGGTGACAAGGGCCAGGTTGACCATGAGTATTCAGAGTGACACACTCATCTTTGGCTTTAATCTGCACAGATTTGTCTGACACTCTGAGTAAAGCTGACATTCCCTGAAATTTGTCTCCTCTCCTCAGGAAGCAGGAAGCACAGGGGAGACTGGGCACTGGGAGACACCTGAGAGGTCTATTCAGAAGGGGCCATTCAGGCTATCAGATTTTTCAAAGTCTTCACTAAGAATACAGGGTCACTTTTTATGCTGGACATCATTCCCCACAGACAGTAAGGAGGGACCATCTGTGAGGCCCCAGGCTCCTTGGGCTGCAGATTCACACTGGGTTTAAAACCACTCCTCCCCGGTGTAGATTGAGAGATGCACTGAGTGGAGAGCCACCGTTCAAAACTCTCCATGCGTGAGGTGCTAGTGCCAGTGTTCTCTCTCTCTCTGTCTCTCTCTGTATACATGTGTGTGTTGTGGGATGTTATTAGGATCCAGTTCTTCCCTCCCTGCGGTCCCAAGACCCGCACCTCCCCCTGCCTTGGGTTTCCAGGGTTGTGAGGCTGGAGGAGTCTGACATGGAGGGCAGGACAGAAATATGCAAAGTGGAAGACATCCATTTTAGACCCACAGGCTACCTCCACAGGGGAAGCTCCCTCATCACCCAGCTGGTGACCTTAGTGTGATTGCTTTCCATCCTCCTTGCAAGATGGGTTCTGCCACCCTACCTCTCCTCATTGCTCTTTTCCCAGGTCAGGATTGCCACAGGGTTCGAGATGAATAGAGGTGTGTGTGTGTGTGTGTGTGTGTGTGTGTGTGTGTGTGAAGAGGAAATCTCTGAATCCTATCTCCACACGTGTGTGTGCTCAGGTGCAGCTGGTGCAGTCTGAAGTGAAGAGACCTGGGGAGTCTTTGTGGATCTCCTGTAAGACATCTGGATGCAGCTTTACTGGAAGCTGGATCGGCTGGATTAGGCAGACACCTGCAAAGGGCTTGGAATGGATAGGAATTCTTGACCCTAGTGAGGCTGACACCAGGTCCAACCCATCCTTCCAAAGAAAAGTCACCATCTCCACAGACAACTCCATCAGCACCATGTCCCTGCAGTGAAACAGCCTTAAGGACACAGACATGGCCATGTATTGCTGTGCAAGAAACACAGTGAGAGAAACTCCTTCCTGAAAGGGGCAGAAACCCTCAGCCCGATGCAGCTGCAGAGCAGGAGTCTCAGAGGCATCTGTCAATCCAGCACCAGAGGACACAATGTCTGCTGTGTCCTAGAGAGTGAGAACAAGAACACAGGCCACTGACACGACAGGGAAATATCTCCCCATGTGGGGGCAGTGATGCCTCTTACTGGATCGGGGTTCTCTGGAGTGGCTCACTCTGTGGCTTCTGAATAACCACACGGCTATAGAGCAGATGAGGTCAGGTTTCTTCACGATATTTTCAGAGTTCAGCCCTTGCTTGAGGAATGAGCAGGTGCATTGCTGTAATAGGAAAGAAATTCCTAACCTCAAATTTCCTGGCCTCTTTTCTCACCAAGGCCATTCCAATTATTACTAGAACTTCTTCCTGACAAGTAACTGAGGTATCTTATTGTCAACATGGCTGATAAACACATGTGGGGTTAATTGAAGGGCGGAGGGATAAATGGTTCAGTGAGCCTCGCCTTTGTAGTTCTCAGGTCTCTTGCCTGTGATGACCGAACCAGCGTGCAGATGCCTTAGCAGTTCCCTGCTTCAGCTTGCAAGACTGACTTCCTGCAAGACATCCCCAAGGAGAAGCCACATGAACCTACCCCGATGCAGCCCTGGGTGCTGGAGCACCCGTGTGGAGAACCCTGTGTGCGCTGAGTTGCTTACACATTCACTGACTCAGCTTTTCTCCTACAGTTGGCATCATTGTGTCCGTTTTGTGAGATGGAGGTGGACTTTGTGGATTGGTTTTGGACATATGAGTTAATGTTGGTCTTGTGGGCTTGAGAAGCACTGGGTTGGGATGTTTTCTTGATGCACACTTACCCTTTATATAAAACTCTCTTATACATTAGTTTCTATAGATTTGTTTCTCTAAAGTGCCCAAACTAACACAGTAGCGATGGTCATTTTTGCGTTCTAACTGAATTCAGTTGCCTGCATTCAACTTGATTCAAGAAACAGCTTTGTAGAAACTTTAAGGTGGAGTGGTGGCATTTGCAATTAGAAAACTACTAATGGATCCCAGACCTTATACCAGCCAGTTACACTCATGGGGAAATACTTCATATAGTTTCCTGGTTAAAAGTGATCTCCCCAGGAGGAGATTAGACCCTGCTGAGCCAGGATGGACTTGGTTCAGAAGTGTCTACATCCTTCCTCTCCCTCTTTCTCCTGAAGATACTGGTCCTACCTGAGGTCAGTGTCAGGGAAGGGTATTTTGGATTGATTAGATTCAGGTAGCACACAGGGAGAGGCCATGGTGTACAGAGACCTCTGACTATAAGTCACTGTATTAGTGACTTTGACCCTTCAAGGAAACAGTTCTCCCTAACTCCGACCTCTGTGAGCATTGAGGACACATCTGTTATTACTGTGCACGTGGACACAGAGAGGGCAGTCAGTGTGGCCCTCACATAAACTATACTGCAGGACAGCTCTGATACCGGACTGCACAGACCGTTCAGAGCAGCAGGTGGCACTCAGGACAAACAACAAGCCCAGGATCCAGGAGCAGGTACAGAGCTGAAATAATGTGGGGCTTTCTGCAGTGTCTTGAGTTGGTTTTGTTCCCACAGCTCTCAAACAGGTTCAGTGGAAACTCTGTTTACAATCGTAGGGAGTGTACTAGTGTCTCCTTAATGGTAACAAAGAAACTCTCACTGCCATGTAGTTGATTACGATCCAAAGTGACCCAATGGGACAGGTTTAAACTACCCCTGTAAAAGGTATTTGCATATAAGTGTTTAGTCTTGCAAAATTCTCTCATGTGATCTGCAATTTTATTTTTTAGTTTCACCTTAGTTAGTTGAAAGTATATAAAATACGAGTGATTTATATAAACAAACCTGGAGTTCGCATGAAAGTACCAGCATGATAGCCAGTGAAATAGGCCCCATGGGGCAGAGATACAAAGAGGGGTGGTGATGTTGAAAGCTAAGTATCCCCAATAAAATTTTTTAAATAGAAAGAAAGAAAGCTAAGTATTGGGCTTCTAACCACAAGGTCACTGGGTTGAAATCCAACATCCTCCCCTCAGGGACTGTACTATCGTCTCTTAAATTCCAACAAAGAGAATGTCCCTTAACAAAGGGCAGGAAGACAGTAAAAGCACTACAAGTTGGTGCCCTTTGAAAGTGAAAACTTGCCAGAAACGTAAAATGCAAACATTATCCACAAAATAAGTGATCGAAAAATGGTAAACTTATTCCCTGTCAGTGGTGGAAAATTTGTGGGCTGAGGGTGCAGGGGGTCAGGCAGCCCCACTAGGTCCCTGCTGCCATCAGAATCATTGTATGTTTATTCACTGCACAGGGTGGTGTCTATTAACAATATTTCATCCTTCACTGCCTAAAAATTGAATGACTTTCTAAATCATTAGTATTATGAGGAAGGTAAAAACAAGTTATTTTGGTTTTATGTTGACATTTACTTAGAGAACTGACTCTTTTTCATTAAGTGAACTTTTGCATAAATGCTATGTTTCTGAAAGCTACTGCAACTTGATATCACAATTACAAAGTCTTTAAGAATAGAAATATGTTTTGTTGAATATGGAACTAGAAGTTAAAATTCAAGGCCAGCTCTAAGGGAAGGCTTTATGACTGTTAAAAAAATTCATTTGATTAATGATAATCTTTTCAATTAATAGTTTAAAAGTATAAAACTAGGAAAGTTAGACCTTAATCCTATTAAGAAAAAAACATACAGTAAAGTGCTTAGATGTTAAAACAAAATACAAAGGCAAAATAGTCTAGAATAAAATAATGGACTTTATATTTGTGTTTGTTTGTATGTCTTTATGACTATGAGATTTCAGATAAAACCATAAAATCATGATGCATTAATGAAAAAAATAAGTTCAATAGCATTTGGACTTTTTGCAATTATAAATGTTATGAAAAGCTAGATATTTTAATAAACTATGTGTAACCTTGAAAAGACTGGGAATTCCAGAACATTTCATTGTGCTCATGAGGAACTTGTACATGGATCAAGAAGTAGGTGTGTGAACAGAACAAGGGTTTAAAATCAGGAAAGGTGTGTGTCAGTGTTGTAACCTCTTTTCATACTTGTCCAAGCTGTATGATGAACAAATAATCAGAAGAGCTGGCATATATGAAGAAGAATATGGCATCAGGACTGAAGAAAGGCTTATTAATAACATGTGATATGAAGATAATACATTCTTGCTTGCTCAAAGTGAGGACTTGAAACACTTGCTGATGATGATCAAGGATTGCAGAGATTATTATGTATTAGGATTCAATGTAAAGAAGACCAAATGATGAGGGCCATATTCCAATTATTCCAATTCTGCTGTTGTTTCTGATAACTGTTTATTTTGAACTGACTTTGGAAAGTCAGCATACTTCATGAAGACTACAGACACCCATCTTCCTCCCAGGTGCTCTCACAACAAGCAGCCAAGAAGAGCATTCACTCTCTCTCTCCTAATAGCTCAAGTCAAAGCAAAACAAAAAAAAGTGTTACACGACTCAGTCTTTATAAGTGGCCTTGATTCTGCCTTGTCTGCTTGAGCCAACTGTAGTAAAGTTCAAAGTATTGGAATTTTCTTTTAAGTTCCAGGATCCTACTGCATTTAAACTCTGAAAATTGTCTTACTTTGTGGAACTTTGTGAATCCTTACAATTATTATTGTGCATTCCTAGATTGTTTCATTCCTTCAATAAACCCTTTAATTTTTAACTGAAGCTCCTGTTTGGCTTTGGAATGAAGAAGAGAAAAGTAAATAATATGTTCATTTCTTGACAATAGATGTCTACCAATCACTATCAAGTTCCTAAAAAGGAAGAAAACAAACAATAAATAACAATAAACTGACCATTTTTTAGCAAAATGTAGTAAACATCAAGGGATTCAAAAAGTTATCTTCAATAACTAATTTTTGTGGCAAGATTATATTTGTTTGAATATAATAGCGAAGGAGAATCTGACTACAGTGTAAGAACAATTATGAACATTGAGCATTCTGTTTGAGGCCATGCCCTAACCTGCTTAACTTTATGTAACAATGTAAATTCCACAGCTTGTACAAAGAACCTCCCCTTAGGACACGAGATGAGGTCACAGGATGTTAGAATACCCCATTTATTGCCTATAATTATTCTGAATTTTCTTTCCCAATCCCCTGTCTCTCTTGAGCCTTTCCTCACAGGAAAATATCACATTATACCAAATGACTATCCATTTTGACCAAAAGTGGCCAGGCAAACATGTCCAGTATAGATATTCCCAACCTTCAGGTCACAGATAACTTGGAACGGAAGGACTTTGTTCAAGGAAGCAAGTCACCAAAAAGACATCATCACACCAAATAAAAAGACATTTGGAACCAAGAAGTAGAAAGAGTCCTATCTTGTTAAGAATCATAACCCCAGGTAGGGACAGAGGGGCAAAATGAGAAGCCGATACTAGGCATCAAGTAGAAAGAATATTTTTTGAGAACGATGATGGCAACAAATGTGCAAATGTGCTTGAGACAATGGCTGGATGAATGGACTGTGCTAAGAGTTGTACAAGCCCCCAATAAAATTATTTTTTTGTAAAGAATCATAACCGTGGACATCAAGAATCTCAACAGAGCCATAGTAATAGAAGAAATAGAAAAGGGTATCAAGGGATTACCACCAAAAAATCCCCTGGACCAGATGGCTACACTGGAGAATTCTACCAAGCATTCAGGGAAGAACTAATACCAATCCTACAGAAACTTTTCCAGAACATAGAAAAATATGGCAAACTCCTGGACTCCATCTATGAAGCTAGTATAACTCTGATACCCAAACCGGGCAAGGATCCCACAAGAATCGAGAACTACAGACCAATATCCCTAATGAACATTGATGCAAAAATCCTTAACAAAATACTAGCCAACAGAATACAAAAGTACATAAAACAAATAATTCACCATGACCAAGTGGGATTCATACCAGAGATGCAGGGATGGTTCAACATACGAAAGACCATTAGTATTATTCATCATATTGACATGAAAAAGTATAAGAACCACATGATAATATCAATAGACGCAGAAAAAGCATTCGACAACATCCAACACCAATTCCTGTTTAAGACACTAGCGAAGATAGGAATGGAAGGAAAGTTCCTCAAGACAATACAAGCTACATATGAAAAACCAACAACCAAAGTGGTAGTCAATGGAGAAAAGACTAAAACAATCCCACTGAAAAAGGGGAAGACAAGGATGCCCCTTGTCCCCATTCCTATTTAATATCATGCTGGAGGTTTTAGCTAACAGCATAAGGCAAAGATGTGACATCAAAGGTATTCATCTGGGGAAGGAAGAGGCGAAACAATCGTTATTTGCAGATGATATGATTTTATATATGGAAAATCCCACAAGTTCCACAAGGGGAGTACTGGAAGCAATAGAGGAGTTTGGCAGAGTGGCAGGATACAAGATCAACAAACAGAAGTCCATCGGACAGTTATACACATCAGATAAGACCACAGAAGAAGAGATCAAAAAGGTGGTACCCTTCACAATAGCCAAACACAAATTGAAATATCTAGGGATACACCTGACTGAAAAAACAAAAGATCTATATAGGGAAAACTATAGAACACTATTACAAGAAACCAAGAGCTACTTCAACAAATGGAAGAATATCCCATGCTTTGGATTGGGAGACTTAATATAGTTAAGATGTCAGTTCTGCCAAAAGCACTATATAAGTTTAATGCCATCCCAATACAATTACCATCATCTTTCTTCAAAGAAATGGAAAAACTGATTACCAACTTCATATGGAGAGGGAAGAAGCCCAGAATTAGCAGAGAAATCCTCAAGAAGAAGGACACAGTGGGAGGGCTTGCTTTACCTGACTTTGGCACATACTATGCACAACAGTTCTCAAAACTGCATGGTATTGGTACAATGACAGATACTCAGACCAAAGGAAAAGAAACTGAAAACCCAGGAATAAAAGCATCAGCATACACACAGCTGATCTTTGATAAGGGCCCCAAAAATATCAAATGGGAAGCCGATGCCCTCTTTAACAAGTGGTGCTGGGAAAAAATGGATATCAACCTGCAGAAAAATGAAGCAAGACCCTCATCTCACTCCATGCACAAGAATAAACTCAAGGTGGATCACAGACCATGAAGTTAAACTCCAAACTATTAGGGCCATCAATGAGGGAATTGGGACCAACTTGAGAACTTTGGTGCAGGGAATACACAGGCTATCAGAAATAGGGAAGGACACAAACACAGAGGTGGCACAAATTGACAAATGGGATATACTGAAGATAAAACACTTGTGTACATCTAAAGAATTCACCAAGAGAGTAATAAGAGAGTCCACAGACTGGGAAAACATCTTTAGCAATGACACATCAGACAAAGGCCTTATTACTAAAGTCTACAATACTCTGCTAGCTTCCAAAAAGAAAAAACCAATAGCCCACTTGCAAGGTGGGCAAAGGACTTGAACAGAAATTTCACAGGGACAGAAATCCGAATGGCCCACAAACATATGAGAAAATGTTCCCTATCTTTAGCCATAAGAGAAATGCAAATTAAAACAACAATGAGGTACCACCTGGCACCCTCAAAGGTAGCCCAATTCAAAAAATCAGAAAGCAACAAGTGTTGGAGGGGTTGTGGGGAGACAGGAACTCTCATCCACTGCTGGTGGGCCTGTAAGTACGTACTGCCACTATGGAAATCAATCTGACGATAGCTAAAACAGATGGAAATAGAGTTACCATATGACCCAGCAATCCCCCTACTGGGCATATACCCAGAAGAAGCAAGAAACAAACCAAGGCCAGACATCTGTGCTCCAATGTTCATTGCGGGACAGTTCACAATTGCAAGGAGCTGGAAGCAATCCAAAATTCCATCAACTGATGATTGGATTAAAAGACTGTGGTATATACATACAATGGAGTACTCCGCATCACTAAAAAGCAGTGATGAACGTATGAGGCACATAGCGGCATGGGAAGAACTGGAGGAAATCATGCTAAGTGAAGTAAGTCAGGCACAAAAGGACAAGTACAACATGAGCCCGCTGAGGTAAGTATTAAAAAAAAAATTTTAATGCAAAAGTGGCATAGGGGAAAAAGCTACTGTACACAAACATTTTGGGGGTGAAGACTGTGTAGTATGGAAGAGACCAGACCAAAACCAGGGATGCACATGGTAGACAATGGTTAAGGAGGTGGGGAAAGCAAAATAAAAGAATGAATATAAGGAACAAAAGGGGAGTGGGGGCATGGGGCACTAATCCACCCAAGGGGAGGGTATTGTTTATATCTCCACAGGGAAAGTGGGACCAGACTTCAACCCAGTGCTGCAAGGTGTGAATGCAATATCCCGGGGTGGAGTAGGGAACCAGTGGAGAGGTCTGGGAGGCTGGCCCCAGCACCATAAATTAAGTGGATTCCTGCCCCTCCCCCGAAAAGAATTTGTTCCAAAGGGCGTCATTGACTCTGCAGCTCCGGAGATGGACATATCTGATCAGAGCCCACGGGAGCAGATGAAGGGGCAGGAGGAGAGAGTGGAACACAGCCTGGCCCACCAGGCCGTGAGGATGATATTCCTGAGTATAGTAGCCAGTCCACAGAGAGAACAACATGGCTGGCCCCACTATGAGAAATGATGCCACCCAGTGACTAAGGGCGATACATGGGACAGCACCGGAGACACAGTGTGGGAATTGCACCTGACCTGATCCCACCACATCGAGCCAAAGCACTGAGGGAGTGAAGCGGAACAGCAAGGGTATGGAGTGGCAAGGTCCCCAGGGAATGCTGAAAGTGGACTTTGGGGCCAGGGCTTGGTGCCCCAACAGACTGGACTGGAAAACGCTCCTAAGGGCCAGCAAATGATCCCTGAACTAACTACAAGCTTTTCTCTTGTGAAGTGTTTTGTTTTGTTCTTTGTCAGTGGTTTGTTTTTGTTGTTTTGTTGTCTGGTTGTATACTGTTGCTTTGTTTTCCTCTGTCTTGTTTTCGTGCATGTTAGTGTCTCCACAGGTCTGTATGAATAGGACAGGCTGGATGAACTCTCTGGAGGAAAAACAACAAGACCGACAGTTCCAGGGGAACTTAGGGTGGGGGAGCGGTAGGGGGTAAGGAAGTGGTGTTAACAAACACAGGGACAAGGGAACAACATGGGACCCAAAATGGTAGTGAGGGGGGAGTGGCAGGCCAGGTGGGGAATGATCAAGGGTAAGGTTGCATAGAGAAGAGGTATAGCTATACCCCAGGTGGGGACAGGGCATGGTAGTGGGGCATGAGGAAAGTCAAGAGAGATGGAGGAAGGAGCTGGGAGTCAAGGGGAATTTATGGAGGTCTAGACAAAGACATGTACATGCTAATATATATAGGAGGATGGGGAAATAGATCTATGTGTGTATATTTATAGGTTCAGTATTAAGGTGGTGGAAGGAGCTTGGGCCTCTACTCAAACACTTCCTCAATGCATGAATACTTTCTTTTATTAAATTTGCACTCTATGATGCTCACTCTCCCGACACAACTGCTGAAGCCAAAGTGGGTGAACAAGTAAATGTGGTGAAGAAAGCTTATGGTGCCCGGCTATCGAAAGAGATAGTGTCTGGGGTCTTAAAGGCTTGAAGGTGAACAAGTGGCCATCTAGCTCAGAAGCAATAAAGCCCACATGGAAGAAGCACACCAGCCAGTGCGACCACGAGGTGCCAAAGGGACCAGGTATAAGGCATCATGCAAAAAAAATATATATATATATATATGTGTGTGTGTGTGTGTGTGTGTGTGTGTGTGTGTGTGTGTGTGTGTGTGTATACCATTGAGAATGAATGGGGAAGTGCAGAGTGGAGACCCAGGGCCCAAGTTTCAGCCACTGGAGATCCCCTCATAGAGGGGTTTAGGAGAGGAAATGGGTCAGTCAGGGTGCGATATAGTACCGATGAAGAACACAGCTTTCCCCTCGATCCTGGATGCTTCCTCCCTCCAACTACCATGATCTGAATTCTACCTTGCAGGACTGGATAAGGCAGAGGTTGTACACTGGTGCATATGGATGCTGGAGGCACAGGGAATCCAGGGTGGACGATACCTTCAGGACCAGGGGTGTGAGGGGCGATGCTAGGAGAGTGGAGGGTGAGTGGGTTGGAAAGGGGGAACTGATTATAAGGATCCACATGTGACTTCCTCCTTGGGAGATGGACGGCAGAGAAGGGAGGGAAGGGAGACTCCGGATAGGGCAAGATATGACAAAATAAATATTTGTGGATTATCAAGGGCTCCTGAAGGAGGGGGGAGTGGGAAGGGAGGGGGAAAAATACAGAGGACCTGATGCAAAGGGCTTAAGTGGAGAGCAAATGCTTTGAGAGTGATTAGGGCAAAGAATGTACGGATGTGCTTTATACAATTGATGTATGTATATGTGTGGATTGTGATAAGAGTTGTATGAGCCCCTAATAAAATGTAAAAAAATAAAAGAAAATGATTAGAGCAAAGAATGTACAGATGTGCTTTATGCAATTGATGTATGTATATGAATGGATTGTGATAAGGGTTGTATGAGCCCCTAATAAAATATTTTTTAAAAGAATCATAACCCCACCATAATGCATATTCATGACAATCCCCGGTCCCTGTGAAATCTGTTTCACATCCATAATCCTTTACATTTACTTGTTGGTTTACTTGGCTAAATCTGTAAACCACTTCTACCATTTATTTTCAGGAGCTTTCCTTGGGGAATCTTCTGGCTGAGTCCTTACTTGATCCAAGTAAAGCAAGGCCCTTTCACTTTCATACATCTCCTGTCTTTTTTTCTCAGCAAGAGTGGTGCTACTTAAATGTTATACATTTCGTTTAGATGAGTTTGCTTTTCCCTTATAGAGTCGCTATGATACGGAATCACTTTAATGGCAGTGGGTTTGGGATTGGTGTTATCATAAAGAAGATGTGATAGGGACAGGAGGAAGGTCAAGGGAAATAAAGAGGTGGGAAGCAAAGGGCTGTTATAGAGGTCTAGATAAAGACATGTACATATGCAAATATATTTATATATGAGAATGGGGAAATAGATCTATGTGCAGATAATTATAGGTTTAGTATTAAGTTAGCAGAAGAACATTGGGCTTCCATTCAAGTACTCCCTCAATACAAGAATACTTTTCTCTATTAAAGTGGCATTCAATGATGCTCACCTTCCCTACACAACCGCTGAAGACAAAGAGGGTGAATAAGCAAATGTGGTGAAGAAAGCTGATGGTGCCCAAGTATCAAAAGATACAGCATCTGGGGTCTCAAAAGCTTGAGGGTAAACAAGGGGCCATCTAGCTCAGAACAACATAGCCCACATGGAAGAACACACAAGCCTGTGTGATCCCAAGGTGCTGAAGGGATCAATTATCAGACATCAAAGAACAAAAAATCATATCATTGGATGCACACCTCCATGATACGATCGCTGAAGACAAATGGGTGCATAAGCAAATGTGGGGAAGAAAGCTGATGGTGCCCAGCTATCAAAAGGTATAGTGTCTACATGGAAGCAGCACACCAGCCAGTGCCATCATGAGGTGTCGAATGGATAAGGCATCAGAATAGAAAACAATCTTACCATAGTGAATGAGGGGAGGAGTGCAGAGTTAAGACCCAAAACCCATTTATCAGCCACTGGAGTTACCCTTGAAGAGGGGTTTAGGGGAGGAATGAGCCAGTCAAGGTAGGATGCAGCACTGATGAAAAATACAACTTTCTTCTAGTTCCTAAATGCTTCCTCCCCCCGCTCCCCCACACGATCATGATTCGAATTCTACCTTGCAAGTCTGGCTAGACCAAAGGATATACACTGGTACAGATAGGAGCTGGAAACACAGGGAATCCAGGGCAGATGATACCTTCAGGACCAGCGGTGTGAGTGGCGATACTGGGAGGGTAGAGGGAGAGTGGGTTGGAAAGAGGGAACTGATTATAATACAAGGATCTACATGTGACCTCCTCCCTTGGGGACAGGCAACAGAAAAGTGGGTGAAGGGAGACGTCAGACAGGGCAAGATATGACAAAATATTAATTGAGAATGATGAGGACAATGAATGTACAGTTGTGCTTTACACAATTGATGTATGCATGGATTGTGATAAGAGTTGTATGATATGAACCCCTAATAAAATGATTTTGAAAATAAATAATAATGAAATAATAAAGTTAATTCTCAGAGTAAAACAAAATTTTTAAATTGAAAAAAAACAAAGAAGATAATGGGGTCGGATTTCCTCTTTTCAGTTTCTGAGCAGACTGGCATCATCACTACTTCATTCCTGGGGCTTCCAAAATGCAGAATATTTTATCAATTTCCAGGTAAAATATCAAACCTACTGAAAAACATTACATCATGGACAGGGTTCTCTAGGATCCACAGACCTTGTCCATTGTCATCAATTTCCTGTGGAGATTCTTCTGCCAAGCGGTAAATTGCCAGTGTCCAGCTCTGTCAGAGATAACCTGAAACAGGGTCTGAAGGTAGGGAGAGGGACTTTAAATAAAGAAGGAATAGAAGACAGAACAGAGGGGTTCAGGAGGACCGAACAGCTCAACAACCCTGGAGCTGCTGGCAATTTTATTTTTGCAAAAGCCTTCCTTATATACTAAACACAGTAACCACAACCTTGACTTCATCATCTGTTCCGGGCAGTTTGCCAGTCTGTTTATACAAAGCTTATTCATAACTAAAACAATATATTCCTCAAAAAACTTTTATATCTAGTACAGGATGAGAACACACAATCAAGGCTATCTGTTCCTCCAAGGATACTGTGAGATCAGTCAACTGGACACGTAGTCCTCTGATGTACACAGAAAGGCCAAATTTTCCAAACTGACTCAGGGGAAGATAGGGAAAGGGAAAAGAGTCCCCACTCCAATCCCTTAAAGCCCGGAGTAATTAAGGAAAATTCCCTACTCAGTCTCAACCAAAGCCAAGGAAGTAAGTGGAGAACTTCTTAGACCGAATCCCACAGTAAATTCTCTCTGGTAGTGTCCAGATTCCCCAAATGGCTTGACATAATAAGGTTTCCATTGCTTGTCATCAGTGATTATTTTCCCTCTTCCTAGTTGTCAAAGATTTGAACCCAGGATTGATGAACCCCTCACAGATTCTCAACCTAGTTTTTGCTTTCTCTGGTGACTGCTGAATTCCAGAGCTGGATCTGCCAAAACCTGCAGAAGTGGTTGGAGTAGTTGTGAGCAATATATTCTAGTGGCAGAAAACAGCTTCCCATCACTATGGAGATGGTACTCAAGCTCCCGAAGAATACCCACAAATCAGTTATCCTGCATCTGAGCTCAATCACACTGAGGGCACAGCTGTCCACTCATGTGGGAGAGAATCTGAGAGAGAACTGAGTGCCATCCCAGACACAAATATCACTGCAATCATGGCATTGATCTACGGTGATAACGTGGGGTGTGGAAAGCAGAGGGGCGACTATATTTCTGGGGCCTGGGCAATGTGGGAGGCCTGGGAGCAAGCAGCTTCCTGTTAGCATCTAGGGTTTCCATTCCCTCCAAAATATTTCCTCCCAGAATGCCGTCTTCTTAAATGTGTATTCCCAAACCCCAGAGATATTATAATTTTCATCCATTTGTAGATTTTATGCACACACAAAATTGTATGTGTGCGTGCATACCTGTTTTATACACAAATGCTGTTTGTCTCATTGAGAGCTATGGCATATATTCAATGTTTTTTATACCCTGGATGGCTGTATTGGAATGAAAAAAACAATGATCGCACAACATAACACTCTGTGGGACTCAACTGAAGAGAACTTAATGGTGAATTCATAGACACAGACATCTGTATAGTATAGAAATATGGCTCTGAAATTAAGTACCTCATTGCCCATCTAATGGAGCTACTAAAGATGAGCATGCCATATCACAGTTTAGCAGGGCAGGCAAGGTGGGTAGGAACTAATACATATAAAAACTCACATAAATGAAACAGAAGGCGCACAGAAAATAAACGAATTAAATGAAAAAAAGAGAAGACAAATTAAAGTGATAAAAACCCAGATTCCCTGCTCATGACAAAAAGAAAGAGGACTGGAATCTCTCAGATCAGAAACCAGAGAAGAGACACCATTCCACAGGTTTTATGGACATGTTTTATGAACAGCTTCATACACACAGTTTAAAAAAGTCACTGAATAGGGGAAATTCCTTGAAAGGCTAAAAAGAATCTAATAATGTCCCCACATAAGAAACGGATCATAGAGCTGCTCACTGTCATCATGCGTATCCATCGGTTGAGGGGAACGAGAGGGGATGCACTGTGAGCTCTCAGATGGCAAAGGCTGTTGTGTCTGCCATATACAGCTTATAACTTGAAAGTTACTTTATTAAAAATTAATAATGTGTAACAATCAAAGCAATACTTGGTACAGAACCTGTGTAAGGGCTCTGTTTTCCTATGAGAGTGTTTGTGTTTCTCTGAGTCTGAGGGAGAACAGGTGCCCATAATCTCTACTCATCCGCTTCTAAATATCAGAGAAGATGCAAATGTAGCTCTCTGCCTGCCGATAAACCAGCCACAGCCCCTGATTTGGGAGATCTCAGAGGACAGTCCAGCCTTCGGGTCTCTGCTGTTACCATTTCATGCCCAGGAGCTAGTCCAGAGGACACATCATTAATTTTGCAGCAACGCTGGCTTTCATTTTGGCTATTTCACATGGTAATTGTGCTGTACCCTGCTGTGTGTGTGTGTGTGTTTGAGAGAGAGAGAGAGAGAGAGAGAGAGAGAGAGAGAGAGAGAGAGAGAGAGAGAGAGAGAGAGAGAGAGAGAGAGAGATGGTGAGTGATTTAGTTTATTTAGGTCATCTGAGCACAGTGTCTCCTGCTTGCAGGTGGTCAGTGTGAGGTGCAGCTGGTGGACTTTAGGGTTGATATGCGAAAGCCAGAAGGATCTCTGAAAATATCCTGTGTAAATTCTGGATTCAGCATCAATAACAATGGCATGAATTGGGTCCTCCAGACTCAAGGAAAGGGCCTTCAGTGGGTCTCAAGCATTAAGACTGGTGGTGGTACACACTACATTGACTGCGTGAAGGGTCGATTCACCATCTCCAGAGACAACTCCAAGAACACACTCTATCTTCAAATGAACAACCTGAAAGCTGAGGACAGGGCCATGTATTATTGTGCAAGAGACACCCAATGGGGGGAAATCAGTGAGAGCCCAGACACAAATCTCCCCTGCAGGAAGGACAGTGGTCTCCAGGGGGCGCTCAGAACTCACAGAGCACAGGACTCAGACACAGGAGCAGGTGCAGCTGGAGCTTCAAGGCTGTTTTCTTGTGGGGATCTGCGGATTCTGCTAAATCTCGGTTTCCCTAGGGAATCCCTCTCTAATTTAAAAATATTAATTCTGTGACTACTTCCGGTATCTGTGAATTCAAAAAGTATATTGTAACGGGAGAATATAATCTGTCTTACAGCAACAAACAGTCTGCCCCTTAAGGACAGGAAATGACTCTGTTAGGGGTCCTTGCATCAGAGTTCTCATGACGCTCCGATAAATACTTTCCAATCAGACTCAGTGGAGATAGGAGACTGGGAAAAGGTAACTATTAAGTGCCAACATTGTTGGCTGCAAAGTTCACAGTATATTCTTCCATCACTTTGTGAGGTTTCCTGACAATCACTTATTCAAAATATAGAAACATCAATACATGCACACCATAGAAAGATATACATGCCTAAAAGTACTAGAGAGACCACAAAGCACATTATGACATAGACATGAGTGAAATTACACAAACACACACGCACAAACACAAAACAATGAAACAAAAACAAAACAAAAAAACACCTGCAGTGGAAGCTCCACTCAAACTTGGGCACTTGTCAGATAGCAGGAATTAGGAAATGGCAAATAGTTTCTGACATTCAGCAGTGTCCCAGGGTTACTTCAATTTCATAGTCTCCTGAAATGGTGTTCTCAAAGGAACCAAATTGTTGAACTTAAAGAAGAAAATCTCCAGTGTGGGTGGCACAGGTGATTGCTATCCTAAAGTCATGTGTTTCAGAGTATGATCATATGATTTCAAACTGTAAAAACAAGATCAGAGGAGGGAATGGTATTAGAGGTGCAATTCAGGGCTATCATTGTTGGACGTTCTCTTTGTTCTGGCTAAAGACTTCAGGCCTCTAGTGATGTGCTGTTGTTTTCCTTTCTCTCTTGGCATTGGTCTGACAAGGGGAATACAATCCTGCACTTTCCTTGTCAGCACCCTCAGGGGGATTCCAGGGTTATTATAGTTGATGATTGTAAGTTTGTCTGGAGTTCTGCTAAAGCGAAAGGTGATCAACTGATCTTCTGACTGCAGCATTCTAAGGGAAACATTGTGAATCTAGGTCTGACATGTGGCCTTACAAACATCCACGTTTCTCCCTCAAGGGAAATATGGGCCCAGGAGAAATTCCTGACCCTCTTCCAGGATAGACCTTCTTCTTTTTTACCGCATCTGTTTCCCCCTCAGTTGCTATAGCTTATCACAGGTGACCATAACGTCCTGTTTTGGAGTTTTTAGCTTGTATATCTTGGTTTTTGTGTATTATGGAAGATAGGGGCTATATTCTGGGGGGGGATCATATGGCGTCCTCTGTTTCTATTGGTCTCTGTGTGACTTAACCACTACACGTTATTCTGCTGATGAAAACCAGACTAGCAAAAGTATTCAACTCTAGGAGAGAGGACACACCCCATAGGATGTCCAGTTCTCCCCATTCACTGGAAAGGCAGGATTATACATAAGTCACAGTGGAATTTCTGAAGGCCTAAGATTCTCTTGTTGCAATATTAAATAGGAAAAGAAAAATGTGTTGAACAAAAGAGTGAAACCATGGATGTTGGTTTCCTGATCGGATGTCTTTGTGTTTGCATGCCTTCAATGCGGCTAGAGGCTCTGGGAGACTTGAGGCAGAATAGGGCACCTCTGAGATTCCGCAGTCCAATCTGTGGACCAATCCCCAGCAGTGATGGCATGGATGTCATCAGCCAATTCTATGAAGGGCCTGAAGTGAGTAATAGTTATTCCATATCCTACCTATACACTGTGAATACCTGAATGACAGTCACCAGGGAAAAGCCAAGAACATTCTGCATCTTCAAATGGACAGCCTCAACACTGATAACACAACCTTCTATTTCAATAATAGAGACACGGAAAAGGGAATCTGTAAGGGTCTGTACACAAACCTCCCAAAAGGGAGGTATGGATTTCAGGGATTGCTCAGGACTCTCAGTCATAGGGCTCAGTTCTGGCAGACAGTATGGAGGGGAGTTAAGAACTGGCTTCATGTCAGTGTCTGGGACTTCCTCTCCATCTTACAAATTCCATTAGAGCTTCTTTCAATGTGAGGGTTTGCATCAACCACTGAATTACAAACTTTGCATTGTAAGGGGAGGAAACAGTCCCCCATTTCCAAAGCGCAGAAGGACACCTTTGGAGTCAGATACACACAGAGGGACAAGGCAAAGATGATGGATCTCTCAGCTATGATGCAAATCTGTGCCCAGTAAGGGTCTTGGGAGGAAAGGGTGGCTGGGATTTCCATAAAGTTAGCTCAATCCCGCATGAACCAGCAAGCACTTCACAGTGTCCTCAAGCCATAGCTGTGCATTGGAGCTGTCCTGTGTATCTCAAACCCAGCTTGTCTTCATCCCCTTGACATCCTCAGACACTGGGTGGGAATCAGGACAAAGCAGGTGAGGAGTTCCAGAGGACACATTTAAGGGCCTGCCCTATCATACGGTTAGCTTAGACAATCATGGCATTAACATTCAGAGATGGAGGTGACCTGGACTAGTGTGCATCTACATCAAAGTGTGATCCTTAAGTTGTCCTGCCAGCCAGCAACATCAGATGTTATGAGACGAGTGTGTGCTGGAATGACCAGGTTCACGTAATGCCATACTAGTCTGTATGTGGAAACTGAATGACTCCAATGAGCTTCAACTGAAAACTATCATCATATTATTCGATTGAAATCCTGAATTTTAGTGAACCTCGTGAGTGTTCTTTTGCAAGGCATTTGCTTTTTCTCCTCAGCAAAACCGAGCTCAGAAAAGCCCAGGTGACCAGGACCTGTGCTTGGATTTCCACAATGGTAAAAAAATATTAATTTAGAGATATAGAGACAGTTTAAGCATTCAGTAAATGAGTTGTGTCAACTGTAAGACTGGAGAAAATGCTTGTCATGGTGGATATCAATGATAAAGAAATATTCATGGGAAGTGAACATTAAAAATGCATGTTTCAAGATAGTACTACTGAGTTCATGGTCAAGAATATGCAAATGATTCCAAAATCAGGCAATCTGTGACTTGGGTAATACATTCAAGGTTGAGAGTCCTGCAGTTATTAAGGGGTCAACCCTACAGCACAAAAAGAGTCACAGACTTTGGTTGTAAATGATCAAATTTCAGGTGAGCCAGAGCCGCTGGGTAATGAATAGTTAAAACGGTCTATAATCCTTCCTAAAATTTAAGGACCTGAATGGACCTCATTTAATTTGGAGTGCCTTTGTGTCTCAAACTGGTGTATTTTGGTTAAGGATCTGAAATACTATTTTTGGATCTTATTCTTACTCTGTCCTGTCTATTAAACAACTCCTTCCCCCTAACTGCTCTGCTGTATCTCTACATGTGAAGTCATGACACCTGACTGGTTTGCACTCTTCTGAACGTTCCTGCCAAACAAAGGTCTTTCTTCAGAATCTTGCATTTCTTAAAGGGCACAGAGTTAAAGCCTTGTCTTGTCTGGGGACCAACTTTTCTAGTTGGCAACGTCTTCCCTGAATCATGATGACACTTAACTCACTTTACTTACACTGAGGTTTTCCTTAGCCATCAGGCACTGGGATGCATTGAGGGTGTTGCTTGTAGGAGCGGTGTGGTTTGTGATGATCACGGCCAAGGTGGGAAAAGACCGGGCTGATTCTCATCAGTAGGAGGCCAATGCCTCCTGGAGACATCCTGCCAGAGGCCTCAGGGCATATGACCATTAATAACATGCAGGGACAGGAGTGAAGGACAGCCTCTGGTCCCAGCTTACCCCTGCCTGACCTTAGCAATATGGTCTGAAGTGAACCCATGAGCATGTGAGCCATTTCCTCAAGTATTCATGAGTTTCTGTTGGACTCTGGAACAATTCACAGAGCCCAGAAACATGAGGAAGTATACTCAAGGGAGGGGTGGGTTGAAAAGGGCACTGAATGGCATTATGGAAGAGGTGGATATTGAGGCATCATCAATCCCCAACTCCTTGGGATCAGCCTGGTATTAATTCTTGTAAATCATATATTTACCACATATGAAAATAACCAAGGACTTTGAGGTTGATTAAGTGGCACCAGTGTATGAAAAAGAAATGTGTTTTGGAGAGTGTGAGATAATGGAGACACTGCAGGGTGGACCTGATGGTTTCAAGGAAATCTGTACTGTCCAGTCTCTGACACACAGGTATATCAGAGCCTCAGGGCAGGAGCAATGAAGGGCTGGAGGGAGAGATTCTGGGCTCAGAAATGCGGGGCTGTTCTTTGACTATTCACTCACACCTCCTAGGAAACTTGCTTTCTCACTGCGGACTAACACAGAGATGAGTTCAAAAGAAGAATTACCCTACAATGGCCTCAGAGGAAACAAAGGAGCATCTATTCATAAGCGCAGGGCTCCCTCCTATGCAAATCATTCTTCAGGCACTAGGTTAAAATCCCAGCCTTGGGCACTGAAGGCTATCAGTTCTCTTCTGACAGAGCTGTGGGTCCCTTGGGAAAGCGCAGCTGTTGGCTAAAGATGCTATTGCTATGTGTTCTCCTGTGCCTGCTGACAGTTCCCCAAGGTGAGGGTCTCAGATATCAGTGTGGAATCTGGGGAAGGTTGTGACTGAGTGACTAACAGAGACCAATTACCTTTATTTACAGAAGTCATGTCCCAGGTGCAGCTTCAGGAGTCAGGCCCAGGATTGGTGAAGCCCTCCCAGAAGCTGTCCCTCACCTGCACTGTCTCTGGTGTCTCCATCACAAGCAGTGGTTACTACTGGCACTGGATCCGCCAGACCTCGGGAAAGGGGCTGCAGTGGATGGGCAGGATAACGTATGAAGGTAATACATATTATAACCCGTCCTTCCAAAGCCGACTCTCCATCACCAGAGACACATCGAAGAATCAGTTATCCCTGTAGCTGAGCTCAGTGACTGCGGAGGACATGGCCATGTCTTACTGTACAAGGAGCACAGTGAGGGGAAGTCAGTGTGAGCCTAGACACAAACCTCCCTTGCAGGGAAGTCATTGGGCAGCAGGGGGCGCGCAGGACCCACAGAGAACAGCCAGCCAACCCTAGACAGGCACAGATGAATGACAGGATGTCCTGTTGGAATTAAGGTTTCTCTTAGCTCTCAGCATCCCCAGGGACAATTTTGCCTCTTTATTTTTTTCTGTCTAAATTTTCTCCTTCACAATGCAGGCTTGAAAGGAGCGGCTAACAATCTTGGTTTGAAATAGAATATAAAAATCACAGGGCCCCCTGACTTGTGAGACAAGGTCAAATAGAATGGCCTGGAATGACTGGAGGACTGCTTTGTGAGATCATTCATGGAAGGGAACACTCATTGGAAGGGAACATTTGATCCCTCTAAAATGGCAAGTGTGTTACAAGAGCAGGACATTTCAAACGAGTGTCTCAGAATGCTGGTTAGAAGTGGAGAGGACGACACTTCTCCCCTGGTTTGAGCATGTCGTCAGGGAGACAAGTCCCTAGGGAAGAATGTCCCTTTGCACTGCAGTGTCAGCAACAAGAGGTGCACCCTCAATCAAGTGAATAGTCAGTGGTGCCTAAATGGTCTCACACATGGGAGAAGTGTGAGGATGGTGCAGGGCCTGGGGATTATTGTTATTATTCTGTTTTTTATAAAGTCGCTAAGAGTAAGCACTGACACAACAGCACCTACCAACGTCTCTAATGCAGTGAGGGGCAGAAAACTGAAAGTAATTTGGAAATAAATATAATTGCCTAAATTAGCAATATACTATCTTACTGCATATTATTTTATCTTTATTTAGAACTGTTAAAATGATTTAAAATTCAATAAATCTGCCATTTCTAATTATGATAAAACCTATGGGGATAACACACCCGAGGACAAGTGTAAGAAATAAATATAAAGGCTATAATGAAATAAGGAGAAATGGTGACACAGTGGATTTGGGTTGGGCTGCTAACTGCAAGCTCAGCAGGTAGTAGAGCACTACAGCCTCGCAACCCACAGAGCCCGTTGTGCTCTACCCTGCAGGACTGAGATGACAGAGGATGGACTCAAGGGCAGGGAGTTGGTGTTTTGGTATAAATAATAGTAAATCATCAATGATTCCCTTATTGAATCCAATAAATATTCCCATGTAACAAGGAAGAATAAATGAACTTGCATCGGAGGAAATACAAATAAATTCTTTATGCTCCTGATGAGACATTTTTGCATTCTCAAGAGAAAAACTAAGTAAACCATGGACTCAAGAGTTTGTACTATACTAAGATCACTGAATCCAAAGATAATCAGCATATTGTTTTTCTAGATATTAGGGTGGAAATATTTCCAAATGTTTCAACTTTTAAATTTTAGTTACAATTCAATCCATTATCAATCAATTTGGTAACAGAAAGTTAATGAAATCATCAGAATGGTATTTAAATTTATTTGGGATCATTATAGATGAAAAATAAATATAGCTAACGTATATTCTTGACCATACTCTGAAGTACAACACCGTGTTTGATGCCTTCTGACAACTATAAATGCAGTAACATTAGATATGATCTGTCTTTGTTGCATCTACTTCTCAATTGACTGTTTTATTGTGTGTGTGTTTTTTTGGTGTCCTTTCATTTCAAACAGTATGTGATGGTTTAACCTTACACTGTTTAACCTTACACTCTAATGACAAGTAATGCTTATTTGTTTTATATGATGCTTATGTTTCCTAAGAAAGTCAGATTATTTGTGTTTTTGTAGTCCTTCCAGGATGAGGCTTTAAAATCAAGTCCTGTTTTCAATATTTTATATCTTCCTTATTATAGATTTCCTTCTAGTTCCCAGTTTAGGTCGGTACCTTCAGTGATGATGCCTCTCTCTGTGCCTGATATAACAGATCACAGGGAAAAACTAAGAAGAGCTTCCACCCCGTGGAACACATGGTCTAGAACAGACTCAGTAAGAGATTGACAGTACAACTGGGGGATTTATTGGGGTGGGCATCTGGAGGATCCTTGAGCAAAATCCGTGAAAGGCAGGGTTCAGACTCCATGCCGCTGTCTCTCAACATCAATGAGGACTCACCTATGAAAGTGGACAGAGACATCCTTCCTGAGCAGACAGCCCCCAGCACTCCTCTCAGACACCACACCCAGGATTCTGCCCAGCAGGACAGTGAGGGTTTGCATCTCTGGGCTCCCGCTGTGTCACAGAAATCTGGGAGCTTCCACTAGCCTTTCAGCTGGCCACTTCCCAGTGTGCATCTAGTGGAACAGAGTGTGTTGGTGACTGCAGATGGATTTCATCCATTTTTGACCCCCAAAATTCAATAAATACAAATAACAATTTTAAAATAAAAGCTACATAGTCATCAGTAACCAGAAAATGTGTAACGGATAAATAATAAAGACTATATATAAATGAAATCATCACAATGCATGTGATATGATTAAAGTTAACCTTAATGATTTTAAATGATATAGAACAGCTTTTAGCAATAATCCACACCAACTTTCATTATAAGAAAGAAATAAATGACAATCTATCCAAGGAAAGAGAGGTAAAAATAAAATTGTCACCCTTTATGGTATATGATTAAAGTTACCCTAGTGCTTCTAAATGAGACCTCAGCAGCTTTCAGCATGAAAGCCATGTTTCCTACATAACTTGGATTCATCCTTCTGAATAACCTGGGAGGAAGCAGCCTACCATCCCACGTGCCCATCTTGGATTCCTCTAGCCCTCACCTACTTGAGTCAAGAGAGTGGTCCAGACTGATATCTGAGCCTTGACAGCCCCTACAACTGTGAATTGAAAAGGTGAGAAGTGTGACTAGAATTTTTCCTAAACATTTCTGGCACGGTGTAAGGGTGGCGGGATGGGACTAAAAGTGAGGCTTTCTCCTTTAGTAAAGGGCACAGTCTCTGAAACTCACAGGGAAGCACTGATTCAATAACATTCAGTGACTAAGGGTGCTGGGGCCAAGATATCAGAGGAGGAAGGTCACCCACCCAGTTGGCCCTTCCTGAGGTCTGAGCAGATGCAGCTTACCCTTCATGGGTCAGGATTCCTTTTGGAGTAGATTCGTCAGAATGAGCACAGGGACCCACTCAGCATCTTGGAGCTTCCCATCCAGAGTTATGTTGCAACATGAGGCTTCATCCATTGCCCCTCTGGAGCGGCTGTCCATAGAATTCTCCCACCGTTGTTCATGGCAGCTGTTGCCTGGAGATAGAGGGAGACAGTGAAAGTCATGGTGGAGTCCTGGCTCTTCATCTCGCTGTCCCTGGTTGTTCTAGTGACAATCTCACAGGACATCTTTTGCATGTGAAAGACAGTTGTCTTCATATTCTAAGTTTCCAGAGCTTTTCAAGAACATTTGATATTTGGTTGTTTTTATTTTACAGTGTCTCATGTTTGTCTGAAAATTTTGCCTCAGTGTTTTTAAAGGTTTTTTTTTTTTTTTCAAAAGTCAGCCACCAGGCCTATCTGTTAAAGTGTCTCTGAGGAGAAATGAAACATCTTCTCAGCTGTTAAACATTGGAACTCTTTGTGTTATTAGGGGTTCCAAGTTTAATCTCACATTTATTCAAGAGGGAAATTGACACATTGTGATGTATTTATATTGGAGGATTTAAAGAATTTTTTAAATTATGGTAAATTCTCCCTTTTAAGCTTCTTGGGTTTGCATTTGTATTTGTTTTGTTTCACTTTCTATTAAAAATCTCTGACATTTAAGGAAAAGGCATTGCTTTTAGAATGCTGTTGTTGGTGTTGCTGAGATGACTGCAAGGTGTGACATAAGTGTGGATCAACTACAAGTCCGGGGAGATAACATAGAGCTAAATAAGAGACTGTCACAGTATTTTCACATTAGAATAGAGGCGTCTAACCTACTAAGAATTGTGTAGGGAGATTTGCATTCTGGTGGTGAGAATAATTTTTTATATAATTCATGAATTCTATTTATGAATCATAAAATGTCTGTCATTGTAAAGATGTTTTAGGCTGTTCTTGTTGTTAAGAGATATGGAATTGGTCCAGAATCCTACATACCCTCAGCACTGACTCATAGTTAGCCTATATGAAAATGGAGGAAATACTGGAAAATCCAGGGACATCCTCAAAATTGTAATGTTGAAATGAAATGCTGCAGTTATCATATCACTCTAGCTTAATGAGTTGATTATACTAAGAAAGTGTTTATACTACTCACTGCTATAACATATTTGATGTAATCATTCAAATTGTTAATTTGGTCTTCAAATATCCAATTCTTTATAGGTCATTGTCTTCCTTGAAAAATGCTGACAGAGACCTGCTCTGATCTGCCTTTCAAGATGTTGATCTTACTTACAAGACATGCCCACATCTTCCTTGAAAGACATCGATTATCTGACTTGTAAGATGGTGACAGAAGACCAGATAAAAGTCTTTCTTGCAAGATGTTACTACGCTTCCTTGCAAGATGCTGGGAAAATATTCTCTTATCTGTCTTACAAGATGTCGCTGATACTCTTTAAAAGGTGCTGATAGAAGACCTGGTCTGAGCTTCACTGATCTTTTTTGGAAGATGCTGATAGAGTACTGCTCTGATCTTCCTGGCAAGATGTTGCTGTTCTTCCTTGCAAATTGCAAGAGAAGACCTGTTCTGATCTGCCTTGCAAGATTTAGCTGAACTTCCTTGCAAGAAATTGATTGAGACCTGCAATGATCTTCCTTACAAGATATCACTGGTCTTCCTTAATGGGTGCTGATGGAAGACTTGCTCTGGTCTTCCTTGCCAAGATGTTGCTGATCTGCTTTGCAATATAGAAGACCTACAATGATCTTCTGTACAAGATGCTGCTGGTCTTCTTCAAAGAAGCTCTTAGAAGATCTGCTCTGGTCATTCTTTTTTTCTTCTTCTTCTTCTTTTTTTACATTTTATTAGGGGCTCATACAACTCTTATCACAATCCATACATATACACATATCAATTGTAGAGAGCACATCCGTACATTCTTTGCCCTAATCATTTTCAAAGCATTTGCTCTCCACGTAAGCCCTTTGCATCAGGTCCCCTTTTTCCCCTCCCTCCGCGCTCCCTCCTCCCTCATTAGCCTTTGATAATTTATAGATTGTTATTTTGTCATATGTTGCCCTATCCAGAGTCTCCCTTTCCCCCCTTCTCTGCTGTCCCTCTCCCAGGGAGGAGGTCACATGTGGATCCTTATAATCAGTTCCTCCTTTCCAACCCACTCACCCTCCACTCTCCCAAGCATTGCCTCTCATACCCCTGGTCCTGAAGTTATCATCCACCCTGGATTCCCTGTGCCTCCAGCTCCCATATGCACCGGTGTACAACCTCTGCCCTATCCAGTCCTGCAAGGTAGATTTCGGATCATGGTAGTTGGGGGGAGGAAGCATCCAGGATCTCGGTGAAAGCTGTTTTCTTCACCAGTACTACCTCGCACCCTGACTGACCCATTTCCTCTCCTAAACCCCTCTATGAGGGGATCTCCAGTGGCCGACACTTGGGCCTTGGGTCTCCACTCTGCACTTCCGCTTCATTCACTATGGTATACACACACTCACACACACACACACACACACACACACATATATTCTTTTCTTTTTTCTTGCATTATGCCTTATACCTGGTCCCTTTGGCACCTCGTGATCGCACAGGCTGGTGTGTTCTTCTTTGTTGGCTTTGTTGCTTGTGAGCTAGATGGCCGCTTGTTTATCTTCAAGCCTTTAAGACCCCAGACACTATATCTTTTGATAGCCAGGCACCATCAGCTTTCTTCACCACATTTACTTGTTCACCCGCTTTGGCTTCAGCAGTTGTGTCGGGAGGGTAAGCATTGTAGAGTGCCAATTTAATAAAAGAAAGTAGTCATGCATTGAGGGAGTGCCTGAGTAGAGCCCCAAGGTCCTTCCGCCACCTTAATACTAAACCTATAAATATAGGCACATAGATCTATTTATATATATATATATATTTGCATGTACATGTCTTTGTGTAGACCTCCATAAATGCACCTTGACTCCTAGCTCTTTCCTCCATCTCCCTTGACTTCCCTCCTGCCCTACTACCATGCTCCGTCCCCACCTAGGCTACAGCTATACCTTTTCTCTACGCAACCTTACCCTTGCTCATTCCCCACCAGGCCTGCCATTCTCCCCTCACTACCATTTTGGGTCCCATGTTGATCCCTTGTCCCTGTATTTGTTAACACCACTTCCTTACCCCTCTACCTCCCCAACTTTCCTAATAGTTTGAGCAAATTTTAAATCAAAATTTTTATTTTATGCAAAAGGGGCATAGGTGAAAAGCTCGTGTATACAAACATTCCTGTGGCGAGGTCCAGGTAGTATGGCAGGGGCCAGCCCAAATTTAGGGATACATATGGAAACGAATTCAAAATGAGGGAGCAAAAAGGAAAAAGAAAAAAAGACATGAGATGCAGGACAACAGGGTACTAACCACCCAAGGGGAGGGTATAGTTTATCTCCACAGGGAAAGAGGGGCCAGAGTTCAGCCGGTGCAACATGACATGAATGAAACATACTAGCATGAAGAAGGGAACCAATAGAGAGGTTTGAGGGGCTGACCACAATCCCAACTACGTGGATAGTCTCCCCTCCGCCCAGAAGAATGTACTTCAGAGGACCACACTGAAACTACAGCTCAGGGAGAGGGACATGTCTGATCAGAGCACACAGGTGCAAAGGAAGGGGGTGGAAGAGAGAGCGGGGCACATGCTGGGGCACATGCTGGGCCACCAAGCCCTGAGGACGATATCCCAGCTCAGAACAGTCAATACAGAGAGAGGACTATAGGGCTGGCCCCACTACAAGGCACGACATCCCTCACTGACCCATAGCACTATGGGGAACAACACTGGAGACACTGGGAATTGTGTCCAATCTGACCCCACGACACCGAGGCAAAACACTAAAGGTGTGTGACAGAACAGCAAGGGGAGCAGAGCATTGAGTCCCAAGGGAATATGAAAAATAAACTTTGGGGCCAGAGAGTGGCACCTCATCACACTCCACCAGAAAACACTCCTAAAGGTCAACAAACAGACTTTGAACTATTACAGCAGTGGTTCTCAAACTTCCTAATGCCAGGAACCTCTAATAGAGTTTCTCATGTTGTGGTGACACCCCCAGCCATAGAATTATTTTTGTTGCTACTTCATAACTGTAATTTTGCTACTGTTATAAATCAGGCAACTCCTGTGAAAGTGTCATTCGATCCCCCCCAAAGGGGTCACGACCCACAAGTTGAGAACTGCTGATTCATAGGCTTTTCTTTTTGTTGTTGTTTTGTTTCTTTTGTTGCTTTTTTTGCTGTATTATTTTTTGTGCATATTATTATCTCTGTGGGTCTATCCAGATAAGTTAGGCGGGACAAAGAATCTGGAGGAAAAACAATGGAATCGGCAGTTCCGGGATTATCTGGGAGAGGGGGAGTAGGGGAAAGGAAGTATGTGTTTACAAACCCAGGGGCATAGGAACAACAAATGATCCAAAATCAATGGCAAGGAGGGAGTGGGAGACCAGGTAGGGCTTGAAAAAGGGCAAAGTAACTAAGAGGAATTACTGAACCCCAAATGAAGGCTGAGAATGAGAGTGGGACATGAGGAAAGGAATAGGAAATAGAGGCAAGAACTAGGAGGCAAAGGGCATTTATAGACGGCTAAATACAGGCATGTATATATATAAATATATTTATATATGATGATGTGCATATATTTATAGGTTTAGTATTAAGGTAGCAGATGGACATTGGGCCTCTACTCAAGTACTCCCTCAAAGCCAGAACACTTTGTTCTATTAATCTGGCATTCCATGATGCTTGCCTTCCTGACAGGATTGCTGAAGACAAAGCGGTATATAAGCAAATGTGGTAAAGAAAGCTTAAGATGACCGGGTATCAAAAGATAAAACATCTGGGTCTCAAAGGCTTGAAGATAAACAAGCTGCCATCTAGCTCAGAAGCAATAAAGCCCACATGGAAGAAGCACACCGGCCTGTGTGAACACAAGCTTTCAGTGGAATTAGGTATCAGGAATCAAAGAGGAAAAATCATATCATTGTGAATGAGGGGGAGTTCAGAGTGGAGACCCAAGACCCATCTGTAGGCAACTGGACATCCCCTTACAGAAGGGTTATGGGGAGGAAAGCAGCCAGTCAGTGTGCAATATACCACTGAAGAAACATACAACTTTCATCCAGCTCTTTGTTCTTCCTCCCCCCTACTACCATGATCCCAAAGCTACCTTTGAAATCTGGCTAGACCAGAGGATGTACACTGGTACAGATAAGAACTGGAATCACAGGGAATCCAGGAGAGATAAACCCATCAGGACAAATAATGAGAGTAGTGATACCATAAGGATAAGGGGAAAGTGGGATAAAAAGAGGGAACCAATCACAATCATATGGGTCTGGGTCTCCACTCCTAACTCCCCATCATTCACAATGATATGATTTTTCCCCTTGGCATCAGCTGTTCATTTTTTCCCTCTCTCCCTGCTCCCCCCTCCCTCATGAGCCCTTGATAATTTATAAATTATTATTTTATCTTCTCTTACACTACCCAGTGTCTCCCTTCACCTACTTTTCTGTTGCCCATCCCCCAGAGATAAGGTTATATGTAGATCTTTGTGATAGCTTTCCCCTTTCTACCTCCCCTTCCCTCCCGGAATTGCCATTCTCTCCACTGGTCCTGAGGGGTTCATCTGTCCTGGATTCCCTGTGTTTACAGTTCAAATCTGCACTGCTGTGCATCCTGTGGTCTAATCAGGTTTTCAAGTTAGAATTGGGATCATGATAATGGGGTGAGAGGAAGTGTTAAAGAACTAGAAGAAGGTTGTGAGTTTCATTATTGCTACAGTGAAAAAAAAGGTTTTTATTTTATTTGGATCCATAATCCGTGGCAAAAACTATCAATAAATCCAAAAACATATTTTTTGGAGAAAATCTTCTATAAAGGATCCACTTGAAGTGTTGAAATCAACATGGGGACCTTGGCTCAAGTCAGACCATGGTATATTCATTACAACATATCCATTTTTTAAAAGTGGACAATGAGTAAAATTATATATTAATTTTTTTATTTTTTATTTGTGCAGAATATTGAATATACCACAGACAGGAAGAAGAATAAAAAAATTATCTTGGAAGGAGCACTAATGAAACATTTGGCTGCTAACTGCTCAGTCAGTAATTTGAAACTTCCAGCCACTTCACTGGAGAAAAATAAGGCTTTCTATTCCCACACATAGTTCCAGTGTAAGAAACCCACTGGGACAGCTCCACCCTCTCCTATTAGGCTGTTATGAATTTCAGTCCTCTCTATCACAGTGAGTTTGTACTTTTTTGTTTTTAGTCTCTTCGAAGAAGTTCAGGAAAAATGTCATTAAAATCAAAGACGTTGAGGTATCATTCCCTCAGACATGAGACATATTACAGGAATGGAATAGTCCAGAGAAAAAAAAACATGGTTGTTTTTTTTAAGTTTAACCAAAAAATAGAACCACATTCAATGGCTGTATTTTAACCATAGGGTGTAGTTTAACAATACAGGGGCTAATTATGGCAGGCATTGTGGAAATAGTGAAAGACTAGGCAGGATTTCCTTCTGTTGTGCAAAGGGTCATTACGAATGAGGAGTGTGTCTACCAGTCTAAGTATCACCATCAATAAAAAGTAATTCCCACATATTGACCAACTGGATACATTGCCATCAGATTCATTCTGTTAATGAAGTCCTGAGACTATTACATTTCTAAACCGTGAAAGAGCTCAATATCCCATTTTTAGAAACCTATAGAAAATGTTTCACTGCATGAAGTGAATAAAGAAAACTGTAGGGCTGAAGAAATTCTGACACTAGACAATCGGATAACCCATGTCCTCTGGTAGAGCTTTATATCCAGACTCTACACAGGAAGTTCTGTTGCCCATCCCAATGAACCAAGTCCCAAACTATGAGGTTGACGCCTTACATAACCAGGCCTAAATTACATAAGGAAGATCATCCCAGTAATCCAGTGGATTATACCATATATACATTTGATAGCAATAGCTATCACGAAGCTTTATGAAGCCCCGTCTTTGTTCCCCTCCCCTGCCATGCTCTTACATTATAGACAACCCTCAGCTATTGGACATAGTGTTCCCAACAAGTCCTATCTAACCTTTATCTGGATAATGAAAATACCCTAGGCATCTTTAATACCATTTTGTAGCTCAAGCTTCTTGAAGTCAAATTGATGCATTCTTTACATACAAGAAGCAGAAATCTAGAAAGTTTGGAGTTGGTTGAATGAATTTGGTTCACACACCAGCCAAATGTTGAAATCTTCCCTTGTCATGCATAAACGTGAAAGATAGTATTCCCAGGTTTTAGCTCCCTCAACTGGACGATATTTCTCTCTGGCAAATCTGTGACCTGAAACTTAGCAGTAGATAATATTGAGTAGGGCAAGTCAGTTTCTTGGCCTGTACTTCTTACCCTAAGTGCTTCCTTGTGGCCTCAAAACCATGCTCCAATCTGAGTGTTTGCATTAAATAGAGGACCCCCTCTAAATTTAGGGTACTCTCCTCTTTTCTTCAGCCCCCTTAGTTGACATTCATGTCAGACAGGAGATATTTCTTTATCTCAGGGGATGAATGGATTCCAGGTCTTCCCAAAATGAAAACAGTGAATCTGAAGTACTGTATAGACTTGGGAGGTAAATGCTTAGGTTGAGTATAGATCTACATTGTTAAAGGTTGTCCTACAGCATTAAACCACACAGATGAATTTGATATTACCTTAGGTGATTTTTCAGGCACAACATATTATTTCAGTCCAAGTCAATGAACTCACTGTGTCAATTGTTTTTGTGCCATTAAAACACTAGTATTGTGCTTTAAAAATAATTTAGAAAAGTGTGATATGTGATCAATGTTTTTGTTGCTGCTGTTATTTATTGTGCACTGTTTCTAGTAACAATTATTTCTCTTTTTAAAAACCATTTTATTGGTGGCTCATACAATTCTCACAATCCATACATACATCCATTTGTCAAGCACATTTGTACATGTGTTGCCATCATAATTCTCAAAACATTTGCTTTCTACTTGAACCCTTTGCATCAGCTCTTCAGTTTTCCCCCTCCCTCCCGTTTCCTCCCTCACTAAAGAACTCTTGATAATTTCGAAATTATTATTGCTTTGTCATATCTTACACTGTCTGACGTCTCCCTTCTCCCACTTTTCTGTTGTCCATCCCCCAGGGAGGAAGTTATATGTAGAGCCTTATAATCAGTTGCCCATTTAGAATTATTTCTTTCCATTTATGTTTTAGTTTATTTTTATACTTCATTATCTGAATATAACACAAACAACCCCTTGCTTTCCAGAACTTAGAAAGATTTTTAAAGAAAATCCCCCCAATATTTTAATGATCATCTAACTAAAGAATCAGAAATTATTTATATGTATTTTAAGTAGTAGTCACACACTTGTTCATGTTTCTTTTTTCCCACTATCTCATCCAGCTAATTACTGTACGTTTATGTGTTGATACCAATGTAAATGTTTCTCTTACTGTGACATTCAACAGATTCTGAGTATTTCGTCAAAGTTCATCCTGCTTCAAACTCCTTGTATCCCATGGAAACTGTATAATATTTATAGTGTGTGAACAAATGTGTATGGTTAGTGGAGCACATTTAGAAGCCCACAGTAATAGAGTGTGGTACCACAGTAGAGTGTGGCAACCAGTGAAAGATGTTTTAGAGGTGAACAACAATAAATAAAATGAAATAAAGCAGGAAATACTAGGGGGACTTGGCTAAGGCAGAGACAACCTTAACAAGAACAAAAGCCCAGAGGGAGGTGTATTTTCTAGTCTCTACAGCTCTTGCGTTTAAGGATGCTCAATGTTATGGCTTTTGTGAAAGACAGCACATTACCAATAAGGAATGACAAGGTGTAGGTAGACAGATGATACTAAGAGTCAAGGTGAATGAGGGAAGAAGCTTAAAAGTACATGAGATGAAGGAAGGTAATGGCTGATGCAGTCACTCTCTTCCTGCCTGTGGAGGAGAAATGCAAAGCCCTAGACTGTAGGCACAAGGTGCACAGCAGCACGGGGGAACTCCAGGGTGAGGTCTTGTGACTAGCTCTCAGAGGGTCTCTGCAAGCCTGGGGTTATGACCACTTTTAGACAGCAGATGAAGCAACAGCAATCTAGTTGAGAGGAATTACTAATAGGTGGAAGAAGGACAAGCATGATGGTAGGGTAAGGAGGAAGGTAAAAGGAAACAGAAGAAAGATCTAGGAAGCAAAGCTATGGATAGTGGTATAAGCATAGGTCTGTGCATATGTAAATACATTAATTCTGAAAATAGAGATCTTGACCTACATGCATATATTTATAAGGCAATACACTAAGATAGTAGATGGACTTTGGGACTCTGCTCAAGCCCTCCCTCAATGCAAGAACACTTTGTTCTAACAACCTGACCTTCTTTGATGCTCACCATACCAGCATGATCACTGAAGACAAAATGGGTGCGTAAGCAAATGTGGTGAAGGAGAATAGTGCCTGGCTATCAAAATATATACTATCTGAGGTTTTAAAGGCTTGAAGTTTAAAAGAGGCTATCTAGTAGAGAAGCAATGGACCCACATGGAAGAAGCTCATCATCCTGTGTGATCATGAGGTGTCAAAGAGATAGGGTAATAGGCTTCATAAGACCACAAAGAAGCAAGCAAAACCCCCCAACACATTGCTGAGAATGAGGGGGGTTGTAGTAGAGACGCCACCTCTATCTGTAAACAATGGGACATCCCCTTACAGAAAGGTCACACTGAAAGGATGAGTCAACCTGGGGGCAGGATAGCACTGATGAAACACAAATATTATTAGGTTCCTTGAGGCTTCCTCACACCCCACTATCATGACTCCAATTCTGCCTTTCCCTGTGGGCTAGACTGGAGCATGTGCACAGGTACAGAAAAGAGATAAGAGTTCACAACATACCGAATCTAGGAACAGGAATGGGAGTAATGATACCAGTCGGGGAAGCGAAAGGCAGGGAGGGGAGGGGAGGAAGGGGGAGCCAATCACAATGATAGACACATAACCACACACACACACCCCAGGGATAAACACACAAAACATGGGGGAAGAGAGATAGCAGTCAGTGCAAGATACAAAAATAACAATAATTTAATATTTATCAAGGGGTGACGGGTGGGGGGAGAGGAAGAGAGGGGATAAAAGGAGCTGATACCAAGGTCTCAGTGGAAAGTAAATGTTTAGAAATGAATGATGGAAATATATGTACAAATATTCTTGATACAATTGAATTGTGGATTGTTACAAGTCCCCAATAAAATTATCTTTTTAAAAAAGCACATGAAATGGATTAAGGAAAGAGATGACTTATCATCCATTCTGTCATCTTGGACTAGAGCATGGGTTTCAAGCTCTCTAAGTAATGTTGACAGAGGGAAAACGACACAAACAAGGAGACGGCTTATTGTCTTGGGTTCTAGGATATCCCATCCATAGTCTTGGTCTTCTAGGGAGACTGGATTAGCTAGTGTCTGGGCTGGAGTTTGTGAAACATGCTTAACCAGGAACTTGGAGCGAGGAAAACAAAATGAGTGTGGTGGGGAGAGGCTGTGCTTTGATAAAGGAGAGCAGCATTAGTCTGAGTGGCTAGTTGGACATCATTGGCACAGCCCTTTTGTAACCCCCAGGGTGTTTCTGAAGGCAGAGGGGTGTGAGGTTGCAGTCCTAGGATAAAGGGTAAGGTTTAGGGCCCCTCTAAAACTGATCTGCAAGTCATGGTAATAAACAGATGCACAATTTGTTTTAGACTCTCTTATGCCCAGTCACCATGCATTTCTGGAATCTCCACGTCATCATTCCTCTAGGTCTTAGGGACAGCCTTCCAGCACAGGGCTCTGAGACAGGTTGGTTTCAGAGGAAGGTGGGCTTCCAGCTCCCTCCTTGATCAATATTCTTAATCTAAGCTTGACTAAGTATTAACTTCTTCTGGAAAGACTGTCAGCTTATGGAAAATTACAAAAGAACTAAAAGGTGATAATAAGTTCAATAGATGCATTATACTGGATAAATCTGCCTAACAAAGCCTCTTTAGAGTGTTGAAAAAGAATGAT
The DNA here is from genome assembly GCF_050624435.1 of Tenrec ecaudatus. Lineage (NCBI taxonomy): Eukaryota > Metazoa > Chordata > Mammalia > Afrosoricida > Tenrecidae > Tenrec > Tenrec ecaudatus. The sequence continues at coordinate 92,555 of NW_027459483.1, forward strand.
GTTACTTTGAGGACTAGGTTTATCTGACCCAAACCATGGCATTGCCGATTACCGCATATGCATATATAAGTGGGACATTGAATAAGGGAGAAATAAGAAGAATGAATGTGGTTGAATTATAGTGCATGGGCATTCAAATAGGCAAACAAATCTGTTTTGGCAGAAGTAAGGTCAGGGTGCTAGTTAGAGGGTAGGAAGTGAGAGCTCACATTAAATACTTTGGACATGTTGTCAGAAGTGACCAGTCCGTGGAGAAGGATGTTTTTGGGGGGGTTTTTTGGTAAATTAGAGGGGCAGTGACAAATAGGAATCCCTCGACTACATGGATTGACACAGTGACTGAAGCAATGGGTTCATCCTAAACTGTGAGGATGCTTCAGGGGTGGGCAGAGTTTCATTCCCTTGTGCACAAGGTCCCTGTAAGATAGAATGGACACCATCAGAACTATCAACAACAAGAGCCTCAGAAATTACTAATCAACACCCAAGGCGTGCACAAAATGCTAAATAGTTATGTTTGCAAAAGTTATTTCCATGCCATCAAATGCACAAAAGCTCAGGAGACATTCACTGGAATTTAAGTTCTAGTTTAAAAGAAGGAATGGGCCCTGCCCACTCACTGCGTTCTTCCCTCTGCCTTCCTTCCCCGCTGCGGGACGCCTCCTCGTACAGCCGGGAGCCCGGAGCCCGGAGCCATGGCCTCGGGCAACACCCTCTACAGCGCCATGGACGGCCCGGAGATGCCAGCCGAGATCGTGGAGCTGTGTGAGATCGGGGTGGAGACCATCCAGGTGGAGACCATCGAGACCACGGTGGTGGGCGAGGAGGACGTGGACTGGGACGATCGCGGAGGCGGGAGCGGCCATGGGCACACCGGCTACCACCACCAGCAGCAGCAGTCCATGATCGCGCTACAGCCGCCGGTCACCGTGGACCCGAGCCAGGTGCACCACCACCAGGAGGCGATCCTGGTGCAGACACGTGAGTTGGTGGTCGGCGCCGAGGAAGGCTTCGAGGGCCAGATCCCGATCCCAGTTCCAGCGCCGGCCAGCATTGGCGAAGAGGACGACGATGACTACATCGGCCTCAAGAGCAGCGGTAGCGACAGCTCTTGTGGGGCGGCGGCACCGGCAGGGGCGATGCGGGCAACAAGAAGTGGGAGCATGAGCAGGTGCAGATCAATCAAGACGCTGGAGGACCACTTCTCTGTCACCCTATGGTCGTCAGATGAAAAAAAGGTCTTGACCATGAGACTGGCTGGGGAGCAGATCATTGGGGAGAACTCCCCTCCTGACTAATCGGAGTACATGATGGGAAAGATGCTCCCGCCCGGAGGGATCCCCGGCATCAACCTCTTGGACCCCAAACAGCTGGCAGAATTTGCCAGAATGAAGCCAAGAAAAATTCAAGAAGATGATGCTCGGAGAACAATAGCTTGCCCTCACAAAGGTTGCCCGAAGGTGCTCAGGGACAGCTCAGCCAGGAGGAGGCACCTGGACACCCACGGCCCTGCGTCCACCTCTGTGCCGAGTGCGGCAAGGCTTTTGTCGAGAGCTCAAAGCTAAACGACACCAACTGCTTCGCACTGGAGACAAGCCCTTTCAGTATAAGTTTGAAGGCTGTGGGAAGCGGTTTCCCTGGACTTCAATTTGTGCACAGACGTGCAGATCCACGCGGGAGACAGGCCCTAGGTGAACAAGAAGTTTGCTGAGTCTACTGACCTGAAATCTCACATCTTAATACACGCTAAGGCCAAAAACAAGCAGTGAGAAACCGTGAGAAGGTAGCTCCTTCTCAGCTCCAGAAGCCTTTTCCAGAAGTGACTGGCAGACAACGCGCCTCTCCTTTGTAGATTGTTTCCAGGAAAGAATTTTAAAAATGAATCCTACATACCTAAGGGACATGTTTTGATAAAGTAGTAAACATTTTAAAAACACAAACTTTATTAAGATGACATTGTTAAGATACCCTATCTTGCTCCGTAATCTCGTTTCAAAAAAAAATAGTGTTTTTGTAAAGTGTACTCCCAGCAGGCGAACAGTTCATGAACTTCGCATCAAAAGACAATTCGTTATATGACAGTACTAAAAACGGAACTTCTTTTCACATTTTTATAAATATGGATCTCACCTGTTGCTTACAATTTTTTAAATTTTGTATTCTCCAAGTGTGCATATTGTACACTTTGGGGGGATATGCTTAGTAATGCTGTGTGATTTTTCTGGAGGTTGATAACTTTGCTTGTAGTATATTTTCTTTAAAAGAATGGGCAGCTACATGCATACTTCAAAAGTATTTTCCTGTACAAAAAATATTATATAGGTTTTGTTTGCTATCTTAATTTTGGTTGTATTCTTTGATGTCAACACATTTTGTATAATTGTATAGCTGTATTGAATCATGTAGTATCAAATATTAGATGTGATTTCATGGTGTTAATTTAAACCCATTTTAGTTACCTTTTTTCCTCTCCAAAAAATACTGCCAGATGCTGACGTTGCGTGTGCTCCCTTTGCTTGTTGAGTTACAGAATGTGGTGCTTGGTTGTAGAGTATACTGTACTTTGACTATCAGATGTGCATGCACACCATGTCACAGGGAGGGCGACAATTAAACGGTGGTCCTACAGACAGGAATGGCAGAACGAGCTCTGTAAGCACAGTCTTGTTGTCTTCTGTTGTCCAGAATTATCCTAATTCTTGAGCCTCCCAGAAATTGGAAGCTAAATAAAGCAAGTCAAGTTTTCCTTAAAAAAAAAAAAAAAGAATGGGTTTCTTTTATTTAAAAAAAACTAATAAAATAAAGGTGATGCAAAACTCACTGAGAAATTGCTGCCCCTCATTGATTTATAACATTCTTCTGGAGGTGAGCTGTAGGACATTTTCTAAGATCCATACAGCATGTCATATGGCAGAGTATTTTCCCAAACTGGGGCTCTGTTTTGCAGGCATCACACAATGATTAGGTGTTAGTCACTATTTTCCTGGCAAGGGGAGTGTAAATCATGTAGTCCTCTAGAATGAGGAGTCAGCTGGAAGATCAGAGGGTCCAGCCAGTTCCTGGAATCAATGGTAGTTGAATGAGTTTTAGGTTGCTTCCAAGGGCTATAATCAATTGAATTGAAGTAAAATCCCAGGAGAAACTTCTAGCATAAACAGACCATAGATTAAAGTTTAATACGGAGTACTGAGATGGTATGAATAAACACCGCTTTAGTGTTTTGTAGTTTAAGTTCAAGTTATTGAGTGTAGATATAACAATGGTTGTGAGAGGACACTTACCACTACTTCAATACTTTCTTTTTAAAAAATCATTGTATTGGGGGTTCGTACAACTCTTATCACAATCCATATATACATCCACTGTATCAAGCACATTAGTACAGTTGTTGCCATCATCATTCTCAAAACATTTTCTTTCTACTTGAGTCCTTGGTTACCAATACTTTCTATCAGACCAGTAAATACTCTGACACCAATGTTAGATAATGATACTGCAAGAAAACTGTAACCCAATACTGATAATGGATATACACTAAAATTTCTTTAAAATATTTGGAACAGATTCAGACAACATATTAAAATGATTATATACCACGATGAATTGAAATTTGTCCCAGAGCCCATTTTACATGAGAAAATTAGCACTGTAATAAGCCCATTGACAGAAAAGAGGGTCAACTGTCTAAGTAGGCACAGAAACAAAATAGGAACATTTAAAAATCAAAGGCATTGGGCCTCTTCTCAAGTCCTCCCTCAATGCAAGCTAATAACCTGGCATTCTGTGATTCTCATCTTCCCAGCAGAATTGCTTGAGTCAAAAAGGGTGTATAAGCAAATGTGAAGAAAGCTGGTGATGCCTGGCTATCAAAAGATATAGAGACTGGAATCTTAAAGGCTTGAAGTTAAACAAGAGGCCGTCTATCTGAGAAGCAGCAATGCCCACATGGAAGAAGCACACCAGTCTGTGTGACCACAAGGTGTTCATGGGATCAGGTATCGGGCATCAGAATACCCCAAACAAAAAATCATATCAATGGGAACAAAGGGTGTCAGATTGGTGACCCAAAGTCCATCTGTAAACAATTGAACATCCTCTCACAGAAGGGTCACAAGGAAAGGATGAGCCACCCAGGGTACAGTATAGCACCTATGGAACATATAACATTCCTTCCGTTTTTTAAAGTTTGCTCCACCTCACTATGATGACCCCAGTTTTACATTACAAATTTGGCTAGACCAGAGTATGTACACTGGTACAGATAAAAGCTCTCAACATAGTACATGGAATCCAGGAGAGATAAACCCCTAAGAACAATAATGGGAGTAATGATACCATGAAGGTAGGGGAAAGATGGGGCCACAAGGGGGAGAAAGGGGAACCGATTGCAAAGATCATCTTATAACATTCCCCCAGGGGAATGAACAACAGGAAGTGGGTGAAGGAAAATAGCAGATTGTGTAAGATATGAAAACAATAATAATTTAAAATTCATCAAGTGGTCACGAGGGAAGAAAGGTGGTGGAGGGAGGGAAAAAAAGAGGAGCTGATACCAAGGGCTCAAGTAGAACGAAAATATTTTGAAAATGATGATGGCAATGTATATACAATTGTACAAGTTATAATTGATGTGTGGATTGTAATAGGAGCTGTAAGAGCCCCAATAAAATAATTTAGTTTTAAAATGTCAAAGGCTTTTCATGTAAAAAAAAACTACAACTGTGACATGAAACAGGTATAGTTCGATGTGCTAATATATTCATTAAAAAAAACACCCCACTTAAGAAGCAGGACAAACATACATTTCCACTTTCAATACCGTATTAAAAATTCTACAGTATTTTCTAGATGGACCAATCATAAAAGGAATACTTTTTAAAAGGAAGAAAAGAGGCTTCCAAAGAGAAGAAATAGTAATTCCTCCAATCATCATAAATTAATGATACTTTACGTAACAGATTCCAAATATACCATAAATGCTACAGCTATTAAATATTTTTAAAGTTGTAGGCTACATTTCAACACACAAAAATAATTTTTGGCATTGAACACTCTAACCATTAATTGCTAATCTCCAACTGCCAAACCATTAACCCTTACACATTAACATGCTGAACTTCCTTACTAACAACTTCCTAAAGCACTGACCCCCCTAAGTACATGAAAAAGCCCCTTACCACCAGAACTTCTACTAACACCCTGAGCATATCCTGATACCCACAATAGTCTTAACATGCTTAACCAATCCGACCACCATACTCTCTTAACCTTTAATGCATTTATCCCAGTTTTTAAATCAGGTAACAGGGTAAACTTTATTTTATAACCTTAAACCTAACTTAATGACCCTAAATCTCAAATTGAGAAACCCAACTCCGAAAATAAGAATCTTAAAACCTTAGCTCTACATCCTTATACCTTAACACATAAGCCTCTAATCAACTCCAAATACAATATGTTAGGCATTAAACCTTCAAAACATAAAGCCCTTTAATATGTCCACGAACATCTGACTCACGACACTTAATTCCTATTTCTATTCCTCGGCAATTGTTCTTGAACCTGGAACACTGATTGATCCCAGGATATAGGTTCTAGTCTTAAATACAGACTCTGAGTCTAATACACTTACAAGCCTAAACAGAACCCCAAATCTAATCCATCAAAAACTCATCTTGCTAATTATGTGTGTGGAGCTATTTTCTCTCTCAGATTTTACGCAAGCAATAAGAACTTGAGTAGGTTGGCAGGCAAACCTAAGAATCACAAAAATATTTTCAGTTAATTTTAAGTCATTTGAATCTGGTTCAAGGAACTTAGAAAAATAAAGAAGTTATATAGAGTTTAAATATGACAAACAACGTCATGGTCAAGGGCTATCACGGGCCCCTTGTTGATTTCTGATCTTTGCGTCTTGGTCTCAAGGAGTCTTTTCTAACATATGTAGGGATGTTACCCAATAAGCAAGATGCTGAGGGTGCAATAGCACTTATTCACTAATTTGTAGATCACCATTTAACCTGGTTTATCCCCGGAGGATAGGGTGAAACCCACATTAAATAAAACAAATTAATTACTGGTTATTCTGTCATCGACCCCCTTGTTCCCCTCATTCCCAGGGGACATGCATGTCACCAGAGATGGAGGAGGTAGCAAATTAAGGAGCTTACATTGGAATCCATGACTCCACTTTTCAAAATTGATCTTGGCCTTTCTCTCAGCCCTAGGTAAAAAGACTCAGAGGAAGAATTTGCACACCCCCTTTAATAGTGAGAGCTGGCAACTCTAAAATATTTGGGTCCATGTCTCTTTGAGAGTCTTGTCAGCTAACATCTTAAGCTCACAAGACATACTGCAAGGAGGAACTCTATCTTCACCCCCAAGCTGGAAAGGCATCAATTCCAGGGGCACCCTGTATGTCCAGTGCCAGGAACCCCCACTCACAGCACACTGGGCTCTTCACTTCTGAAGACCTAAGTCCTCGAAGAGTTACTCCTGATAACAACAGCGGCCTAAGCTCTCTCTGATGCTGGCCTGGACATTAATACCTTTGAGTTCAACCCCAGGGACTTACAGAGGCAAACGCATTGTTCCTCCCTGAGCCTGTCTTACAGGTCTACTGGCTGAGGATACCTGTCATAATATAGATCCCCCTGCTCAGGTTCCAGGGTCTCTTACCTTTAGGACACACAAAACATTCAAGCACGGATGATCCACTGGCTTTCCACACAGCACAGCCTGATCTGAGATCGATCCACCCCAATTTCAGCACCTTGAATTATCTGCCTCACTGGGTCCTGAGAGTGAGCTGGGAAATAAAGCAGTTAAATCACAATCCCCTGTAATTACTTCAGCATGATTAGTAAATCAACATAATGTAGCCATCCTTGGTTTAGTCCAGCTGAAGGCAGATTAGACCCTAGGTAGATTCCTCTAAGTTGCTGTAGGGAGGCATTCTTAGCTAATGCTTGGGAGCTCCAGGAACATCTTTGCTCACACATACACATGCACACGCGTGCACACACACACAGATGCACACAGGCAAATATTCATTTAAATGGTAGCAAGTAAGAATTTAACCTAAAGAGAATGGGGAACCCGAAGAAAAATAAGAGACAATGGGATGATATTTAACATCAAATGAGGGTACACTTATAGCCCACAGCCTGCCATTGTGTTCTCTGTATTTGCTCCATTAGAAAATGTAATACTTGATGACACTTTTTGTGTTAATCTCAATTATCAGACCAGGTTTGTTCATTAGTAAATTACTTCTTTGGCTAACTTCACTTTTCATTGATCAACCATGATCATCCTTTACGTTTTAAATATGTTTTCTCTCCAGGTTTTAACTGCTTAAAACTTCACGATTTTAATTTATGCGTACTCAGAGGGCACTGCTTAAAACTTCACGATTTTAATTTATGCGTACTCAGAGGGCACTATAACATTGTGGCAGAGCATAATGACCAATGAAAACCAATTGACTATATGGGTCTTAAAGGCTTGAAGATAAACAAGTGGCAATCTTGCTCAGAAGCAACAAAGCCCACATGGAAGAAGTACACTAGCTTGTGTGATCACGAGTTGTCGAAGGGATGAGGTAGCAGGCATCAAAGAACAAAATATCCTGTCATTGTGAATGAGGGGGAGTTCGGAGTGGGGACCCAAAGCCCATCTGTAGGCAACTTATGATACCCTAATGGAAGGGTCAAGGGGAGGCGACAAGCCAGTCAGGGTGCAGTGTAGCAACAATGAAACATATAACTTTCCTCTAGTTCCAAATTCTTCTCCCCCCCCACCCCCCCTGCGCCCAATGCACACTATCATAATCCCAATTCTACTTTACAAATCTGGCAAGAACAGAGGATGTACACTGGTAGAGATAGGAACTGGAAACACAGGGAATCCAGGGCGGATGATCCCTTCAGGACCAGTGGTGTGAGTGGTGATACTGGGAGAGGGGAGGGAGTGGGGGTGGAAAGGGGGAACCGGTTCCAGGGGTCCACATATAACCTCCTCCCTAGGGGATAGACAACAGAAAAGTGGGTGAACGGAGACTTGGACAGTATAAGATATGACAAAATAATAATGGGTTCATGAGGGAGGCGGGAAGGGAGGGGAAAAATGAGGAGCTGATGCCAGGGGCTGAAGTGGAGAATATATGTTTTGAGAATGATGAGGACAAAGAATGTAAAAATATGCTTTGCACAATTGATGTATATGTGGATTGTGATTAAAAGTTGTATGAGTCCCAATAAAATGATTAAAAAAACAAATATAAAGGTATTGGTTTAATTATATCTTTTTAATGTATTACTCATTTGAGGATATTTTAATGCAATGGATTCACAACGGATGGTAAGTGATTTTGCATTCATAGTTAATGGCAAAAAAAAACCCGATTGACAGTGTCTAGGAGTTATCTGATACTTTTTGCTGGGGAAAAATGAGTATGTTTATTTATAAGGTATAAAATAAGTAAGTAACGTGTAAATATTGTGGAGTTTTCTATATAAAAATGTAGCAAATTGCACATTTTCAGTAAAGCATACATTTTCATCTGTACAGTTTCCATGTTAGAACAAGACTTTCCAAATTAGAGATAAGTTATTTTAGTTGTATCAATATTATTGGCCTGTTCAAGAAAGTTTTGCGTCAATGCATACCATTGCCCAGTTTGAAAATTTTGAAGAAGATTGATTTCTGGATATTTTCTCAAGCTTACATTTATTGGAATTAGGAAAATCTGTGGGTAACTTTTTATCCTCACATTCTTTGGCTACAAAATATGAGTATATTTTTGCACATACAATAAGTACAATATTACAATGAATAAAATAATATTCAACTGAGGAAAGCCCTTTGAGCATCCCTGTCAACAGGTTTAACCATGTTAAACCACCACAATGACTCTCTTCAATGATACATTATCAAGTTTATGAAATTGAATGTCTCATTTATGAAAACATCTTTGCATATGTTCAATTTTAGACACTGTACCCGATCTCTTCACATGGCAGCAAATAATGATAGGTCTATCGTCCTACACTCTTGAGGTAGTTAATTTATTGTGTCTACCTGGCCGATAAACACATGTGGGATTAATTAAAGGGCAGAGAGATAAATGGCTTGGTGAGCCTCACCTTTCTTGTTTCTTGCTCTTTGATCATTAGACCAGTGTGCGGCTGCCTTGCTTGTTCTGTGCCTTAATTTGTAATCTACACTACCTGTGGGACATCTATCCCATCGACTGTGTCGCTGTAATTTGAGGTATCTTCAAGACCTGCTCTGCCACACTATTGGAATATACAGCTCTTGAGCTGTTGGACCCTGTCATCTGGCTGTTGGTGACCTACCTGCCTTGCTGTTTGCTGCCTGTGGCCGGACAGCCTGAATTACTCTATAGGCCCTCAGGATTAGAAGTACTGCCACTGTCTCACAGCTGTCTCATGGGAGTGAGTTGCACTGAGCCATTTGTACTGCTTTATAGATTATTTATTTCTTATGTTATCTCTCTCTCTTCTATCTATCTATCTATCTATCTATCTATCTATATATATAAATTATTAGCATTATGGTTTTGTTTCTCTGGAGAACCCTGTATAACATAATTGTTAATGCAAGTGTGTTCATATGGTCAAAAAATAAATGCTCACCTCAGCCCCATGATGCAAAGACCAAGGTTTATTAAGTGCATACACTTCATTGGGGGAAATGTTTGTAAAAGAGAAAGTGCAGAGAAGCCCATGGAGGCTGGAAGATCACTCAGCTAAGATGCAAATCTTACCCTGAGAGAAGGAAAAAAATGAGAGGTAGGAAAAACTTTCTTAAATGTCAGTGTAACCCAGCAGATGCCCAGTAAGTTGATCAGGTTACCTCAATACAAAATCACCCATTAGAGAATCACCTTCTTTCTCATAGACAAATGTTTGTGCTTTGTTCTTCTTGCACTTGGCTTGGGCTAGCCCTTAGAACTCTGTCTTATGTACAAACCTTGTGGTAGAATTCAGAAGCAATGTTTCTACCTTGTCTCATTATGCTCATTGTGTTGGAATGGAATGACCTTCTTAGATTTGATTGTGCTGTTATATGTTTATATATGAAAACATGTTCATATTTTCTAGTAAGATACATTGATTATAGGATGTTTTTTATTTATGATGAGATTGAAAGAAATGTGATATTCAATCTCATTAGTGATATTCTCATAGGTGATAATTTCACATTTCAACCTCATTAGTGATATTCTCATAGGTGATAATTTCACATTTTGTTTCCAAACAATATCCTTCTCTTGTTTGCTTAGGACTTTCATTATATTTCCTGAAGACCGTGTCACTCTTCTCTCTTTAGTTCTTTTCAAAGATAAATTTTCAGTTTGTTTTTGGAGTTAGTTATCTCAGCACATTAGATCCCCATTTGACATTTTCCTCAAATATTTTTCAGGGACAGTAATTGTATATATACTTACCATGTTACCATTATTTCTTGCTACTCTCCACAGAGTCAAAGATGTTGACTACTGCTGTACATTCTTCTCTCGCATACGGATCCATATCCTGTGTCCTTATCAGGATATTTTTTGGAGATTGCCAGTCCAATCTAATTTTTCTCATCTCATCTACTGATAGCAGAGTGAGTTGTTTAATCACATCAACTACTATGAGGAAGGCAGATGAAGCTGCTTATTTGCTTAAAGACTTACAGTCTACAAAACCATAAGGATTTCTACTCTGTCTTGCAGGGACACTATGAACTAGAATTAACATAACAATAGGGGGTAATTGAGTTTGTTGATTTGATTCTTATTTTATTTAGTTTCATTTTCCTCCCCTATATGTAAACACAACTCTGATGGAATCTAGGGGAGGCTTGAGTAAGCCTTGGTGGTCTCTGGAATTCTCCCCTTCAGGCTCTGTACTCACTTTCAGTAACAACTGGTGTGTCCAATGTGTGTCAGTTTCCAGGGGAGGGCTTTCAGTGGGTTGCACAATTTTATCTGATGGTGGCACAAAGACCTATGCTCCATGAAGAGCTGATTTGCCATCTCCAGAAGCAGGATGAACTGAAAGTACGGGGTAGTCCCTGTGAGTCCAGGCACAAACCTCCCTGCAGGGAGAGGACTGTGCTGTTGAAGGGGGCACTCAGGATCCAGTGAGCACAGGAACCAGCGTCTGATGTCAGTGCTGGTTGACTGTCAGGGTGGGTTTCCTGTTGTGGTTTTTTTGGTTTTTTTTAACTTTTCATTAGGGGCTCATACAATTCTTATCACAATCCATACATATACATACATCAATTGCATAAAGCACATCCGTACATTCTTTGCCCTAATCATTTTCAAAGCATTTGCACCCCAATTAAGACCTTTGCATCAGGTACTCTTTTTCTTTTTCCCCTCCCTCCCCGCTCACCCCTCCTTCATGAGCCCTTAATAAATTATAGATTGTTATTTTGTCATATCTTGCCCTATCCGGTGTCTCCCTTCCCCGCCTTCTCTGCCGTCTGTCTCCCAGGAAGGAGGTCACATGATGATCCTTGTAATCAGTTCCCCCTTTCCAAACCACTCACCCTCTACTCTCCCAGTATCGCCCCTCACACCCCTGGTCCTGAAGACATCATCCACCCCGGACTCCCCGTGCCTCCAGCTCCCACATGCACCAGTGCACAACCTCTGCCCCATCTAGTCCCTCAAGGTAGAATTCGGATTATTGTAATTGGGGGGGAGGAAGCATCCAGGATCTGGGGGAAAGCTGTATTCTTCATCGGTACTACATCGCACCATGAGTGACCCATCTCCTCTCCTAAACCCCTCTGTGAGGGGATCTCTAGTGGCCGACAAATGGGCTTTGGGTCCCCACTCTGTACTTCCCCCTTCATTCACTATGGTAAGATTTGTTTTGTTGATGATATCTTGTTCCTGATCAATTTGGCACCTCATGATAACACAGCCTGGTGTGCTTCTTCCATGTGGACTTTATTGCTTCTGAGCTAGATGGCCGCTTGTTCACCTTCAAGCCTTTAAGACCGCAGACACCATCTCTTTCAACAGCCGGGCACCATCAGCTTTCTTCACCACATTTGCTTATGCACCCGTTTCTCTTCGGCGATCATATCATGGAGGTGTGCAGCCAATGATATGATTTTTTGTTCTTTGATGCCTGACAACTGATCCCTCTGGGACCACGTGATCACACAGGTTGGTGTGTTCTTCCATGTGGGCTTTGTTGCTTGTGAGCTAGATGGCCGCTTATTTATCTTCAAGCCTTTAAGACCCCACACACTATCTCTTTTGATAGCCGAGCACCATCAGCTTTCTTCACCACATTTACTTGTTCGCCCGCTTTGGTTTCAGCAGTTGTGTCAGGAGGGTGAGCATCGTAGAGTGCCAATTTAATATAAGAAACTATTCATGCATTGAGGGAGTGCTTGAGTAGAGGCCCAAGGTCCTTCCGCCACCTTAATACTAAACCTATAAATATAGACACATAGATCTATTTCCCCATCCTCATATATATATTTGCATGTACATGTCTTTGTCTAGACCTCTATAAATGTCCTTTGACTCCTAGCTCTTTCCTCCTTCTCCCTTGACTTTCCTCCTGCCCTACTACCATGCTCCGTCCCCACCTGGGTTACAGCTATGCCTCTTCTTTACGTAACCTTGCCCTTGATCATTCCCTACCAGGCCTGCCACTCCCCCCTCACTACCATTTTGGGTTCCTGTTGTGATTTTGAGATTCTTTTCCATCTCTTACTTTTCCAGGGGGATCTCTCTCTATGAATTATTCTGTGTTCACCCCTACTATGTATAGATTCAAAAGTTGCATTGAATAACAAGTAAATAGCTTCACTTGCAGGAAAACTAGTCCATTAACAGAATGGAAACTGTTTTTCTGGCATCACAGATTGAGTATTCTGATGAACCGTTGAGAAACCCCAGTAGAATTTTCTATCAGACTCGAGTCAGATGAGGTGAAGGGGGGCCATAAAAATCATGTGTTTGAGTACTGACTTTTCAAACCAACAAAGAGATGCCTTTAGGAAAGACCTGTGATTTGATTTGATTCTGAAATAATAGACTCATGGCAAAGACTACAGTGCAATTCTCTAATTCCAAAACTCTGAGTTTTGAAGTATAGACTACTGAGTGGGTAATGTATGGACAGTGACATATAAAAGCATAATCTGGTTCACATCTGACCCTCTCCTTCCTGCAGAAGTGTGTCAAACCCAACAATGGTCTGAACCCTTATTTGTCCTTTTCTATTTTCTTTCTTTCCTTCTTTTTTTTTTCAACTTGAGCAACTAATGATCCATGCGGTATCATTTATATCTCCAAAGGAGCATGGCCACAATATCAATCACTCTGTTAAAGAGCATGTGTTAATTTCAATCCTGCAAGATGCAGAAACCAAGTCAGGAGAAAATCTGTGCAGATTTTCCAGGGGAAACACCTGTGTGAGAGAAAATCCAGAAGAGGCCAGGGGAGAGAGAAGGACTGTCAATCTATAACAGGAGGCAAAGGTTTTTTTTTTTTTTTCAAAAAGTTCATGGAGAAATGTAATTAAATGATAATGGATTTTTTTCTTTAACTTTTGGAAGACTACTTGTATGGTCTTGAGATAAGGAGAGAGAGGGAGTATGTTGGGCAGAAATTGTATTAACTATTGTTCAGTTCAAAGGAAGTTCAGTATGGCCATTGGATGTTCTAATTGAATGGGTTCCGTGATCCTTTGTGACCACTCTAGTTTTACAAAATGTAAGACGCATTCTCAGGCCTGACAGATTCTTGATAAATTTTTATGAAGATAACCTGGTGTTATTTTTTTCTCTTAGCATACACATAAAATGGTTGGATTATATTTATTCTATTGGTTATATTGACTTGGATATTTCCCAATCCAGAGAGATTCACACGTGTGATGACTTTCAATCCTGTTTAAGACTCATGCCTCTATCATTTTTCCTGGGAATTTTATTACATGCACTAGAGACATTAAAGCTCGGTGTCATTTAACATTATGTATCTGTTGTACATTTTATCATGAATGTTGGAGTTTTACTAAGAGCATACCAGAACTAATTTTATTTTTTTTCAATCTTCAATCTTGGTTGGTCAAATCTGTGTTTTCTACAGAAAGCGAACATACTTCTCTTAACAAACACTTTCTTAATTAGTAGAGTGATAGACACACCAATATCTAGCTGTTGAAATCTAGTACGTGGCTTATTTTACTTAAGCATAAATATAAAAGTAAGACAAGTGTATGAGCACACAAAGTTGAAAATAATGAAGTCATTTTTATGAAAGTCACTGAAAGCATATTTATCCTTTATTCCTTCTTACAACTCAGAAATGAGGTTGAGGCTTCTCAGCGCAGGTTAAGAGGGTGATAGGACTGAGATTGGAAAATGCCTGCTTAGTGTCAATGAAAACATTTTACACGTTCATTAAATATATTTTTTTAACTTGAGTTTCTTCCTATCTTTGTAGGTTATGACATAGCAATCCCTGTGCCTCAATGTTCAAGCTCATGGATGCCATTTGAAAGGTGAGCCATTAACACCAACCATCAGGTCCCTGTGCACACGAAAACTGACAAGCTGCATCCACAAAGATTACAGTCTAGGGAACCATATGGGTTCAGTTCTAGTCTGTAGTAGACCTGGAGTCAAAATGGTCAATACATTAAAAAAAAATGTCACGGTATATATTAAAGTTAATGTTTCCTCCAATTTCAAAAGTAAAGTTAACTATGACATTGGCAACTAACTAATAAGGAGAGTTCTGAATTAATGTTGGCAGTGACTTAATTCACACATTATGCAGAATGGACGATAAGTCAAATATAAGCAATTCACAACTTAGATCTAGAGAGACTGACCTAGATATGCCTGTAGGAATTGGGTCCAGGAGCAAAGAAACGTCTCATTATCAAGTGTGATGCAGTCTGGATTCTCCCTAAATAATAGTAACCTCATGTCATTTTTCTGGTGCTCAGTATTCTGAATTCTAGTCTTAGTCAACTGTTTATTGACTGAGTCAACAAATTAATGGCAAATTTGCTCGTTATAATGCTACTTATGTATCATAAACACTTTTCACTTTGTTTTTAAAGCTTGACAGATTTTACTGAGACATCTGGCTTCAGGCATTACTTTCATTGTTTTTGAAATAAATTAATTGCTATTTATGTTTGCTTTATTCACTGCTGCACCTGCTTTACTCTATTAGAATGCGATCATCTCCTAAGTCTTCTCACTCTTTGTTTGCAGATTTCAATGTGCTCTGCAGAGCATTTTGTCCCATGTTCTCCTCTCATATGAAAAAGGACTCTGTTTCATTCAGCACTCCATTTCCACAACCATGTGTCCTGTCACTTCAGTTGGACAAGCTACAGCAGTTTGTTAAAAAAATGTTCATTGGTTGTGTGACTGAAAAAATCACTCTGTTCAGTTTTTCAATATAAAATGAATCATGAAAACTTTCAAAGATGCTAATGAATTAAATTTGAGATGTCACAATGTGCTGCACAGACTAAAAACTAACTGCACAGAAAGGTCATAATCAAATGAGATTGATGTATTCAGATAAATGAGAATTTCATCTTATTATTTACTATTTCTGCACGGTGGAAACATTTATTGCCCTTGTTCTCATATCTGAGTCTTGTGAGGATTTATCCTAATCTGACAAGAGGTAGAAAATGTTAATGTTCACTATACATCTATATTTTTACTCCTCAGAGGAGCAGAATTTTACCTTTCTAAATTGTAATCCACAATTGTTATGCTGGGAATCTGGATGGTGATGAAGTGAGAGAATAGGAATTTTCTGTGTGATCATCTAATTGAGCCTGAATCTGTTATGGGACCTTCGTAGTGGGGCTCTGACCTTCATGCCTGTGCTGTAGTTTATATCTTCACTGGCTGGTGTTCCTTTGCTTCACGGCAGTATCCATATTCTTTACCTTTGACTGTTTATCCCTGTTGACTATTCCTCTTTACCCCCTTACCCCCCCCCCGACTCTCAACGTAGGCATCATGGGTAAGATGTGTGGTGGGTGGTTGATAGGAGAAATATTTCACCCCCCAGCTATGGAAAGACAATACAAATGACCTTCCTCTGGTGTGAAATATTTCAAGTTGAGAATGGTCTTCTTCTCCAGGGCCAGAAACACGAGGACTTGTTTTGAATGTTCACTGGAGAACCTCAACAGGTTTTACAGTTAGATCATGAGCTCCACTAATGACCGGCCCCAGTGGTTTCTCACAGTCTCAGTAATCAGTACTCAGCCTCTAGAAATTTATCACATTTTAATTTATATATATACATATATTTTTTTAAATACATGGTTTCAGTGGTTTCTGATCCAGGTAAGCAGATTACTGCTGTGCCTCTCTGAATGCACCTCTCTCTAGATTTTTGGAGGCATTGTGATATGTCAATCCATGTCAGTTCTCTGATGCCCGCATGTAGGGACTCCCAGCATCCGTGCATCCGTGACTCACATTGCAGAAAACGGAGCTTATGACTGACTCAGAGGAGGAGACAGGCCAAGAGAGAGAGTGCAGGGGTCCATAGCGGAAATGGAGTTGGAGGGGTCCAGAAAGGACCCAATGTGGGCACACAGGCACAGAGCTGTGGTAATCTCCATGTGAATAGATGTTATGGGGGATGAGTGCAAGCGGTGCCTCATGGCCCAACATCAAGCAAACCTGATCAACATTTTATCACCCCTTCTGCTTTGTACCCAAGTTCTTCCAGCTGAAACCTGGAAACCAGTCCCCTGGACTTTAAATGAAAACCATCCAGAGGTTAGTGGGTCTTATGAGCTCTTAGCTCTTGGATTGTTTTAGGACCATTCAGACAAGGCAGTATTTTCATAAAAATGTGTACTATACTCTTCACATTTTGCCAATTTTGTAGTGATATATCCTGATATTATGGGTTTTTTCTTTCACAGTGCTGATATTATTTTTTAATTAAAATGTACAACTTTTGTTAATCCTGTTAATGTATCTTAAATATATATTGCAAAATAATTGAATTTATTTATGGAATAATATCAGACTTACTGTGATAAAGATAATTTCCTTTATATTTTAAAAGATGTTTTGTATGATTTTTGAAGTTTACACACTTTTATATTATTCAATTGGTTGCCTTTCAATTTTTCTTCCATTGTGTTTTGTGGACCTTTTTAAAAATTTTATTCCCTGCCTTTTTTTAATCATTTCATTAGGGGTCCATACATCTCTTATCACAATCCATACATATATCAACTGTGTAAAGTACATTTGTATATTTATTGCCCTCATCATTCTCAAAACATTTGTTCTTCACTTAAGTCCCTGGAATCAGCTCGTTTTTCCCCTTCCTTCCCACTCTACCTCCCTCATGAACCCCTGATAATTTATACATTATTATTGTGTCATATCTTGCACTCTCTGAAGTCTCCCTTCGCCCACTTTTCTGTTGTCCATCCTGTAGGAAGGAGGTCACATGTAGATCCTTGTAATTGGTTTCCCCTTTCCAACCCACCCTCCCTCCACCCTCCCAGTGTCGCCACTCACACCAGTGGTCCTGAAGAGATCATCCACCTTATATTCCCTGCATTTCCAGTTCCTATCTGTACCAGTGTACATCCTCTGGTCTACCCAGATTTGTAAAGTAGAATTGGGATCATGATAGTGGGGGAGGAGGAAGTATTTAGCAACTAGAGGAAAGTTGTATGTTTCATAGTTGCTACATCACACCCTGACTGGCTAGTCTCCTCCCCAAGACTCTTCTGTAAGGGGATGTCCAGTGGCCTACAAACGGACTTTGGGTCTCCATTCCACACTCCCCCACCCCCATTCACTATGATTTTTTTGTTCTTGTGGACTGGTTTTTATGTGAGTAGTGGAAATAAGCATATGCCTGCTAAAATGATACATTTGTTTCAATTTTTCAACGAGTAAGAAAAGCTAAGTTCATGGAAGACATAGGTGGCTATTTAGGAATACACGCTCATTACATTAAAAGTGAGAGAGAGGAGGATACAGTAAAATGAGTAAGACTCTCCCAACCCCAGGAGTCGGTGAGAAATCACTGCACTTCACAGACCAGAGGAATAGCCGTGGTGGCAGTTACATAATTTCATGTTAACTTGATAAATAAGTGTAGGGGTGGAGTCTAGCCTGTCAATCAGCTCACAGCCTGAAGATGCTTACTTGTGTGTGTGGCCTTCTCATGACGATTCTGAGAATTTCCTCTCTCTTGGGAGGCGGGACACACCTTGTCTGTGCTTCATCTCCCTGTGGGGAGGCCCATGCAGAAAGCTGGAGGAACCACATGGATACACACACCAGCACCAAGAGGCTTCCACTGATATTGGATCCACAAGACTTTCCAGCCACTAGACTGTGATCTTCCTGCACTCATCATCACTGAATACTCTGTGAGTCAAGAGAAATGTACGGACTAGTATTGGACATATGGCCTAATATCAGGCTTATGGATTTGATCTGGACTGGGCTTGGATGTTTTCTCAACGTACAATTGCTATTTGATAGAAAGCTCTCTCTTAACCTCTCTGGGTTTGTTTTTCTAATCAACTTCACCTAAAACAACCCCCTTGAATGGTCAGTGTTAGTGTTTGGGAAGTTGATTTTGTCACCTCTCACCTATGAAGTGAATGAAATTATAGGAGACGTGTGTACGTGGATACGTCTGTACCAGTCATGACCAGCTGTGAGTTCACTTGGTGAGATATTCCCACAATTAGCCATCAGTATTCCAGAATGCACTTGAGATGAACAGCTCAGCTATCACTATGTGTGATGCTCTAAAGCAGCAGTCTCAATGGGGTCAAAACCCCTTTGGGGGTCGAACAAACCTTTGACAGGGGTCATCTGATTTATAAAAGCAGCAAAACTACAGTCATGGAGTATCAATGAAAAATAATTTCATGGTTGGGAGGTCACCGCAATATGAGGAAGTGTATTAAAGGGTCGTGGCATTAGGAAGGTTGAGAATTGCTGCTCTAGAGTTATCAAGGCTTCTTATTATTTATCACTGATTTAGACCAGGAATACATTCATGAATGTGAATTATATGCACATACGAGAGCTCTATAGATTTGAAGGCTGAAGCCATTCCCCTGGGGAAGCATTAAGCAAAGATATTGCCACATAGGTTATTCCTAAACCACTGACAACAAAGTGCACTCATGAAGGGGTGACTGTGGAGCTTCATTTTCCTATTGGCAGTCGCCCTGGGTAAGATAAGACATGGGAATGGAGCGAACACTGTGGCAGCTCCAGAGCCCTCACTTTCTGGTTTACGTCCTCACACACAGGTGTGCATGCCTAAATGCAGTTAGTGCAGTCTGGGGCTGAGGTGAAAAAGTTGGGAGATTCGTGAAGGTGTCTTGTAGGACTTCTGTGAGCCCCTTCACCAGTGATGGAATGAATAGGGTTTGACAAGTACCCGGAAGAGGCTTTCAGTGGATGGCTGGATCAACACCCACACTGGGAAATCAACATATATCCAGGGATTCACATAGGGCTCTGTCTTCTCCTTGGATGCCCCCATCAGCACAGCTTATCTACGGATAAGCAGCCTGAAGTCCAAGGACACTGCAACCTGACTGTGTGAGACAAGCGCTGTGAAACCCATATCCTGAGAGCGTCAGAAAACCCGGGGGAATGGCAGCTGTGCTCACTGAGGCAGGGACTCCGAATATTTCGCTGAATCCTTTCTTTACTTGTTACGCATTTCAAGATGGGAAACAAAGACAATTACTTCCTGAAAATAGCATAACGTTCCTGTGAAATGAAATCACCCCTCAAGAGAGGAGGATAAAGATACCTTGGTATGTAAGCTTTGTTCATCAATTTGTGTAAATAGTTCCGTTACAGCACTAAGAACTATGCAGACTCTGAAGGGTTGATTCAATATCTGCAGAGACAATGACATGAACACAGTTTATCTGCAAATGGACGGTAAGAAAATGAAAGACAAGACCCTCTGTTACTCTGTGAGAAAATGAGAGGAAGTGAGTGTGATCCCAGACACAAACTCCCTGCTGGGAGGGAGCTGGGCAGCAGGGGGCGCTCAGGACCCACAGATCACAGGACACACTCAGGAGCAGGTGCAGAGGGACAGTTTCAGGGCTGGTTTCCTTTTGTGGTCTGGTTATGCATCTCCATCGCGCTGTTTCCCTCAAGGGTTTTCTCTATTTTTATGACATAGGAATACAATGTAAATGTATAAAAATATTTAAAATCAGACCTATTGCATGTAGGATGTATAATAATGGAATTGAAATCTCAGCAAAAAAAGTGGGGAGTAAGAACCAAATAAAAATATAATTTTTATTTATTAGTGTTATGTTGATATTCTAAACTTGGCAGCACTTGCATTGTTCAAGTAATCCTTGATAATAGTTGTATTGATTGGATTTCCTTGAAGGCAAATATAATCTTATCACAGCGAGTACTGTATTTCATGATGGGTTTAGCAAAACCTTTCTGACAATTCCATGCCATTCTCTTGACTGTGCTGTTCCCAGCATAGTAACTCCTATGATTTTCTGATCAAATTGGCCAATACTGGTCAGTGCACTTATGCTCACTAATGCCTAGGATATCAATCAATACACATGTATACCATTTAATATTTGACCACTTCCAATTTCCCAACATCCGTAGTATGCAAATTACAAGTTCTGTTCCTAAGAAGACTTCTGCAGCTGTTTCTCTTTACCTTGAGGCATGCCCCATCAGCAAATGGAGATCCTGATGGTTCAACTCCCAAATCACATCATCATGGAAATCAAGATGACTTCAAGAAATCAGCTCCTCTTCAGTAACATTTTGAGTGCCCTCAAACCTGAGTGGCCCATCTGGCAGTAGCTTCAACAATTTCCTACTTCCTTTGCCTAGGCTTTCAGTATTCAACCATGCTTCAAAGTTATGCATAAGGTTTTAGCAGCTTCTTCCTCTGAAGAGGGAGAGGGGTCCTTCTGCATTGTCTGTTCTTAGTCTGGAAGCTTTGCTGAAATCTGCTCACTTTAGGTGACCCTTCTGGCATTTGATATAAGAGTGACATATCTTCCAGCATGTCAGCAAAACACAAGCCACCACAGTATAATTAACTACCAGACAGGTGGTGAGAATATGTCATTATTTCTTCAAAATATATCAAACAACTTCTGGCTAATATTTTAATGCAATAAATAAATAACAGCATAATGCAACCAAATAATGGAGTAATTCAATTTAACATGTTCAATTATTGACTTAACATTGAAACAGAAGATCCAAAAGGACATCAAGAATCAAATAAGTAAACAAATAAATGAGTCTAGTAAACTAAAATCAATGACCTACATATAACATACTCCACCGAGAACAAAACAAATATACTCCCATTAAGCCGAGGTTTATTTCAGAAATAAAGTTAAGCATGAAATAGATGGAAATAGGAAAGGAACATAGATAGATAAATACAGATAGATGATAGATACAAGATATGGACAGTATATACACAGAAAATAGATGATAACTTAATCAATTGTTCAGTAGATTGGTAGACCAATTAACAGATTTATGATAGATAGATGATAGATAGATAGATAGATAGATAGATAGATAGATAGATAGATAGATAGATAGATAGATAGATAGATAGATGGATAGATATAGAGCAGAGATTGGAAATGTATAGAAGGATGGAGAGGGAGATAAAGAAACTCGATCAACAAACTCCAGTGTCATTGTGTATTCAGATTCGGGGATTTGGGCTGAGTCCAGGCAGAGGGTGTTCAGATAACGCTTTTTTCTATTTGAGATAAATTGAAGACTAAATGCACAAACTACAACATGAGGTGTGTCATAAGGAGTTGTACATGGATGTTATACAACAATGACTCACTCTTCAAGAGATTTTCTTAAGAAACTGGGTCTCCACAACAGGAATATATCACTTATTTGATGCGTGTGGTGATGCAGATAAAAGTAGGTAAGGAAAGTTATGTGAGACCAGAGTGTAAGCACCATGAAGGGAAGGTTGGGATGCATGGCACAGGGTCTCAGGCCAAACAGGCACATGATCCTGATTCAAGACTCAGTGTGTGATGAGGAAGATACAGGTTTCCTAGCAGAATTGGAGCCTCCCCTATCTCATTTTTCCCTGTGTCGTGGTTTTTAGTCCTCTTCCTGCCTCTGAGAACCAAGATTAAGATGTTTTTAGCATGACCGTCAACTCCAGAGAACAGAGGGAGGAGAATGAGGCATGGAAGTAGGACACATTCTCTGGGTCCTTGTTTGTTTCTTGGGAGACCCCAAGTGCATAAACCACAACCTGGGGTGCTCTCTCCTCATCAGGAGAAAACTGAGGGGAAATGCTTGAATTTTATTTTCTCTTTATTTTTTTTTTTGTGGATTGCATGAAGGTATACTGAGAAGATTAGTGTTCATTCAAAAATGCATGCACTTTTGTTTCCTTTCATTGACTGCAATGCACACAAACTCCTGTTACAATTACCTTTTCTTTCCAAACATTATGAATTTTTCCCTGGATAAATGTTGCCCTTTTAATCACAGAAGTTTGATTGTTCTAAAGTCATTGTATCTCCCCAGGACTATTGCTCCCTTGTAGGCTTGTCAGTTATTTGGCTGGAAGTTTTTCCAAGGGCTGAGTTCTGTCCCAGACCTGAAGGGAGGCTGACAACCACAGTCTCAGGACTTCCACAAGTCTACCAACCAGTAAATCTATTCTTTTTTTCTCTTTTCTTTGTGTGTGTGTGTATGTTTCTCTCTGTGTGTATTGTTTCACTTTTTATCCCACTCTTCCTAAGACCTTCTAATGCTATCTTTTCCAAAGAAATGGGTACTGATAGTAAGGCACCATATGTTTCTTCTGGTCTGAGAGTTCAGGAGACTCGAATCTATGATTAATTACAGCATTGGACTAATGGTTTCCATCTGTCTTCAATTATCATCACTCTGGAAAGGGAGAAACAATTAGCTGCACTTCATATGTTTTAATGTCCCCAGTCACTACTCTCAAAACCCAGACGTAGGACATTGTCTTTGTGGGCTGTTATGTCAGTGGTTCTTTGTGTTCCCCGAACCCCAAGGCCTCCTCCTCAGAGAGAGAAAAAGTTAACCCACTGATTGTTTTCTTTAGTTTAGATCAGAGTAGGTCAGAGAAATGTTTAGGGACAGATTATATTTCTTCTCAGGCAGCAGGAAGCACAGGGCAGACCTGGGTACTAGGAGGTACCTGAGAGTTTACTAAGAAGGGACCATTTGGGAAATCAGATTCTGCAAAGTCTTCACTAAGGAGACAGAGGTACTCTCTATCTGGACATCATTCCCCACAGACAGTAAGGAGGGACCCTTTGTGACGCCCCAGGCTCCTTGGGCTGCAGATTCACACTGGGTTTGAAACAACTCCTCCCCGGGTGTGGACTAAGAGATACACTGAGTGGAGAGCCACAGTGCAAAACTCTCCATGCGTGAGGTGTCAGTGCCGGGTGGTGGTGGTGGTTGTGGTGATGGTGGTGGTGGTGGTGGTGGTGGTGGTGGTGGTGTGTGTGTGTGTGTGTGTGTGTGTGTGTGTGTGTGTGTGTGTTTTGCAGGATGTTACTAGGATCAGGTTCTGTCCCTCCCAGCAGTCCCAACACACGCACCTCCTCCTACCTTGGGTTTCCAGGGTTATAAGACTGGAGGAGTCTGACATGGAGAGCAGGGAAGAAATATGCAAAGTGAAGACATCCATTTTAGATCCACAGGCCACCTCCACAGGGGAAGCACCCTCATCATCCAGCTGGGGACTACAGTGTGATCCCTTTCCATCCTCCTTGCAAGATGGGCTCTGCCAGCCTAGCTCTCCTCATTGCTCTTCTCCAAGGTCAGGATCGTCACAGGATTTGAGATGAATGGGGTGGTGGGGTGGTGGTGGTGGTGGTGGTGGTGGTGGTGGTGGTGGTGGTGGTGGTGGTGGTGATGGTGGTGGTGGTGTGTGTGTGTGTAGAGGGAATATCTGATCTCTGAATCCTATCTCCACTGGTGTCTGTGCTCAGGTGACCTGGTGCAGTCTGGGGCAGAGGTGAAAAGACCTGGGGAATCTTCGAGGATCTCCTGTAAGGCATCTGAGTACAGCTTTACTGGAAGCTGGAGCCACTGGATTAGGCAGCCACCTGGAAAGGGCGTGGAATGGGTAGGAATGATTTATCCTGTTGACTCTGATACCAGGTACAACCCATCCTTCCAAGGAAAAGTCACCATCTCCACAGACAACTCCATCAGCACCACGTACCTGCAGTGGAGCAGCCTGAAGAACATGTATTACTGTGCAAGAGACACGGTGAGAGAACCCCCTTCCTGAGAGGGGCAGAAACCCTCAGCCTGATGCAGCTGCAGAGCAGGAGTCTCAGAGGCATCTCTCAGTCCAGCACCAGAGGACACAGTGTCTGTTGTCTCCTAGAGAGTGAGAATAAAAACACAGGTCACTGACATGACAGGGAGACATCTCACCACATGGGGGCACTGACGCCTCTTACTGGATTGGGTTTCTCTTAAGTGGCTCACTGTGTAACATATGATTAACCGTAGGGCTATAGAGCAGATTAAGTACAGTTTCTTCATGAAATTCTCAGAGTTCAGTCCTTGATGCCCTTGAAGAATGAGCAGGTGCATTGTCAAAATTGAAGAAAATGCTCAGCTCAAATTTTCTGGCCCTTTCTCAACACATCCATTCCCAATATTATTAGACCTTCTTTCCTTCTTTCTAATAAGTAGACATGTTATTTGCTTGCTTTCTAGCTTCATTCACTTGCCTGCATTCAACTTGATGTGGGAAACAGTTCTGGAGAAATCTCTTGGTGGAGCGGTAATGCTGTGGCATTCGCAAACTACTCATGGGTTCCAGACCTTATAACAGTCAGTTATACTCATAAGAAAATGATTGGTATAGTTTCCTGGTTAAAAGTGGCCTCATCAGGAGGAGACTCCAAAGCCTCTTGAGATAGGACGACCTTGGTTCAGGGAGAGGGTATTTGGGATTGATTGGATTCAGGCAGCAGCCAGGGAGAGGCCATGGTGAACAGGGATCTCCTACTATAAATCTCTGTAGTATTGACCTTGATTCTTCCAGGAAACAGTTCTCCCTACCCCTGACCTCTGTGAGCACTGAGGACCCATCTGTCTATTTCAGTGCAGGTGGACATAGACAGGGCAGTCAGTGTGACCCTCACAGGACAGCTCTGGGGCTGGACTGCATGGGGCTTACTGACCAGCAGGGGGAGCTCAGGACAAACAACAAGCACAGGATCCAGGAGCAGGTTCAGAGCTGAGCACAGGTGGGCCTTTCTCCGGAGTCTTGAGTTGGTTTTGTTCCCACAGCTCTCAAACAGATTCAATGGAAACCCTGTTTACAATCGTAGAGAGTGTACTAGTGTCTTCTAAATTGTACATGGAAACTCACACTGTCAAATAGTTGATTGTGACCCAAAGTGACTCTATCGGACAGGTTTGAACTTGTAAAAGGTATTTGCATAGAAGTGGTTGGTCTTGCAACATTCTGTCCTGTGATCGACAATTTTAATTTTTAGTTTCAACTCAGTTGAAAGTGTAGAAAATATGAGTAAAAATCAGCATAGCTACTCCCACAACAAGCTGCCAGGAAGAGCAGTCACTCTCTCTCCCAATATCTAAAGTCAAAGCAAAGCAAATAAAAATTGTTACATGACTCAATCATTATATAGTGTCCTTGATATTGCCTTGTCCATTTGAGCCAAACGTAGTAAAGATCAAGGGATTGGAATAATCTTTTAAGTTTCAGGATCCTTCTGCATTTAAACTCTGAAAATTTACTTTTACGGTGGGACTTTGTGAATCCTTACAATTATTATTGTCCATTCCTCGATTGTTTTGTTCCTTCAATAAACTCTTTAATTTTTGAGTGAAGCTCCAGTTTGATCTTTGGAAGGTGGAACAAAAAGGGAAGTAATATATACTTTTCTTGCCCATATATATCTACCAATCACTGCCAAATTCCTAAAAAAGAAAGAAAGAAAACAAACAATACATATGCAAATATATTAATGTATGAGGATGGGGAACTATATCTATGTGCATATATTTATAGGTTTAGAATTAAGGTAGCAGAAGGACATTGGGCCTCCACTCAAGTACTCCCTTAATGCAAGAATACTTTCTTCTACTAAATTGGCATTCTATGATTCTCACCTTCCTAACACAACCGCTGAAGACAAAGTGGATGAATAAGCAAGTGTGGTGAATAAAGCTGATGGTGCCCAGCTATCAAAAGATAAAGTGTCTGGACAGGGTCTTAAAGGCTTGAAGGTAAACAAGCGGCCATCTAGCACAAATGCAACAAAGCCCACGTGGAAGAAGCACACCAGCCTGTAGGCTCACGAGGAGCCAAAGGGATCAGGTATCAGGAATCATCAGAACAAAAATTTTTACCATAGTAAATGAGGGGGGCAGTGCGGAGAGGAGACCCACAGCCCATTTTTAGGCCACTGGAGACCCCTTGCAGAGGGGTCTTGGGGAGGAGACGAGCCAGTCAGGGTGCGATGTAGCAACGGTGAAAAATACAACTTTCCTCTCGTTCCTAAATGCTTCCTCCATCCCCCCATCCCCCACATATCATGATCCGAATTCTTCCTTGCAAGTCTGGCATGACCAGAGGATGTACACTGGTACAGATAGGAACTGGAAGCACAAGGAATCCAGGGAGGATGATCCCTTCAGGACCAGTGGTATGAGTGGCGATACTGGGAGCATAGAGGGAGGGTGGGTTGGAAAGGGGGAATCGATTACAAAGATCTACATGTGACCTCCTCCCTGAGGGATGGACAACAGAAAAGTGGGTGAAGGGAGACATTGGACAGGGCAAGATATGACAAAATAATAATTTATAAATTATCAAGGGCTCATGAGGGAGGGGGTAGTGGGGTGGGAGGGGGCAAAATGAGGACCTGATGCCAGGGGCTTAAGTGGAGAGTAAATATTTTGAGAATGATGAGGGCAATGAATGTACAAATGTGTTTTATACAATTGATGTATGTACGGATTGTTATAAGAGTTGTATGAACCACTAATAAAGTGATTAAAAATAACAATAGATGTACCATTTCTGCGAAAAAGTTATCATTGATAACTAATCCCTTGTGACAAGATTATATTTGTTGTGAATATAGTAGCTAAGGAGTACAGTATAAGATGAACTTTGGACATTCTCTTAGAGATTATTTCCCAAGCTGCTTAAGGTTGTGTCACAGTGTAAATTCCATAGCTTGTCCAAGGAACTTCTCCTTAAGATATGAGATGTTGCCACAGGATGTTGGAGTGCCTCATTTATTGCCTGCAATTATTCTGTATTTCCCTTCCTGATATCCTGTATCTGTTGAGCTCTTTCCTCACAAAAAAAATATCCCACTACACCAAATGAGTATCCATTCTGGCCAGGCAAACATGTCCACCAAGACATTCCCAAACTTCAGGTCACAGGTCACATGGAACATAAGAATTTTGGTCAAGGAACCAAAAGTCACCCAAAAGGTCAAATAAGACACTTGGAACCAAGAAGTACAAGGAGCTGTGTCTTGCCCGGCTACTGAGAGATATAGCATCTGGGGACGTAAAGGCTTGAAAGCAAATAAGCAGGCATCTAGCCCAGAAGCAAGAAAGCCCACACAGAAGCAGCTCACCAACATAGGTGATCGTGAAGGGCAGAGGAGACCAGGTCCCAAACAACAAAGGTGGGGTGGTGGCGAGAATCACATCACCGTGAATGAGGGGGAGTGCAAGATGGGGACCCAATGCCCATCTGTAGACAGCTGGACATCCCTTCCAGAGGGGTAGTGTGGAGGAGATGAGTCACTCAGGGTTCACTGTAGCAACAATGAAACTCAAAACCTTCCTCTAGTTCCTGAACGCTTCCTCCCTTCCCAATTATCATGACCCCAATTCTACCTTGCGGACCTGGTTATACCAGAGGATGTACAGCGGTGAAGTAGGTATCTGGAAACACAGGGAATCTAGGACAGATGAACCCCTCAATACCCGCGGTAGGAGTGGCTACACCAGGATGGAAGGGGGTGCAGAAAGGGAGAGCCAATCTTGGAGATCTATGTGTAACCTCCTCTCTGGGAAATGGGCAATGGGGAGGTGGGTGAGGGGAGACACCGGGGAGTGTAAGATAAGATATAATAATTATTTATAAACTATCAAGGGACCAGGGGGAAGGGGGGAGCAGGGAGGGAGGGGAAGGGGGAAAAATGGGAAACCAGGCTGATTCCAGGAACCCAAGTGGAAGGTGAATTTTGAGAATGACGAGTGCAAAGAATGTATAAGGGTGCTTTGCTCAATTGATGTATGTACGGATTGTGATAAGAGTTGTATGAGCCCAATAAAAAGATTTATTAATTTAAAAAAGAATCTTAACCTCACCCTAATGCATATTCGTAACCATCCCTGTGAAATATGTTTCACATCCTTAATCCTATACATTTACTTGTTGGTATATATTTCCAAACCTTTAAGCCATGCCTACCATCTTTTTCAGAGGCTTTCTTTGGGGAATCTTCTGCCTCAGTCCTTGCTTGATCCAAGGAGAGCGGGTCCCTTTCACTGTCATGCAGCCCTGTGTTTGTTTCTAGCAGGAGTCATGTTGGTAACACAGTTCCTTTCGTCGAGTGTGCTTTTCAACATGATGGAATACACTGTCATATAGAGTCTCTATGAGTCGGAATCCACTGATGGCAGTGAGTGTGGTGTTGGTGTTAGCACAAAGAAGATGATGGGGTCAGACTTGCAGTTTCTGAGAAGATTGGGAACTTCTCTTCTTTATTCCTGGGCTTCTAATATGCAGAGCACTTCATCAATTTCCAGGTAAAGTCTCAAACCTAGTGAAAAACATTTCATCATAGACAGGGTTCTCTAGGATCCATAGACCTTTTCCATAGGACATCAATGTCCTGTGGAGATTCCTCTGCCTAGCTATTACTTCTCTCTAGCAGTGTCAAGATTCCAAAAATGGGCTGGATTACTGAGGCTTCCATTACTTGTCATCAGTGATTATTTTCCCTGTTCCTATTTGTCCAAGATTTGGGTCCAAGAGTGAGAAATCATCATAGATCCTCTGCATAGGCTTTGCTGTCTCTGATGCCTAGATGCTGCTGGAGCTGGAGCTGCCAAAACCTTCAGAAAAGGTTGCAGTAGTTGTGAGCAATATATTTCAATAGCAGAAAACAACATCTCATCTTTAAGGAACTGATGATGCTCAAGCTCCAGAAAAATATACAGACTCAAATCTGTTCTCCCTGCATCTGAGCTCAATGACACTGAGGACGTGGCTGTCCATTAATGTGTGAGGGAAACAGAGGACTCACTACCATCACAAACACAAACGTCCCTGTAATGATGGTATTGGTCTATGGGGATAACTTGGGTTGTGGAAAGGACAGGGGCAAGAATTCTGAGACCATAGAAATGGGGGAGGCATGGGAACAAGGAGCATCCTATTAGCATATAGAGTTTCAGTTCCCTCCAAAATGACCACTCTGTGAATATTTATTACAAAACCCCACAGATATTGCGCTGTTTATACATTTGTAGATTTTATGCTGTGGTAGTTACACAATTTCATGTTAACTTGATAAAAGACTGAAGGTGAAGGGGTGGATTCTAGCCCATCAATCAGATCAAAGCATGGTGATCCCTTCTTGTGCGTGTGGCCTTCTTATGAGTCTTCTCGGAAGTGTTTTCTTGAATCTCCCATTAGAAGAGGTAGATCTCTCTCTCTCTCTCTCTCTCTCTCTCTCTCTCTCTCTCTCTCTCTCTCTCTCTCTCTCTGTCTGTCTGTCTCTCATTTTCATGTTGACAAGCCACGTGGAGCCACAGTGATGGCAACCAAAGCCCTGAAGATGCGTCCACTGCCATTAGATCCCCAGGACTTTCCACTTGCCTGCGATCATCCTGCATTCAGCATCATTGCATGTGCTATGTGACTTAAAAGAGGAATTCAGACATATGGGCTAATATCAGACCTATGAGCTAATATTGAACTTATAAATTTTATCTCTACTGGCTGGGATGTTTCATTGATGTGTAATTACTTCTTGATATAAAGTTATCTTTTACACATATATGAGTAGCAATGGACTTGTTTCGCTAGACAACCTGGTTTAACACATATGCAAATATGACATTGTATGTATTCATGAATACCTGTTTTATATACAAATGCTATTTGTATCACTGATAGCTAGTACATGTAGTTAATGATTTTCATAGCCTGAATGGCTGTGTTGGACTGAATTAATTAATGACTGCTGTTTCCATTTACTGGAACCAGAAAACGATGAGTATGCTATATCATAAGTTAGGAGGGCAGGGGGTGGGGGAGGAAACTAATAAATATAAGAACTCAAATGAAGTGGAAGGAACACATTAAGTAAGCCAATTAAAAGAAAAGTGACTTTTAGGAGATAATGTTAAATAATCAATATCGAGTTTTCCTGATCATGACAAAAGAAGTAGGACCAGGGAGGAGATTTCATTCTTCATGTTTTCTGTACACATTCTATGATCAACTTCAGGCCCAAAGTTAAAGAGTATCACTGAAATGTGGAAATTCCATGGAAAGCAAAAAACAAGACAAAACAAAACAAAAAACATCTAATAAGGTTCCCTTGTAATACAAGAAACAGATTAGAGAGTTACCCATCATAATCATGTGTACCCATCTCTTAAAAGGGATGGGAGAGGATGCAGTATGAGCTCTTATGTCACAAAGGTTGTTGTGTCTGTAATATAAGGTTTATAAATTAGAAAGTACTTTTCAAAAATATTGATAATATACAATGATTAAAGCAATGCTTGATAAAAATCCTAACTAAGAGTTCTGTTTTCCCTTGAGAGTGCTTGTGTTTCTTTGAGTCTGAGGGAGAACTCTGGCCCATGATCTCTACTCATCTGCTTCAAATTTCAGGGGACATGCAAATGTAGCTCTCTGCCTGCTGATAAGCCGGCCACAGTCCCTGATGTGGGAGATCTCAGAGGACAGCCCCAGTCTCTGGGGTCTCTGATATTTCCATTTGTGCCCAGGAGCTAGTCCATAGGACACACCATGAATTTTGGCCAGACTTTGGCATTCATTTTTGGCTATTTTACATGGCAATTGTGATAGACTTTGCTCTGTGTGTTTAAAATTGTGAGGGCAATTGTTTGTATGTGGGTTGTATAATCAGAGTGCCTCTGTGTTTGCAGGTGTCCAGGGTGAGGTGCAGCTAGCGGAGTCTGGAGGTGAACTAACAAAGCCTGGTGGCTCTCTGAGACTCTCCTGTGCAGACTCTGGATTCACTTTCAGTGACTCTTACATGCACTGAATCCGCCAGGCTCCAGGAAAGGGCCTGCAGTGGATCGCAGCCATTAGTGGTGATGGTACATATTCTACACCAACTCCGCGAAGGGTCCATTTACTATCTCCAGAGATAACTCCAAGAACACACTCTTATCTTCAAATGAATAATCTGAAAGTTGAGTACATGTCCATGTATTACTGTACAAGAGACACAGTGAGGGGAACTCAGTGAGAGCCCAGACACAAACTTCCCCTGTAGGGAGGAGACTGGTCTCCAGGGAGGTGCTCAGGACCCACAGAGCATAGGACTCAGCCCCAGAGCAGGAGCATCTGGAGTTTCAAGGCTTGTGGTCACATGTGGATTCTTCTAAATCTCACAGTTCCCTAGGGAATCTATCTCTAATTTAAAAATATTAATTATATGCCTACTCCTTATATCTTTGATTTCAAAAGTTATGTTGTAACACGAGAATATATTCTGTCTTACAGCAACAGTCTGTCCCTGAAGGACAAGAAATGACACTCTCAGGGGTCCCTGTTTCAGAATTCTCATGACGCTCAGATAAATACTTTTCAACTAGACTCAGGGGAAATGGAGGGATGGAGGTCTGGGTAAAGATAACCATTAAGTGTTTTTGTATTGGCTGGAAATTTAATAGTATATCCTTCCACCACACTTTGAGAAGTATTCTGACAATCATTTAGTTAATGATTTAGCTGAAATTTAAGCAGTTATCCTATGTTTTAAATTTAATCATTCAGAATATGCAGGGTTTTGTATTTGGTTTGGTTTGGTTATTTTTCCAAACCATGGTGGCCTAGTACTTTTTTCTTTCTTTTTTGATTTTCTGTTTTGCCTTTTTAACATGCATATGAGGCCATAGAAAATGTTTGGCATGGTTAAAGCACATCTTTTTGGTCACAGGACCACTTTATCTCCAGGAGTCATGGGGCAGGCTGCAGTTGACTTCCTACCAGTATCACAGTTTCCAGCACTCCACTCCTGTCCCTGCCTCCCCATTCACAACCCTGCTATCTCTCTGTTCTACTCCAAGAACAAGGGAATCCCCCTCATCCTGGATATCCATGTTCCCCCTTCCCTAAGTTTATTCCTACTCATTCTCACCACGATGTCTTTGCACATGAAAGGAACTGGAAGTTTCCATCACAGTAACATCTTCCCTGATGGTAGGTCCTAAGATGAATGATGCAGAAAATAACAAACTGCTCATTACTGCACTGTCCTGACAGCCTCCGTCTCCTCTAATTCACCAGCAACCATCTGACATAGCCTTGTCCCTGCCTTCTGCCACACCATAATGTGCCTTTTCTCTAGAGCCATGTTTTCCATGCAGATACACTGTGCAATTGCTTGTCCCAGCTCAGCCTTCTGTGACATGAAGGAATGACGTCCATAGAAAGTATCTACACCATTCAAGTGTTCCTTTGCAAATGCTCAGAAGCAAAGCCTGAGCTCCTCACAATTAAAAAACAAGCCAACGGACAAAGAACAAAGAAACATATTTGAAATGCTTCATTATATTGTTTGTACTTTTTCTGCCATTTCTCCTAGATAATAAATTTTAAACTGCCAGGTTTCCCCCTCAAAACTTATGAATAAATTTCTCCCTCATTTGTCCTTAATTATCTGTCCCCCAGACAGCTCAAGCATAGGATCTTGAGAACGGACGGTGCAGGACCAGACAGTGTTCTGTTCTGCTGTGCACAGGGTCCCTGTGGGTCAAAACTGACTCAATACCATCCATCCACAACAACCACATGACCCAGAACTCTAATCCTGCCTTCATTCAGAACACGATGCTTTAGTGGGAAGAAGACATGCTAACTGCCCAATAATTGGTCTATTGCCTGTAGGACCCCTGTCCTGTAGCAATTTTAAAAGGCTTCAGCATAATGACCAGGGCTCATATGAAAATGTTTTAAGAAAATGGAAAACTGCAATGATGAGAAAAAGGGCAAAGAATTTGTGCCACATTTCCTTTTTCCCTTTTAAACTCTTTAGGGCTTTGTACCTACTTATTCTTCAAGGGTAGCAAGAGCAGTCCTAAGAATTAATTTGGAAATTTTTGCTCATCCATCTTACAACACTGACCTTTTTTTAAAAAATCACTTTATTGGGAGCTTGTACAACTCTTATCAATCATAATAGATACATCCATCCATTATGTCAAGCACATCTGTACATTTGTTGTCATCATCATTCTCAAAACATTGTCTTTCTACTTGAGCCTTTGGTATCAGCTCATTTTCCTCTTCCCTCCCAACTCACCCCTCCCTCCTGAACCCTTGATAATTTATAAATTATTATTTTGTCATCTCTTACATTGTCTGATATCTACCTTCACCCACTTTTCTGTTTTATAACCAGGGAGTGGGTTACATGTAGATCATTGTGATCAGTTTCCCCCTTCCCCCCCAACTTCACCTTCCCCCCCACCTTCCCTTTGCCTTCCTTGTATGACAACTCTTATTATTAGTCCTGAGGACAACCTCAACCTTGCCTCTTCCAAAATCTCAAGGGACATTAAGAAGGAAATGCTGTGAATCCTTCATAGATATAAAAAACATTTTTACATCTCTGTATGTAGTATTATTCCTAAAAACCAGAAATCTATAAATATAATCTTATGTATTGTGTTAGTAGAAGAATAAAATGAATTATATATGATAACAATTTAGCATAGAACAGTAATATAATACATGTTACCAAGGATATTATCAGCATGCCCTTTCCAACACACTTAAAACACTCATATCTGTTCTAGGAACAGAACCCTCGGATCTCAGAAGTCATGCAACTTCATTTATTGCTATGTAGTAGGAGGGAATGCAAATCCACCCCTCCCTCTGCTGATGAAAGCCAACACAGCCCCAACCCTGCAGCTCTGGAAGTGCTCCTGGATTCTCAGGAGTCCCAACTCAGTGATCAGGACTGAGCACAACACAGAAAGCCTGGCCTCTTAGCTGAAAGGGGCTTGTCCTTGTTGCTATTTTAACAGGTGATTTTGTCATGAACCAGTTTGTGTGCTTGGGTGTGAGTGGGAGACACGGTGAACATGTCTGATGGTTTTCCTGCCATGGATATCTGTGTTTGCAGAAGTCCAGAGTGAGGTGCAGCTAGTGGAGTATGGGGTTCCTTGGGGGTCTCTGAGATTCTCCAGTGCAACCTCAAGATTGCCCTTCAATAGCTATGCATGATCTGTGTCCACCAGGCTCCAGGGAAGGACCTGCAGTGGGTGTCAAGTGGTGATGGTGCATACTACAAAGACTTCTCCAAGATGTTTTTGTATCTCCAAGAACTGCTGCATCTGCATATGAACAGCCTGGAATTCGAGGACATGCCTTTTTATTTCTGTGCTACCATCACAGTGAGGAGAATTCAGACTGAACCAGGACACAAACCTCTCCTTCAGGGAGGAAACAGGCCCCCAGGGGGCGCGCAAGACCCACAGAGTCAAGCCTCAGGTCCAGGAGCAGGTGCAGATGGGGACATTCAGGACTGTTTTTCTGTTGTGATATTGGTGTTCTTCTCCATCTTGCAGTTTCCCTCAGAGAATCTCTTAATGATTATACTACCAGCTTTGCCTATCCTGTTTATACTACCAGCTTTGCCTATCCCTGATATTTCATACACTTAAAGAGCTGTATCATAACAAAGAAAATATTCTTCAGATATATCAGCCTTTTTTCGTGTGGAGTAAAATGATTTTGCCAGGCAGTCCTCAGGATCAAGGTCCAGATGAAACTCATGGAAACTTGGTGATTTGGATCTAATGAAATTGAGGGAAGATGGGGCGACAGGGTACTGCCAGAGGTGAGCTATTTGAATTAAATCAGAAAGACTGGCTATTCAAACTTACCAAGTGATGCCTGAAGAGAAAGACTTGGTGATGTTACTTCTGAAGGGACAGACTGAGAGCAGAGGCTTCCATAGAATTTCCCGATTGTGACATTGATTTCCCGGCTATAGTTATGTAGGCAGCAAGTTAGGGAACAAACCATATGAAAACAGAATGTGGCTCCCATATGACTCTCATCTTTAGTAGGAAGTGTGCAGGTCGAACTCAGCACTGGTCCAAAGCCTCTTTGTGTCTTCTCTATTTTCTGTCTCTCTTGTTCAGCAAGATGCCATGATTCAGGAATGTTTATGCTTCCCAATGCAAGTCTGTTCACATTCGCAATATGCCATGTTCATGGATAAAGAGGCCCAATACCAAGGAAATGTTAAAACTACCCAGTACTGTCACTAAGTACAATGTAATCGTGATCCAAATGCCAATTTACCCCTTTAAAGAACTGGAAAATAATTACTCACTTTATATGGAGAATCCTAGGATAATCAAGGGACCCAAAAATATTTGGATCAAGTTAGGGGGACTCACACAAACTGACCTCAAAAGTATTACACCGCCACAGCAGTAAAAACAGCCTGGTACTCATACAATGTTGACCAATGAAATAGAATAGAAAACTAATAAATAATCCATCCACATACAGGCAACCCTTCAACAAAGGCCATAGGAACTGTATAAGGGAGAGCGACGTTATCTTCAACAATGGGGTTGGCACAATTGACTCGTCACCCTCAGAAGAATGAAAGACAACCCAAACCTCAGCCATGTACAAAAATGAATACAAGATGGGTCAAGGACCTAATGTAAATCCCAGAGGTATAGAGACCATCTATAAGGAGGCAGGGACACACGCAAGTGCCCCACTGCAGGGCATCCATATACTATCGAACACAGCAAAGGACATACACACAAAGAAGACAACAGAGATGAGAGTGTCCTCTGAAATCATATATGTGCATTATAAGAGTAAATAGGAAAGTCAAGCAACAAATGAAAAACAAAAAGATCTTGTGATTTTAAGCTACAAGGTTTCATGTCTGTTTAGTGTACAACAATAGACAACTGGAGAAAAAATCTATTGCATTTTCCTTGAGGCCATATTTTCTATCATTTCCATATTTCAGTATTTTGAAAGATGCAGTACACCTTGATTAAGCGACCGGTCAAGCCCAACCCGAGGAGATGGGGACTACAAACAAATCCAGAAATCTGAGTCTAAAAGACCTCAATGTTTCTTCTTCAGAGTGCAGGGATCACTCGGGAGCTGAGGTTGTTAGTTTATTGTGCCAACCTGGCTAATAAAAACATTAATTGAAATGCGGAGAGATAAATAGCTCGGAGAGCCTCGCCTCTCTTGTCTCTTGCTCTTTGATCATTGATCATCGGACCAGTGTGCAGCTACCTTACTTTTTCTTTGCCTCAATTTGCAAGCTACACTACCTGTGGGACACCTAATCCATGGACTGTGTCGCTGTAATTTGAGGTTCCTTCAAGACCTGATCCTCCACACCATTGTAATCTACATCTTTTGAGCTGGGGACTGTCGGACCCTGTCATCTGGCTGACTGTTGACCTGACTTGCTGTGTGCTGCCTGTAGCCAGGTAGCCTGAATTACTCTACAGAGGACTACCCAGCAGCCCTCAAGACTTGAAGGACTGCCAGTGTCTCACAACTCTCTCATAGGAGTGAATGGCGATGAGCCATATGTACTGCTTTATAATTTAATTAACTGTTTATTTCGTATGTTATCTATCTATCTATGTAAATATGTAAGATGACATTGCCTATTCCTGTAAATAATTATAGTCAGAAGAAGCTCAATGAGTTCTAATCAGTCTTATAGGGTTCCTATGAGTCAGAATAGATTTGGTTTTGAAAGAAGAGATTGTTCATTTCTAGCTCAGTTGCTTGGTTTTCTGATTTTCCCTCAGTCAGAAGAATATCTGGCGTGTTCATAACTCTCAGACCTCACAAAGAAAAATTAATTCATGAGTTAGTGGATGCATATGTTCAAATCAAACAACACTGCTACCTTGGAACTCTGATTTTGTAATTTCAAATATTGGAATTTGGAGAGCCTACTAATTCAAGGTATGCCTGTTGGTCACATCACTCCCATCTCTGTCATCCAACTTTATTCAAGAATCATCCCTGGAGACACTTTCTTGTGGAACTGAGGTGCCTGCACCTTAGTATACTATTCATAGCCCCAAACTCCTATAACAGCCAGGAACACTCCTAGACAAATGCCTGTTGTGGTTTCTTACTTAATGAGACCACCCCCATCACCGCCCTGCAATCAGGGGATTTCAAACCCTTCTGAGTCAGGGAGCCTTTGATACAGAAATGTCTGCCTCCTATCTCTTCCTCCTCCTGATGGTGCTGGGTCTCCCATCGGGTCAGTGGCAGGGAGATGCAGTGAATGACAGCACATTCAAAGACATATGGGGCCTTTAATGCTTATTTCATAAGACTCCAGGGGTCCTGCACCACATGCAGCTACAGGAGTCAAGCAATCAAGTGGTGAAGCCTTTACAGACTCTCCCTCTCACCTGTACCATCGCTAGGGACTCCATCTCCAGCAACAATGTTACTTGGGACTGGATCAGACAGAGCCCTGGGAGAAGCCTTAAGTGGATGGGAAGGAACTTCTATTGGTCAGAGTGGTTTAGCGAATACACACCATCCCTGAGACCATAGTCATTGACCAACACACATCCAAGATCCAGCTCTCCCTGCAGCTGAGCTCTGTGACCACTGACAAGCACTGTGCAAGGAGATAAGGAGAGGGAAAGTCGATGTGAGTCCCCACACAACCTACCATGCAGGACAGCTGGAGGCTGAACTAAGAGAGCTCTTATACCAGCAGGGGTAGCTCAGGCCCAGGAGCACAGATGAAATCTTCTGCTGTGTCTTGGGTTCATTTTGTTCCCACTGCTTAGGAGCAGATTGAGAGGAAACTCCAGTAGAAACTGTTCGGGAGAGTATGGGGGTGGGGGTCATTTTGACATTGTATGCCAGGTTTTTTCTCTTTTTTTAATTTGAGTAATTTCTTTTAAAATTTGGTTAGTAATCTCCATGTCCTTAAATATAGACACTGGTATCTTGTTCAGAATTGCATTAAAGTGATAGATCACTTAGAGTGTCTTATTTTCACAAAGTTAAGGCTTACTACTTACTCATGATTATGACCCATTATTTGAATGATGTGTATGTCTTTTGGTTTCTTGGAATAGTGTTTTCTTTCTATGAGATTTTTGTTTCTCTGCTTAGGCTTATTCCAATTTGTTTTATGCTTGAGGTGGCTATTGCAAATTGTATTATTTTCTGATTTTCTTTTAAGAGCTTTCTCTATTGGTATGTGGGAACCAAACTGATTTTCTATGTTTACCTTATAACTTGTGAAATGGCTTACCCTTCCAACTAGTTGCAATAATTTTCTTCTCAAGCTTTTGCGTTTTCTATGTTTAGAGAGTTTTACTTCTTTATTACCATTTGGATGCCTCTGTTTTTCATTTGTTGATTGATAGCTATAGTTAAGATTTGCAGCATGATATGAAATAAGATTCGTATTTAATGGTATCCTTAATCTGGTTCCAATTAGAAAGTTGAATGAGTTCACTTCCTCTCCATGGAGTGCAATGTTTGCCATTGGCATTGCATTTTGCTGTTTTAAGACCTATCAAATCAGTTTGAACTCACAGAAACACTAGAGAAAACAATTAAACACAGGTCTTGCCTCATCCTCACAATTTTCATGTATGAGGCCTTTGTTGTGGTTACTGTGGCAATGTATATTCTTAAAGGTCATCCTTTTAAAAATGACCTTATGCTTTATCAAGCAGGATGTCCTCTTCCAAGTTCTGATTTCCTTGACACATATTCAAAGTACTTGAGATGAAGTAATAACATGCTCACTTCTTTCTACTAATGATTACAAGTGTACATCATCCAATATATGATTGTTTGTTCTTCTGGCAGTCCATCACACCATGAAATTATTCACCAGTACCATAATTCAAATAAATTGTTTAAATTTAGATCTTTCTCATTCATTCTCCATCTTTCACGTGCATATGAGACAATTGAAAACTTCATAGCTTGGGCCAGGTGTATCTCAGTCCTCAAAGGGACATCCTTGCTCTTCAATCTTTGAAGAGTTCTGAGCAACAGGTTTGCTCAATGAAATGCATCATTGACTGGGGTTTCCATGAATATTAATTGTAGATCCATGCAAAATGAACTCCATCCCAACTTTAATCTTGTCTCTATTTCCCATATTTTCCATTGTCCCATAGATTCATTTTGTTTACATTGAATTGTGGTGTACAGAGAAGGCAGAAATTCCTGGACTTCATCAGTAAGTTTTCAAATCCTGCTATCATCTTAGAACATGTTTTCAAATCCTGCTATCTTAGAACATGTAGCTTTATGTCACCTGCATATCACAGATTATTAGCAGAGTTTCCTACAACCTTGATGTGTTTTCCATTTAGTACAGCTTCTCGTGTTATTTGTCCCATTTAGCATGTTATGCAGAGAAACTGCTGACATGTTCTATGATTCTGTATTTCTGTGATGCACAATGAACACCCATGGAAGCAACAAACCAAAAATCACACCACATTGAGCTTAGATATGAAAAATGACTTCATCAAAGTGCTTAAAATGCTTTCCAGATAATATGGCTATTCTATAACCACCCATTCCAAGAAAATATCTTCAAAAAAAAACCCAATGCCAATCAAACAAACAATAATAGCAGCAATGATTAATGTGAGTTAATATATTTGTATTTTTGCAACTTAAATGTCTCCTTCAGTCAAGTTCCATTTCATACCTTTGCCTATTTTGAGTCTCAAAACCCTACATGTTCCACTGTCATTACTGGCAGTAAGTGAGATGGCATGATAAAGAGAGAGAAGTTAACTCTCCAGCAAATATGCAGAGGAATGAGAAAACATGGTAAAATAAATGTCCACTCTTAACTGAGGTTTTTAAAATATCAGAATCTCTTAACATTCTCTGTGCTTTCTGTGTCCCAACAGTTTCTCTGATTTTCAGTCTAAGGAGATTGATTCCTCGATAGATGGAAGCAAATCTTAAGAAAGAGGAGGAACAATGCATGAATACTTTCTTTTATTAAATTGGCACTCTATGATGCTCACTCTCCCGACACAACTGCTGAAGCCAAAGTGGGTGAACAAGTAAATGTGGTGAAGAAAGCTGATGGTGCCCGGCTAACAAAAGAGATAGTGACTGGGGTCTTAAAGGCTTGAAGATACACAAGCGGCCATCTAGCTCAGAAGCAACAAATCCCACATGGAAGAACACACAAGCCTGTGTGATCGAGTGGTCCCAAAGGGATCAGTTATCAGGCATCAAAGAACAAAAAAATCATACCATTGACTGCACACCTCCATGATAGGATCGCTGAAGACAAATGCGTGCATAAGCAAATGTGGCGAAGAAAGCTGATGGTGCCCAGCTATCAAAAGAGATAGTGTCTGGGGTCTTAAAAGCTTGAAGGTGAACAAGCGGCCATCTAGCTCAGACGCAAAAAAGCCCAAATGGAAGAAGCACACCAACCAGTGCGATCACGGGGTGCCAAAGGGACCAGTATAAGTATCATGCAAAAAAAAGACATATATGTGTGTGTATGTATGTATGTATATGTATGTATGTGTGTGTGTATATATGTATATATATATGTATATATACATATATATACATACCATATTGAATGAAGGGGGAAGTGCAGAGTGGAGACCCAGGGCCCAAGTGTCGGCCACTGGAGATCCCCTCATAGAGGGGTTTAGGAGAGGAGACGAGTCAGTCAGGGTGCGAGGTAGTACCGATGAAAAACACAGCTTTCCCCCAGATCCTGGATGCTTCCTCCCCCCAACTACCATGATCCGAATTCTACCTTGCAGGACTGGCTAGGGCAGAGGTTGTACAATGGTGCATATGGGGGCTGGAGGCACAGGGAATCCAGGGTGGATGATACCTTCAGGACCAAGGGTGTGAGGGGCGATGCTGGGAAAGTGGAGGGTGAGTGGGTTGGAAAGGGGGAACTGATTACAAGGACCCACATGTGACCTCCTCCCTGGGAGAGGGACAGCAGAGAAGGGGGGAAAGGGATACTCTGGATAGGGCAAGATATGACAAAATAACAATGTATAAATTACCAAGGGCACATGAGGGAGAGGGGAGCGGAGAGGGAGGGGGAAAAAAGAGGACCTGATGTAAAGGGCTTAAGTGGAGAGCAAATGCTTTGAGAATGATTGGGGCAGGGAACGTGCGGATGTGCTTTATACAATTGATGTATGTATATGTATGTTTGTGATAAGAGTTGTATGAGCCCCTAATAAAATGTAAAAAAAGAAAATGATTAGGGCAAAGAATGTACAGATGTGCTTTATACAATTGATGTATGTATATGTATGGATTGTGATAGGAGTTGTATGAGCCCCTACTAAAATGTTTTTTTAAAAAGAAATATAAAAAAAAGAAAGAGGAGGAGATTAGACTTTTTCTTTTCAGTTTCTGAGAAAAGATTGGAAGTTTCTCTACTTTTTTTCTTCTTTCTTCTGGGGTTTCTAACATTCAGATCACCTCTTCAATATCCAGGTTAAGTTTTAAAACTTAGTGAAAAACATCACGTTGTGGGAAGAGTTCTCATTGAACTGGAGCCGGGTTGCCACCAGGCACTAGGGATATCAGGCCTCTATTGACCTGTGAGACATGACGTTGCTGGAAGCATCTGTGTACAGAGGCATGGGAACCTCAAAGGAGTTTCTTCCGTGTGAAAATAACAACCAGGCTGAACTTCATAGCAGGGTTCCAGATTCCCAGGAATTCCACGGGCTGTATTGCTCAGAGATAGAAACTACTGCTTGGGGCACAATTAATCTGAAAAACTTGCTGGACTCACGGCTTTCCCAAAGACCCAAGATTCTCAAAGAGCGAGCATAAGTTTGACGGAAAAACAAACTGCCGGTGGCGCCTTTTGACCTTGAAACCGGCAAGAAGCAAGATTTCCCTTAAACCATGAATCTCAGAAACATTGTGACAGTGAAGGAAAACCAGTGAGAGCAGATGTACTTCCAATAATCCAACACTTAAATTAGACCTCATACCTAAATCCTATCCTAAAAACAACCCTAATCCTAAACCTAAACTAGGTGAAAAGCTAACCCTAGGTGTAAACCTAAACACAGATGTACCCTAAGCCTAGGTCTAACTGTATTCTCCTAACCTTAAACTTAACCCTAACCTAAGGCTCACCCTAAAGCAAACCCTAACCATAACCGTATGTCTACCCTAAGGCTAACACTAATCCTAACCCCAAATCT
Source organism: Tenrec ecaudatus (assembly GCF_050624435.1). Classification (NCBI taxonomy): domain Eukaryota; kingdom Metazoa; phylum Chordata; class Mammalia; order Afrosoricida; family Tenrecidae; genus Tenrec; species Tenrec ecaudatus. Next base: position 135,176 of record NW_027459483.1, read on the forward strand.
GATGTGAACATGCAGCTCCCCCTACAACTAACCTTACTCCTAACCGTCATCCTTCGCCTGAACCTAACTTAACTCTATCCCTCACCTTCAATCGAAGCCTCCATAGCACCGTTAATGTTATCCAATCCCTTAAACTAGACAGAGAGCTAAACTTAACCATAACCAAAACGGACGGAACACACAAACCGTAAGCCTGAACCCAACTCTTAACCTCGCACACTGTCTAACCCTCACACAAATATTAACCCCAACCCATATCTAAACAGTCAAGTTTACCATACGCCTAAATGAGACAATAGGTTCACTCATCCTTAAGCACTAAACCCTACTCTTACCTTCCACTTCACACTGCCCCTACATTTGATCCTCAGACTTACCATAACCCGAATCCTCACACAGCCGTAACTCTAACGTGAACTCTAACTCTGTCCCTAAACATGCCCAAATGCCTGTACCTATGCCCGTCTAAAGTTAAACCTAAACCGAAATCTTCTGTGCCACCATTTTGCAGCAGTTTAAAGAAGTACACTGGGAAAGATTTTTCTGCATGCAAGAAAGAGCAGGCGGCGTGCCTGAACTGAGAATATCATGCTGCACGAGCTCTTTGGCCTCAGATGCTAGAAGTGCCATGAGTGGGAACTATAAAGAAACGGGACTTTACTTTCTCCATGATCATCAACCTTTGTGGATTCTCTTTGTTCTAGACGCCTGAAATAAAGACAGTTGTCCTGAGTCACCTAAACCTCCACCGAGTGGTCTTAGTGAGGCGCGGGAACATGCCGGTATCAGAGAATTCCGAAGAAGGCTGAACGTCCACAATTAAATGGTCATTGCCCAGAAATGAAGCGCCAGCCGGATCAGCCTGGGAAACAAGCTTCCATTAGACAATGAAGATGTGAGAATCTGGTACGGCCACAGTTCACGGTTTCCATAGATCCATGCAATTCCGTGTTGAATTTCAGTCCGAAAATGAAACCGCTGGAGCCTCTGTTCAGCAGGCCCTGGTGTAGCTCCCAGAGGCACAATGGTGCTCCTCTAGAATTTGGACGAAAAACGTTTTCACGGGAATAAGCAACCTTGATCAAGCCAGGTGGGTCTTGGAAAAACGAAATTGCTGCGTGTGCCTGGAATACTGACAAGCACACACGTGTGTCACTCCATGGCGCATTCAGCACAGGAATCTGCATCGATTGAGCCAAGACAAAGGAAAGTTCAGGGAGGCAGCACCCGTGTAGAAAAGCATTTGTTCTTCAAAGAGGCCAATATTGTGAAACGACATACCCATGGCAAATAGTTTTCATCGGCAGAGTTTCATGGAGCAATATTGCGGGGAGAGAAAAGGCACCACCTGAGGGAGGCACGCTCAAAAAAACTACGTAGGGCAGGAGACGGGTCGCCCCCGGCACTAGGGGTGTCGGGCCTCAACATTGTAAGCAGAGTTCACTGAAGTCCCTGAGTGAAGTTTTCTCCAGTATCCTACGTCTACGATCCTAAAATTTACTCTGCGGTTTCTGATGACTCTGGGTTACGAACGGCCACCATTCACCGTTCTACTTACACTCGTGCGTCTCCATCAACCATAAAGGAAAGGGAGGACACGCAGATGCTGGCAGCTAAATTCAGCAGAGTTTGTCTCAACACAAAAGAGAGCTCTGTGGGGACCCGTCTTCCATGGTAAAACATTTCCTAACGAATAAGAAATCTTCCCATCGCAATGACAATATGAGAGAATTGTCACCGGTGGATTTGCCGATGTGCCTACAAACATCTTCAGGCCATGAAGTAGTGAAGCATGGGAACCCAGGCGCTTCACCCTTTTTCCTAGACCAGTGAAACTTAAAGAGCCACTATTGACCTGTGTGACATGACGTTGCTGGAAGCATCAGTGTACAGAGGCATGGGAATCTCAAAGGAGTTTCTTCCGTGTGAAAATAACAACCAGGCTGAACTTCATGGCAGGGTTCCAGATTCCCAGGAATTCCACGTGCTGTATTGCTCAGGGATAGAACCTACTGCTTGGGGCACACTTAATCTGAAAAGCTTGCTGGACTCACGGTTTTCCCAAAGACCCATGATTCTCAAAGAGCGAGCGTATGTTTGACGGAAAAAAACAAACTGCCGGTGGTGCCTTTTTAACCTTGAAACCGGCAAGAAGCAAGATTTCTCTTAAACCTTGAATCTCAGAAACATTTTGATCGTGAAGGAAAACCAGTGAGAGCAGATGTACTTCCAATAATCCAACACTTAAATTAAACCTCAAACCTAAATCCTATCCTAAAACCAACCCTAATCCTAACCCTAACCTAGGTGAAAACCTAACCCTAGGTCTGAACCTAAACAGAGATGTAACCCTAAGCCTAGGTCTAACTCTGTAAACTCCTAAACTTAAACTTAACCCTAACCTAAGGCTCACCCGAAACCAAGCCCTAACCATAACCGTATGTCTACCCTAAGGCTAACCCTAATCCTAACCCCAAATCTGATGTGAACATGCAGTTCCCCTTACAACTAACCTTACTCCTAACCGTCATCCTTCGCCTGAACCTAACTTAACTCTATCCCTCACCTTCAATCGAAGCCTCCATAGCACCGTTAATGTAATCCAATCCCTTAAACTAGACAGAGAGCTAAACTTAACCATAACCAAAACGGACGTAACACACAAACCGTAAGCCTGAACCCAACTCTTAACCTCGCACACTGTCTAACCCTCACACAAATATTAACCCCAACCCATATCTAAACAGTCAAGTTTACCATAGGCCTAAATGAGACAATAGGTTCGCTCATCCTTAAGCACTAAACCCTACTCTTACCTTCCACCTCACACTGCCCCTACATTTGATCCTCAGACTTACCATAACCCGAATCCTCACACAGCCGTAACTCTAACGTGAACTCTAACTCTGTCCCTAAACATGCCCAAATGCCTGTACCTATGCCCGTCTAAAGTTAAACCTAAACCGAAATCTTCTGTGCCACCATTTTGCAGCAATTTAAAGAAGTACACTGGGAAAGATTTTTCTGCAAGAAAGAAACTGCAGGCGGCGTGCCTGAACTGAGAATATCATGCTGCACGAGCTCTTTGGCCTCAGATGCTAGAAGTGCCATGAGTGGGCACTATAAAGAAACGGGACTTTACTTTCTCCGTGATCATCAACCTTTGTGGATTCTCTTTGTTCTAGACGCCTGAAATAAAGACAGTTGTCCTGAGTCACCTAAACCACCACCGAGTGGTCTTAGTGAGGCGCGGGAACTTGCCGGTATCAGAGAATTCCGAAGAAGGCTGAACGTCCACAATTAAATGGTCATTGCCCAGAAATGAAGCGCCAGCCGGATCAGCCTGGGAAACAAGCTTCCATTAGACAATGAAGATGTGAGAATCTGGTACGGCCACAGTTCACGGTTTCCATAGATCCATGCAATTCCGTGTTGAATTTCAGTCCGAAAATGAAACCGCTGGAGCCTCTGTTCAGCAGGCCCTGGTGTAGCTCCCAGAGGCACAATGGTGCTCCTCTAGAATTTGGACGAAAAACGTTTTCACGGGAATAAGCAACCTCGATCAAGCCAGGTGGGTCTTGGAAAAACGAAATTGCTGCGTGTGCCTGGAATACTGACAAGCACACGCGTGTGTCACTCCAAGGCGCATTCAGCACAGGAATCTGCATCGATTGAGCCAAGACAAAGGAAAGTTCAGGGAGGCAGCACCCGTGTAGAAAAGCATTTGTTCTTCAAAGAGGAGGCCAATATTGTGAAACGACATACCCATGGCAAATAGTTTTCATCGGCAGTTTCATGGAGCAATATTGCGGGGAGAGAAAAGGCACCACCTGAGGGAGGCACGCTCAAAAAAATTACTTAGGGCAGGAGACGGGTCGCCCCCGAAACTAGGGGTGTCGGGCCTCAACATTGTAAGCAGAGTTCACTGAAGTCCCTGAGTGAAGTTTTCTCCGGTGTCCTTCGTCTACGTTCCTAAAATTTACTCTGCGGTTTCTGATGACTCTGGGTTACGAACGGCCACCATTCACCTTTCTCCTTACACTCGTGCGTCTCCATCGACCTTAAAGGAAAGGGAGAACACGCAGATGCTGGCAGCTAAATTCAGCAGAGTTTGTCTCAACACAAAAGAGACAGCTCTGTGGGGACCCGTCTTCCATGGTAAAACATTTCCTAACGAATAAGAAATCTTCCCATCGCAATGACAGTATGAGAATTGCCACCGGTGGATTTGCCGATGTGCCTATAAACATCTTCTTCAGGCCATGAAGTAGTGAAGCACGGGAACCCAGGCGCTTCACCCTTTTCCCTAGACCAGTGAAACTTAAAGAGCCACTATTGACCTGTGAGACATGACGTTGCTGGAAGCATCAGTGTATAGAGGCATGGGAACCTCAAAGGAGTTTCTTCCGTGTGAAAATAACAACCAGGCTGAACTTCATGGCAGGGTTCCAGATTCCCAGGAATTCCACGGGCTGTATTGCTCAGAGATAGAACCTACTGCTTGGGGCACACTTAATCTGAAAAACTTGCTGGACTCACGGCTTTCCCAAAGACCCAAGATTCTCAAAGAGCGAGCGTAAGTTTGACGGAAAAACAAACTGCCGATAGCGCCTTTTGACCTTGAAACCGGCAAGAAGGAAGATTTCCCTTAAACCATGAATCTCAGAAACATTGTGACAGTGAAGGAAAACCAGTGAGAGCAGATGTACTTCCAATAATCCAACACTTAAATTAGACCTCATACCTAAATCCTATCCTAAAAACAACCCTAATCCTAACCCTAAACAAGGTGAAAAGCTAACCCTAGGTGTAAACCTAAACAGAGATGTACCCTAAGCCTAGGTCTAACTATATTCTCCTAACCTTAAAATTAACCCTAACCTAAGGCTCACCCTAAAGCAAGCCCTAACCATAACCGTATGTCTACCCTAAGGCTAACCCTAATCCTAACCCCAAATCTGATGTGAACATGCAGCTCCCCTTACAACTAACCTTACTCCTAACCGTCATCCTTCGCCTGAACCTAACTTAACTCTATCCCTCACCTTCAATCGAAGCCTCCATAGCACCGTTAATGTAATCCAATCCCTTAAACTAGACAGAGAGCTAAACTTAACCATAACCAAAACGGACGTAACACACAAACCGTAAGCCTGAACCCAACTCTTAACCTCGCACACTGTCTAACCCTCACACAAATATTAACCCCAACCCATATCTAAACAGTCAAGTTTACCATAGGCCTAAATGAGACAATAGGTTCGCTCATCCTTAAGCACTAAAGCCTACTCTTACCTTCCACCTCACACTGCCCCTACATTTGATCCTCAGACTTACCATAACCCGAATCCTCACACAGCCGTAACTCTAACGTGAACTCTAACTCTGTCCCTAAACATGCCCAAATGCCTGTACCTATGCCCGTCTAAAGTTAAACCTAAACCGAAATCTTCTGTGCCACAATTTTGCAGCAGTTTAAAGTACACTGGGAAACATTTTTCTGCAAGAAAGAAACTGCAGGCGGCGTGCCTGAACTGAGAATATCATGCTGCACGAGCTCTTTGGCCTCAGATGCTTGAAGTGCCATGAGTGGGAAGTATAAAGAAACAGGACTTTACTTTCTCCGTGATCATCAACCTTTGTGGATTCTCTTTGTTCTAGACGCCTGAAATAAAGACAGTTGTCCTGAGTCACCTAAACCTCCACCGAGTGAGGCGCTGGAACTTGCCGGTATCAGAATTCCGAAGAAGGCTGAACGTCCACAATTAAATGGTCATTGCCCAGAAATGAAGCGCCAGCCGGATCAGCCTGGGAAACAAGCTTCCATTAGACAATGAAGATGTGAGAATCTGGTACGGCCACAGTTCACGGTTTCCATAGATCCATGCAATTCCGTGTTGAATTTCAGTCCGAAAATGAAACCGCTGGAGCCTCTGTTCAGCAGGCCCTGGTGTAGCTCCCAGAGGCACAATGGTGCTCCTCTAGAATTTGGACGAAAAACGTTTTCACGGGAATAAGCAACCTCGATCAAGCCAGGTGGGTCTTGGAAAAACGAAATTGCTGCGTGTGCCTGGAATACTGACAAGCACACGCGTGTGTCACTCCAAGGCGCATTCAGCACAGGAATCTGCATCGATTGAGCCAAGACAAAGGAAAGTTCAGGGAGGCAGCACCCGTGTAGAAAAGCATTTGTTCTTCAAAGAGGAGGCCAATATTGTGAAACGACATACCCATGGCAAATAGTTTTCATCGGCAGTTTCATGGAGCAATATTGCGGGGAGAGAAAAGGCACCACCTGAGGGAGGCACGATCAAAAAAATTACTTAGGGCAGGAGACGGGTCGCCCCCGAAACTAGGGGTGTCGGGCCTCAACATTGTAAGCAGAGTTCACTGAAGTCCCTGAGTGAAGTTTTCTCCGGTGTCCTTCGTCTACGTTCCTAAAAGTTACTCTGCGGTTTCTGATGACTCTGGGTTACGAACGGCCACCATTCACCTTTCTCCTTACACTCGTGCGTCTCCATCGACCTTAAAGGAAAGGGAGAACACGCAGATGCTGGCAGCTAAATTCAGCAGAGTTTGTCTCAACACAAAAGAGACAGCTCTGTGGGGACCCGTCTTCCATGGTAAAACATTTCCTAACGAATAAGAAATCTTCCCATCGCAATGACAGTATGAGAATTGCCACCGGTGGATTTGCCGATGTGCCTATAAACATCTTCTTCAGGCCATGAAGTAGTGAAGCACGGGAACCCAGGCGCTTCACCCTTTTCCCTAGACCAGTGAAACTTAAAGAGCCACTATTGACCTGTGAGACATGACGTTGCTGGAAGCATCAGTGTATAGAGGCATGGGAACCTCAAAGGAGTTTCTTCCGTGTGAAAATAACAACCAGGCTGAACTTCATGGCAGGGTTCCAGATTCCCAGGAATTCCACGGGCTGTATTGCTCAGAGATAGAACCTACTGCTTGGGGCACACTTAATCTGAAAAACTTGCTGGACTCACGGCTTTCCCAAAGACCCAAGATTCTCAAAGAGCGAGCGTAAGTTTGACGGAAAAACAAACTGCCGGTAGCGCCTTTTGACCTTGAAACCGGCAAGAAGGAAGATTTCTCTTAAACCATGAATCTCAGAAACATTGTGACAGTGAAGGAAAACCAGTGAGAGCAGATGTACTTCCAATAATCCAACACTTAAATTAGACCTCATACCTAAATCCTATCCTAAAAACAACCCTAATCCTAACCCTAAACAAGGTGAAAAGCTAACCCTAGGTGTAAACCTAAACAGAGATGTACCCTAAGCCTAGGTCTAACTGTATTCTCCTAACCTTAAAATTAACCCTAACCTAAGGCTCACCCTAAAGAAAGCCCTAACCATAACCGTATGTCTACCCTAAGGCTAACCCTAATCCTAACCCCAAATCTGATGTGAACATGCAGCTCCCCCTACAACTAACCTTACTCCTAACCGTCATCCTTCGCCTGAACCTAACTTACCTCTATCCCTCACCTTCAATCGAAACCTCCATAGCACCGTTAATGTAATCCAATCCCTTAAACTAGACAGAGAGCTAAACTTAACCATAACCAAAACGGACGTAACACACAAACCGTAAGCCTGAACCCAACTCTTAACCTCGCACACTGTCTAACCCTCACACAAATATTAACCCCAACCCATATCTAAACAGTCAAGTTTACCATAGGCCTAAATGAGACAATAGGTTCGCTCATCCTTAAGCACTAAACCCTACTCTTACCTTCCACCTCACACTGCCCCTACATTTGATCCTCAGACTTACCATAACCCGAATCCTCACACAGCCGTAACTCTAACGTGAACTCTAACTCTGTCCCTAAACATGCCCAAATGCCTGTACCTATGCCCGTCTAAAGTTAAACCTAAACCGAAATCTTCTGTGCCACAATTTTGCAGCAGTTTAAAGTACACTGGGAAAGATTTTTCTGCAAGAAAGAAACTGCAGGCGGCGTGCCTGAACTGAGAATATCATGCTGCACGAGCTCTTTGGCCTCAGATGCTAGAAGTGCCATGAGTGGGCACTATAAAGAAACGGGACTTTACTTTCTCCGTGATCATCAACCTTTGTGGATTCTTTGTTCTAGACGCCTGAAATAAAGACAGTTGTCCTGAGTCACCTAAACCTCCACCGAGTGGTCTTAGTGAGGCGCGGGAACTTGCCGGTATCAGAATTCCGAAGAAGGCTGAACGTCCACAATTAAATGGTCATTGCCCAGAAATGAAGCGCCAGCCGGATCAGCCTGGGAAACAAGCTTCCATTAGACAATGAAGATGTGAGAATCTGGTACGGCCACAGTTCACGGTTTCCATAGATCCATGCAATTCCGTGTTGAATTTCAGTCCGAAAATGAAACCGCTGGAGCCTCTGTTCAGCAGGCCCTGGTGTAGCTCCCAGAGGCACAATGGTGCTCCTCTAGAATTTGGACGAAAAACGTTTTCACGGGAATAAGCAACCTCGATCAAGCCAGGTGGGTCTTGGAAAAACGAAATTGCTGCGTGTGCCTGGAATACTGACAAGCACACGCGTGTGTCACTCCAAGGCGCATTCAGCACAGGAATCTGCATCGATTGAGCCAAGACAAAGGAAAGTTCAGGGAGGCAGCACCCGTGTAGAAAAGCATTTGTTCTTCAAAGAGGAGGCCAATATTGTGAAACGACATACCCATGGCAAATAGTTTTCATCGGCAGTTTCATGGAGCAATATTGCGGGGAGAGAAAAGGCACCACCTGAGGGAGGCACGCTCAAAAAAACTACGTAGGGCAGGAGACGGGTCGCCCCCGAAACTAGGGGTGTCGGGACTCAACATTGTAAGCAGAGTTCACTGAAGTCCCTGAGTGAAGTTTTCTCCGGTGTCCTTCGTCTACGTTCCTAAAATTTACTCTGCGGTTTCTGATGACTCTGGGTTACGAACGGCCACCATTCACCGTTCTCCTTACACTCGTGCGTCTCCATCGACCTTAAAGGAAAGGGAGGACACGCAGATGCTGGCAGCTAAATTCAGCAGAGTTTGTCTCAACACAAAAGAGACAGCTCTGTGGGGACCCGTCTTCCATGGTAAAACATTTCCTAACGAATAAGAAATCTTCCCATCGCAATGACAGTATGAGAATTGCCACCGGTGGATTTGCCGATGTGCCTATAAACATCTTCTTCAGGCCATGAAGTAGTGAAGCACGGGAACCCAGGCGCTTCACCCTTTTCCCTAGACCAGTGAAACTTAAAGAGCCACTATTGACCTGTGAGACATGACGTTGCTGGAAGCATCAGTGTACAGAGGCATGGGAACCTCAAAGGAGTTTCTTCCGTGTGAAAATAACAACCAGGCTGAACTTCATGGCAGGGTTCCAGATTCCCAGGAATTCCACGGGCTGTATTGCTCAGAGATAGAACCTACTGCTTGGGGCACACTTAATCTGAAAAACTTGCTGGACTCACGGCTTTCCCAAAGACCCAAGATTCTCAAAGAGCGAGCGTAAGTTTGACGGAAAAACAAACTGCCGGTAGCGCCTTTTGACCTTGAAACCGGCAAGAAGGAAGATTTCCCTTAAACCATGAATCTCAGAAACATTGTGACAGTGAAGGAAAACCAGGGAGAGCAGATGTACTTCCAATAATCCAACACTTAAATTAGACCTCATACCTAAATCCTATCCTAAAAACAACCCTAATCCTAACCCTAAACAAGGTGAAAACCTAACCCTAGGTGTAAACCTAAACAGAGATGTACCCTAAGCCTAGGTCTAACTGTATTCTCCTAACCTTAAAATTAACCCTAACCTAAGGCTCACCCTAAAGCAAGCCCTAACCATAACCGTATGTCTACCCTAAGGCTAACCCTAATCCTAACCCCAAATCTGATGTGAACATGCAGCTCCCCCTACAACTAACCTTACTCCTAACCGTCATCCTTCGCCTGAACCTAACTTAACTCTATCCCTCACCTTCAATCGAAGCCTCCATAGCACCGTTAATGTAATCCAATCCCTTAAACTAGACAGAGAGCTAAACTTAACCATAACCAAAACGGACGTAACACACAAACCGTAAGCCTGAACCCAACTCTTAACCTCGCACACTGTCTAACCCTCACACAAATATTAACCCCAACCCATATCTAAACAGTCAAGTTTACCATAGGCCTAAATGAGACAATAGGTTCGCTCATCCTTCAGCACTAAAGCCTACTCTTACCTTCCACCTCACACTGCCCCTACATTTGATCCTCAGACTTACCATAACCCGAATCCTCACACAGCCGTAACTCTAACGTGAACTCTAACTCTGTCCCTAAACATGCCCAAATGCCTGTACCTATGCCCGTCTAAAGTTAAACCTAAACCGAAATCTTCTGTGCCACCATTTTGCAGCAGTTTAAAGAAGTACACTGGGAAAGATTTTTCTGCAAGAAAGAAACTGCAGGCGGCGTGCCTGAACTGAGAATATCATGCTGCACGAGCTCTTTGGCCTCAGATGCTAGAAGTGCCATGAGTGGGCACTATAAAGAAACGGGACTTTACTTTCTCCGTGATCATCAACCTTTGTGGATTCTCTTTGTTCTAGACGCCTGAAATAAAGACAGTTGTCCTGAGTCACCTAAACCACCACCGAGTGGTCTTAGTGAGGCGCGGGAACTTGCCGGTATCAGAATTCCGAAGAAGGCTGAACGTCCACAATTAAATGGTCATTGCCCAGAAATGAAGCGCCAGCCGGATCAGCCTGGGAAACAAGCTTCCATTAGACAATGAAGATGTGAGAATCTGGTACGGCCACAGTTCACGGTTTCCATAGATCCATGCAATTCCGTGTTGAATTTCAGTCCGAAAATGAAACCACTGGAGCCTCTGTTCAGCAGGCCCTGGTGTAGCTCCCAGAGGCACAATGGTGCTCCTCTAGAATTTGGACGAAAAACGTTTTCACGGGAATAAGCAACCTCGATCAAGCCAGGTGGGTCTTGGAAAAACGAAATTGCTGCGTGTGCCTGGAATACTGACAAGCACACGCGTGTGTCACTCCAAGGCGCATTCAGCACAGGAATCTGCATCGATTGAGCCAAGACAAAGGAAAGTTCAGGGAGGCAGCACCCGTGTAGAAAAGCATTTGTTCTTCAAAGAGGAGGCCAATATTGTGAAACGACATACCCATGGCAAATAGTTTTCATCGGCAGTTTCATGGAGCAATATTGCGGGGAGAGAAAAGGCACCACCTGAGGGAGGCACGCTCAAAAAAATTACTTAGGGCAGGAGACGGGTCGCCCCCGAAACTAGGGGTGTCGGGCCTCAACATTGTAAGCAGAGTTCACTGAAGTCCCTGAGTGAAGTTTTCTCCGGTGTCCTTCGTCTACGTTCCTAAAAGTTACTCTGCGGTTTCTGATGACTCTGGGTTACGAACGGCCACCATTCACCTTTCTCCTTACACTCGTGCGTCTCCATCGACCTTAAAGGAAAGGGAGAACACGCAGATGCTGGCAGCTAAATTCAGCAGAGTTTGTCTCAACACAAAAGAGACAGCTCTGTGGGGACCCGTCTTCCATGGTAAAACATTTCCTAACGAATAAGAAATCTTCCCATCGCAATGACAGTATGAGAATTGCCACCGGTGGATTTGCCGATGTGCCTATAAACATCTTCTTCAGGCCATGAAGTAGTGAAGCACGGGAACCCAGGCGCTTCACCCTTTTCCCTAGACCAGTGAAACTTAAAGAGCCACTATTGACCTGTGAGACATGACGTTGCTGGAAGCATCAGTGTATAGAGGCATGGGAACCTCAAAGGAGTTTCTTCCGTGTGAAAATAACAACCAGGCTGAACTTCATGGCAGGGTTCCAGATTCCCAGGAATTCCACGGGCTGTATTGCTCAGAGATAGAACCTACTGCTTGGGGCACACTTAATCTGAAAAACTTGCTGGACTCACGGCTTTCCCAAAGACCCAAGATTCTCAAAGAGCGAGCGTAAGTTTGACGGAAAAACAAACTGCCGGTAGCGCCTTTTGACCTTGAAACCGGCAAGAAGGAAGATTTCTCTTAAACCATGAATCTCAGAAACATTGTGACAGTGAAGGAAAACCAGTGAGAGCAGATGTACTTCCAATAATCCAACACTTAAATTAGACCTCATACCTAAATCCTATCCTAAAAACAACCCTAATCCTAACCCTAAACAAGGTGAAAAGCTAACCCTAGGTGTAAACCTAAACAGAGATGTACCCTAAGCCTAGGTCTAACTGTATTCTCCTAACCTTAAAATTAACCCTAACCTAAGGCTCACCCTAAAGCAAGCCCTAACCATAACCGTATGTCTACCCTAAGGCTAACCCTAATCCTAACCCCAAATCTGATGTGAACATGCAGCTCCCCCTACAACTAACCTTACTCCTAACCGTCATCCTTCGCCTGAACCTAACTTACCTCTATCCCTCACCTTCAATCGAAGCCTCCATAGCACCGTTAATGTAATCCAATCCCTTAAACTAGACAGAGAGCTAAACTTAACCATAACCAAAACGGACGTAACACACAAACCGTAAGCCTGAACCCAACTCTTAACCTCGCACACTGTCTAACCCTCACACAAATATTAACCCCAACCCATATCTAAACAGTCAAGTTTACCATAGGCCTAAATGAGACAATAGGTTCGCTCATCCTTAAGCACTAAACCCTACTCTTACCTTCCACCTCACACTGCCCCTACATTTGATCCTCAGACTTACCATAACCCGAATCCTCACACAGCCGTAACTCTAACGTGAACTCTAACTCTGTCCCTAAACATGCCCAAATGCCTGTACCTATGCCCGTCTAAAGTTAAACCTAAACCGAAATCTTCTGTGCCACAATTTTGCAGCAGTTTAAAGTACACTGGGAAAGATTTTTCTGCAAGAAAGAAACTGCAGGCGGCGTGCCTGAACTGAGAATATCATGCTGCACGAGCTCTTTGGCCTCAGATGCTAGAAGTGCCATGAGTGGGCACTATAAAGAAACGGGACTTTACTTTCTCCGTGATCATCAACCTTTGTGGATTCTTTGTTCTAGACGCCTGAAATAAAGACAGTTGTCCTGAGTCACCTAAACCTCCACCGAGTGGTCTTAGTGAGGCGCGGGAACTTGCCGGTATCAGAATTCCGAAGAAGGCTGAACGTCCACAATTAAATGGTCATTGCCCAGAAATGAAGCGCCAGCCGGATCAGCCTGGGAAACAAGCTTCCATTAGACAATGAAGATGTGAGAATCTGGTACGGCCACACTTCATGGTTTCCATAGATCCATGCAATTCCGTGTTGAATTTCAGTCCGAAAATGAAACCGCTGGAGCCTCTGTTCAGCAGGCCCTGGTGTAGCTCCCAGAGGCACAATGGTGCTCCTCTAGATTTTGGACGAAAAACGTTTTCACGGGAATAAGCAACCTTGATCAAGCCAGGTGGGTCTTGGAAAAACGAAATTGCTGCGTGTGCCTGGAATACTGACAAGCACTCACCTGTGTCACTCTATGGCGCATTCAGCACAGGAATCTGCATCGATTGAGCCAAGACAAAGGAAAGTTCAGGGAGGCAGCACCCGTGTAGAAAAGCATTTGTTCTTCAAAGAGGAGGCCAATATTGTGAAACGACATACCCATGGCAAATAGTTTTCATCGGCAGAGTTTCATGGAGCAATATTGCGGGGAGAGAAAAGGCACTACCTGAGGGAGGCACGCTCAAAAAAACTACGTAGGGCAGGAGACGGGTCGCCCCCGAAACTAGGGGTGTCGGGTCTCAACATTGTAAGCAGAGTTCACTGAAGTCCCTGAGTGAAGTTTTCTCCGGTGTCCTTCGTCTACGTTCCTAAAATTTACTCTGCGGTTTCTGATGACTCTGGGTTACGAACGGCCACCATTCACCGTTCTCCTTACACTCGTGCGTCTCCATCGACCTTAAAGGAAAGGGAGGACACGCAGATGCTGGCAGCTAAATTCAGCAGAGTTTGTCTCAACACAAAAGAGACAGCTCTGTGGGGACCCGTCTTCCATGGTAAAACATTTCCTAACGAATAAGAAATCTTCCCATCGCAATGACAGTATGAGAATTGCCACCGGTGGATTTGCCGATGTGCCTATAAACATCTTCTTCAGGCCATGAAGTAGTGAAGTACGGGAACCCAGGCGCTTCACCCTTTTCCCTAGACCAGTGAAACTTAAAGAGCCACTATTGACCTGTGAGACATGACGTTGCTGGAAGCATCAGTGTACAGAGGCATGGGAACCTCAAAGGAGTTTCTTCCGTGTGAAAATAACAACCAGGCTGAACTTCATGGCAGGGTTCCAGATTCCCAGGAATTCCACGGGCTGTATTGCTCAGAGATAGAACCTACTGCTTGGGGCACACTTAATCTGAAAAACTTGCTGGACTCACGGCTTTCCCAAAGACCCAAGATTCTCAAAGAGCGAGCGTAAGTTTGACGGAAAAACAAACTGCCGGTAGCGCCTTTTGACCTTGAAACCGGCAAGAAGGAAGATTTCCCTTAAACCATGAATCTCAGAAACATTGTGACAGTGAAGGAAAACCAGTGAGAGCAGATGTACTTCCAATAATCCAACACTTAAATTAGACCTCATACCTAAATCCTATCCTAAAAACAACCCTAATCCTAACCCTAAACAAGGTGAAAAGCTAACCCTAGGTGTAAACCTAAACAGAGATGTACCCTAAGCCTAGGTCTAACTGTATTCTCCTAACCTTAAAATTAACCCTAACCTAAGGCTCACCCTAAAGCAAGCCCTAACCATAACCGTATGTCTACCCTAAGGCTAACCCTAATCCTAACCCCAAATCTGATGTGAACATGCAGCTCCCCCTACAACTAACCTTACTCCTAACCGTCATCCTTCGCCTGAACCTAACTTAACTCTATCCCTCACCTTCAATCGAAGCCTCCATAGCACCGTTAATGTAATCCAATCCCTTAAACTAGACAGAGAGCTAAACTTAACCATAACCAAAACGGACGTAACACACAAACCGTAAGCCTGAACCCAACTCTTAACCTCGCACACTGTCTAACCGTCACACAAATATTAACCCCAACCCATATCTAAACAGTCAAGTTTACCATAGGCCTAAATGAGACAATAGGTTCGCTCATCCTTAAGCACTAAACCCTACTCTTACCTTCCACCTCACACTGCCCCTACATTTGATCCTCAGACTTACCATAACCCGAATCCTCACACAGCCGTAACTCTAACGTGAACTCTAACTCTGTCCCTAAACATGCCCAAATGCCTGTACCTATGCCCGTCTAAAGTTAAACCTAAACCGAAATCTTCTGTGCCACCATTTTGCAGCAGTTTAAAGAAGTACACTGGGAAACATTTTTCTGCAAGAAAGAAACTGCAGGCGGCGTGCCTGAACTGAGAATATCATGCTGCACGAGCTCTTTGGCCTCAGATGCTAGAAGTGCCATGAGTGGGCACTATAAAGAAACGGGACTTTACTTTCTCCGTGATCATCAACCTTTGTGGATTCTCTTTGTTCTAGACGCCTGAAATAAAGACAGTTGTCCTGAGTCACCTAAACCTCCACCGAGTGGTCTTAGTGAGGCGCGGGATCTTGCCGGTATCAGAATTCCAAAGAAGGCTGAACGTCCACAATTAAATGGTCATTGCCCAGAAATGAAGTGCCAGCCGGATCAGCCTGGGAAACAAGCTTCCATTAGACAATGAAGATGTGAGAATCTGGTACGGCCACACTTCATGGTTTCCATAGATCCATGCAATTCCGTGTTGAATTTCAGTCCGAAAATGAAACCGCTGGAGCCTCTGTTCAGCAGGCCCTGGTGTAGCTCCCAGAGGCACAATGGTGCTCCTCTAGATTTTGGACGAAAAACGTTTTCACGGGAATAAGCAACCTTGATCAAGCCAGGTGGGTCTTGGAAAAACGAAATTGCTGCGTGTGCCTGGAATACTGACAAGCACTCACCTGTGTCACTCTATGGCGCATTCAGCACAGGAATCTGCATCGATTGAGCCAAGACAAAGGAAAGTTCAGGGAGGCAGCACCCGTGTAGAAAAGCATTTGTTCTTCAAAGAGGAGGCCAATATTGTGAAACGACATACCCATGGCAAATAGTTTTCATCGGCAGTTTCATGGAGCAATATTGCGGGGAGAGAAAAGGCACCACCTGAGGGAGGCACGCTCAAAAAAATTACGTAGGGCAGGAGACGGGTCGCCCCCAGGCACTAGGGGTGTCGGGCCTCAACATTGTTAGCAGAGTTCACTGAAGTCCCTGAGTGAAGTTTTCTCCGGTGTCCTTCGTCTACGTTCCTAAAATTTACTCTGCGGTTTCTGATGACTCTGGGTTACGAACGGCCACCATTCACCGTTTTCCTTACACTCGTGCGTCTCCATCGACCTTAAAGGAAAGGGAGAACACGCAGATGCTGGCAGCTAAATTCAGCAGAGTTTGTCTCAACACAAAAGAGACAGCTCTGTGGGGACCCGTCTTCCATGGTAAAACATTTCCTAACGAATAAGAAATCTTCCCATCGCAATGACAGTAGAATTGCCACCGGTGGATTTGCCGATGTGCCTATAAACATCTTCTTCAGGCCATGAAGTAGTGAAGCACGGGAACCCAGGCGCTTCACCCTTTTCCCTAGACCAGTGAAACTTAAAGAGCCACTATTGACCTGTGAGACATGACGTTGCTGGAAGCATCAGTGTACAGAGGCATGGGAACCTCAAAGGAGTTTCTTCCGTGTGAAAATAACAACCAGGCGGAACTTCATGGCAGGGTTCCAGATTCCCAGGAATTCCACGGGCTGTATTGCTCAGAGATAGAACCTACTGCTTGGGGCACACTTAATCTGAAAAACTTGCTGGACTCACGGCTTTCCCAAAGACCCAAGATTCTCAAAGAGCGAGCGTAAGTTTGACGGAAAAACAAACTGCCGGTAGCGCCTTTTGACCTTGAAACCGGCAAGACGGAAGATTTCCCTTAAACCATGAATCTCAGAAACATCGTGACAGTGAAGGAAAACCAGTGAGAGCAGATGTACTTCCAATAATCCAACACTTAAATTAGACCTCATACCTAAATCCTATCCTAAAAACTACCCTAATCCTAACCCTAAACAAGGTGAAAAGCTAACCCTAGGTGTAAACCTAAACAGAGATGTACCCTAAGCCTAGGTCTAACTGTATTCTCCTAACCTTAAAATTAACCCTAACCTAAGGCTCACCCTAAAGAAAGCCCTAACCATAACCGTATGTCTACCCTAAGGCTAACCCTAATCCTAACCCCAAATCTGATGTGAACATGCAGCTCCCCCTACAACTAACCTTACTCCTAACCGTCATCCTTCGCCTGAACCTAACTTAACTCTATCCCTCACCTTCAATCGAAGCCTCCATAGCACCGTTAATGTAATCCAATCCCTTAAACTAGACAGAGAGCTAAACTTAACCATAACCAAAACGGACGTAACACACAAACCGTAAGCCTGAACCCAACTCTTAACCTCGCACACTGTCTAACCCTCACACAAATATTAACCCCAACCCATATCTAAACAGTCAAGTTTACCATAGGCCTAAATGAGACAATAGGTTCGCTCATCCTTCAGCACTAAAGCCTACTCTTACCTTCCACCTCACACTGCCCCTACATTTGATCCTCAGACTTACCATAACCCGAATCCTCACACAGCCGTAACTCTAACGTGAACTCTAACTCTGTCCCTAAACATGCCCAAATGCCTGTACCTATGCCCGTCTAAAGTTAAACCTAAACCGAAATCTTCTGTGCCACCATTTTGCAGCAGTTTAAAGAAGTACACTGGGAAACATTTTTCTGCAAGAAAGAAACTGCAGGCGGCGTGCCTGAACTGAGAATATCATGCTGCACGAGCTCTTTGGCCTCAGATGCTAGAAGTGCCATGAGTGGGCACTATAAAGAAACGGGACTTTACTTTCTCCGTGATCATCAACCTTTGTGGATTCTCTTTGTTCTAGACGCCTGAAATAAAGACAGTTGTCCTGAGTCACCTAAACCTCCACCGAGTGGTCTTAGTGAGGCGCGGGATCTTGCCGGTATCAGAATTCCAAAGAAGGCTGAACGTCCACAATTAAATGGTCATTGCCCAGAAATGAAGTGCCAGCCGGATCAGCCTGGGAAACAAGCTTCCATTAGACAATGAAGATGTGAGAATCTGGTACGGCCACACTTCATGGTTTCCATAGATCCATGCAATTCCGTGTTGAATTTCAGTCCGAAAATGAAACCGC
The DNA here is from genome assembly GCF_050624435.1 of Tenrec ecaudatus. Classification (NCBI taxonomy): domain Eukaryota; kingdom Metazoa; phylum Chordata; class Mammalia; order Afrosoricida; family Tenrecidae; genus Tenrec; species Tenrec ecaudatus. The sequence continues at coordinate 153,476 of NW_027459483.1, forward strand.
TGGAGCCTCTGTTCAGCAGGCCCTGGTGTAGCTCCCAGAGGCACAATGGTGCTCCTCTAGATTTTGGACGAAAAACGTTTTCACGGGAATAAGCAACCTTGATCAAGCCAGGTGGGTCTTGGAAAAACGAAATTGCTGCGTGTGCCTGGAATACTGACAAGCACTCACCTGTGTCACTCTATGGCGCATTCAGCACAGGAATCTGCATCGATTGAGCCAAGACAAAGGAAAGTTCAGGGAGGCAGCACCCGTGTAGAAAAGCATTTGTTCTTCAAAGAGGAGGCCAATATTGTGAAACGACATACCCATGGCAAATAGTTTTCATCGGCAGTTTCATGGAGCAATATTGCGGGGAGAGAAAAGGCACCACCTGAGGGAAGCACGCTCAAAAAAATTACGTAGGGCAGGAGACGGGTCGCCCCCAGGCACTAGGGGTGTCGGGCCTCAACATTGTTAGCAGAGTTCACTGAAGTCCCTGAGTGAAGTTTTCTCCGGTGTCCTTCGTCTACGTTCCTAAAATTTACTCTGCGGTTTCTGATGACTCTGGGTTACGAACGGCCACCATTCACCGTTTTCCTTACACTCGTGCGTCTCCATCGACCTTAAAGGAAAGGGAGAACACGCAGATGCTGGCAGCTAAATTCAGCAGAGTTTGTCTCAACACAAAAGAGACAGCTCTGTGGGGACCCGTCTTCCATGGTAAAACATTTCCTAACGAATAAGAAATCTTCCCATCGCAATGACAGTAGAATTGCCACCGGTGGATTTGCCGATGTGCCTATAAACATCTTCTTCAGGCCATGAAGTAGTGAAGCACGGGAACCCAGGCGCTTCACCCTTTTCCCTAGACCAGTGAAACTTAAAGAGCCACTATTGACCTGTGAGACATGACGTTGCTGGAAGCATCAGTGTACAGAGGCATGGGAACCTCAAAGGAGTTTCTTCCGTGTGAAAATAACAACCAGGCTGAACTTCATGGCAGGGTTCCAGATTCCCAGGAATTCCACGGGCTGTATTGCTCAGAGATAGAACCTACTGCTTGGGGCACACTTAATCTGAAAAACTTGCTGGACTCACGGCTTTCCCAAAGACCCAAGATTCTCAAAGAGCGAGCGTAAGTTTGAAGGAAAAACAAACTGCCGGTAGCGCCTTTTGACCTTGAAACCGGCAAGACGGAAGATTTCCCTTAAACCATGAATCTCAGAAACATCGTGACAGTGAAGGAAAACCAGTGAGAGCAGATGTACTTCCAATAATCCAACACTTAAATTAGACCTCATACCTAAATCCTATCCTAAAAACAACCCTACTCCTAATCCTAAACAAGGTGAAAAGCTAACCCTAGGTGTAAACCTAAACAGAGATGTACCCTAAGCCTAGGTCTAACTGTATTCTCCTAACCTTAAAATTAACCCTAACCTAAGGCTCACCCTAAAGCAAGCCCTAACCATAACCGTATGTCTACCCTAAGGCTAACCCTAATCCTAACCCCAAATCTGATGTGAACATGCAGCTCCCCCTACAACTAACCTTACTCCTAACCGTCATCCTTCGCCTGAACCTAACTTAACTCTATCCCTCACCTTCAATCGAAGCCTCCATAGCACCGTTAATGTAATCCAATCCCTTAAACTAGACAGAGAGCTAAACTTAACCATAACCAAAACGGACGTAACACACAAACCGTAAGCCTGAACCCAACTCTTAACCTCGCACACTGTCTAACCGTCACACAAATATTAACCCCAACCCATATCTAAACAGTCAAGTTTACCATAGGCCTAAATGAGACAATAGGTTCGCTCATCCTTAAGCACTAAACCCTACTCTTACCTTCCACCTCACACTGCCCCTACATTTGATCCTCAGACTTACCATAACCCGAATCCTCACACAGCCGTAACTCTAACGTGAACTCTAACTCTGTCCCTAAACATGCCCAAATGCCTGTACCTATGCCCGTCTAAAGTTAAACCTAAACCGAAATCTTCTGTGCCACCATTTTGCAGCAGTTTAAAGAAGTACACTGGGAAACATTTTTCTGCAAGAAAGAAACTGCAGGCGGCGTGCCTGAACTGAGAATATCATGCTGCACGAGCTCTTTGGCCTCAGATGCTAGAAGTGCCATGAGTGGGCACTATAAAGAAACGGGACTTTACTTTCTCCGTGATCATCAACCTTTGTGGATTCTCTTTGTTCTAGACGCCTGAAATAAAGACAGTTGTCCTGAGTCACCTAAACCTCCACCGAGTGGTCTTAGTGAGGCGCGGGATCTTGCCGGTATCAGAATTCCAAAGAAGGCTGAACGTCCACAATTAAATGGTCATTGCCCAGAAATGAAGTGCCAGCCGGATCAGCCTGGGAAACAAGCTTCCATTAGACAATGAAGATGTGAGAATCTGGTACGGCCACACTTCATGGTTTCCATAGATCCATGCAATTCCGTGTTGAATTTCAGTCCGAAAATGAAACCGCTGGAGCCTCTGTTCAGCAGGCCCTGGTGTAGCTCCCAGAGGCACAATGGTGCTCCTCTAGATTTTGGACGAAAAACGTTTTCACGGGAATAAGCAACCTTGATCAAGCCAGGTGGGTCTTGGAAAAACGAAATTGCTGCGTGTGCCTGGAATACTGACAAGCACTCACCTGTGTCACTCTATGGCGCATTCAGCACAGGAATCTGCATCGATTGAGCCAAGACAAAGGAAAGTTCAGGGAGGCAGCACCCGTGTAGAAAAGCATTTGTTCTTCAAAGAGGAGGCCAATATTGTGAAACGACATACCCATGGCAAATAGTTTTCATCGGCAGTTTCATGGAGCAATATTGCGGGGAGAGAAAAGGCACCACCTGAGGGAAGCACGCTCAAAAAAATTACGTAGGGCAGGAGACGGGTCGCCCCCAGGCACTAGGGGTGTCGGGCCTCAACATTGTTAGCAGAGTTCACTGAAGTCCCTGAGTGAAGTTTTCTCCGGTGTCCTTCGTCTACGTTCCTAAAATTTACTCTGCGGTTTCTGATGACTCTGGGTTACGAACGGCCACCATTCACCGTTTTCCTTACACTCGTGCGTCTCCATCGACCTTAAAGGAAAGGGAGAACACGCAGATGCTGGCAGCTAAATTCAGCAGAGTTTGTCTCAACACAAAAGAGACAGCTCTGTGGGGACCCGTCTTCCATGGTAAAACATTTCCTAACGAATAAGAAATCTTCCCATCGCAATGACAGTAGAATTGCCACCGGTGGATTTGCCGATGTGCCTATAAACATCTTCTTCAGGCCATGAAGTAGTGAAGCACGGGAACCCAGGCGCTTCACCCTTTTCCCTAGACCAGTGAAACTTAAAGAGCCACTATTGACCTGTGAGACATGACGTTGCTGGAAGCATCAGTGTACAGAGGCATGGGAACCTCAAAGGAGTTTCTTCCGTGTGAAAATAACAACCAGGCTGAACTTCATGGCAGGGTTCCAGATTCCCAGGAATTCCACGGGCTGTATTGCTCAGAGATAGAACCTACTGCTTGGGGCACACTTAATCTGAAAAACTTGCTGGACTCACGGCTTTCCCAAAGACCCAAGATTCTCAAAGAGCGAGCGTAAGTTTGAAGGAAAAACAAACTGCCGGTAGCGCCTTTTGACCTTGAAACCGGCAAGACGGAAGATTTCCCTTAAACCATGAATCTCAGAAACATCGTGACAGTGAAGGAAAACCAGTGAGAGCAGATGTACTTCCAATAATCCAACACTTAAATTAGACCTCATACCTAAATCCTATCCTAAAAACAACCCTACTCCTAATCCTAAACAAGGTGAAAAGCTAACCCTAGGTGTAAACCTAAACAGAGATGTACCCTAAGCCTAGGTCTAACTGTATTCTCCTAACCTTAAAATTAACCCTAACCTAAGGCTCACCCTAAAGCAAGCCCTAACCATAACCGTATGTCTACCCTAAGGCTAACCCTAATCCTAACCCCAAATCTGATGTGAACATGCAGCTCCCCCTACAACTAACCTTACTCCTAACCGTCATCCTTCGCCTGAACCTAACTTAACTCTATCCCTCACCTTCAATCGAAGCCTCCATAGCACCGTTAATGTAATCCAATCCCTTAAACTAGACAGAGAGCTAAACTTAACCATAACCAAAACGGACGTAACACACAAACCGTAAGCCTGAACCCAACTCTTAACCTCGCACACTGTCTAACCCTCACACAAATATTAACCCCAACCCATATCTAAACAGTCAAGTTTACCATAGGCCTAAATGAGACAATAGGTTCGCTCATCCTTCAGCACTAAAGCCTACTCTTACCTTCCACCTCACACTGCCCCTACATTTGATCCTCAGACTTACCATAACCCGAATCCTCACACAGCCGTAACTCTAACGTGAACTCTAACTCTGTCCCTAAACATGCCCAAATGCCTGTACCTATGCCCGTCTAAAGTTAAACCTAAACCGAAATCTTCTGTGCCACCATTTTGCAGCAGTTTAAAGAAGTACACTGGGAAACATTTTTCTGCAAGAAAGAAACTGCAGGCGGCGTGCCTGAACTGAGAATATCATGCTGCACGAGCTCTTTGGCCTCAGATGCTAGAAGTGCCATGAGTGGGCACTATAAAGAAACGGGACTTTACTTTCTCCGTGATCATCAACCTTTGTGGATTCTCTTTGTTCTAGACGCCTGAAATAAAGACAGTTGTCCTGAGTCACCTAAACCTCCACCGAGTGGTCTTAGTGAGGCGCGGGATCTTGCCGGTATCAGAATTCCAAAGAAGGCTGAACGTCCACAATTAAATGGTCATTGCCCAGAAATGAAGCGCCAGCCGGATCAGCCTGGGAAACAAGCTTCCATTAGACAATGAAGATGTGAGAATCTGGTACGGCCACACTTCATGGTTTCCATAGATCCATGCAATTCCGTGTTGAATTTCAGTCCGAAAATGAAACCGCTGGAGCCTCTGTTCAGCAGGCCCTGGTGTAGCTCCCAGAGGCACAATGGTGCTCCTCTAGATTTTGGACGAAAAACGTTTTCACGGGAATAAGCAACCTTGATCAAGCCAGGTGGGTCTTGGAAAAACGAAATTGCTGCGTGTGCCTGGAATACTGACAAGCACTCACCTGTGTCACTCTATGGCGCATTCAGCACAGGAATCTGCATCGATTGAGCCAAGACAAAGGAAAGTTCAGGGAGGCAGCACCCGTGTAGAAAAGCATTTGTTCTTCAAAGAGGAGGCCAATATTGTGAAACGACATACCCATGGCAAATAGTTTTCATCGGCAGTTTCATGGAGCAATATTGCGGGGAGAGAAAAGGCACCACCTGAGGGAGGCACGCTCAAAAAAATTACGTAGGGCAGGAGACGGGTCGCCCCCAGGCACTAGGGGTGTCGGGCCTCAACATTGTTAGCAGAGTTCACTGAAGTCCCTGAGTGAAGTTTTCTCCGGTGTCCTTCGTCTACGTTCCTAAAATTTACTCTGCGGTTTCTGATGACTCTGTGTTACGAACGGCCACCATTCACCGTTTTCCTTACACTCGTGCGTCTCCATCGACCTTAAAGGAAAGGGAGAACACGCAGATGCGGGCAGCTAAATTCAGCAGAGTTTGTCTCAACACAAAAGAGACAGCTCTGTGGGGACCCGTCTTCCATGGTAAAACATTCCTAACGAATAAGAAATCTTCCCATCGCAATGACAATATGAGAGAAGGGCCACCGGTGGATTTGCCGATGTGCCTATAAACATCTTCTTCAGGCCATGAAGTAGTGAAGCACGGGAACCCAGGCGCTTCACCCTTTTCCCTAGACCAGTGAAACTTAAAGAGCCACTATTGACCTGTGAGACATGACGTTGCTGGAAGCATCAGTGTACAGAGGCATGGGAACCTCAAAGGAGTTTCTTCCGTGTGAAAATAACAACCAGGCTGAACTTCATGGCAGGGTTCCAGATTCCCAGGAATTCCACGGGCTGTATTGCTCAGAGATAGAACCTACTGCTTGGGGCACACTTAATCTGAAAAACTTGCTGGACTCACGGCTTTCCCAAAGACCCAAGATTCTCAAAGAGCGAGCGTAAGTTTGACGGAAAAACAAACTGCCGGTAGCGCCTTTTGACCTTGAAACCGGCAAGAAGGAAGATTTCCCTTAAACCATGAATCTCAGAAACATCGTGACAGTGAAGGAAAACCAGTGAGAGCAGATGTACTTCCAATAATCCAACACTTAAATTAGACCTCATACCTAAATCCTATCCTAAAAACAACCCTACTCCTAATCCTAAACAAGGTGAAAAGCTAACCCTAGGTGTAAACCTAAACAGAGATGTACCCTAAGCCTAGGTCTAACTGTATTCTCCTAACCTTAAAATTAACCCTAACCTAAGGCTCACCCTAAAGCAAGCCCTAACCATAACCGTATGTCTACCCTAAGGCTAACCCTAATCCTAACCCCAAATCTGATGTGAACATGCAGCTCCCCCTACAACTAACCTTACTCCTAACCGTCATCCTTCGCCTGAACCTAACTTAACTCTATCCCTCACCTTCAATCGAAGCCTCCATAGCACCGTTAATGTAATCCAATCCCTTAAACTAGACAGAGAGCTAAACTTAACCATAACCAAAACGGACGTAACACACAAACCGTAAGCCTGAACCCAACTCTTAACCTCGCACACTGTCTAACCCTCACACAAATATTAACCCCAACCCATATCTAAACAGTCAAGTTTACCATAGGCCTAAATGAGACAATAGGTTCGCTCATCCTTCAGCACTAAAGCCTACTCTTACCTTCCACCTCACACTGCCCCTACATTTGATCCTCAGACTTACCATAACCCGAATCCTCACACAGCCGTAACTCTAACGTGAACTCTAACTCTGTCCCTAAACATGCCCAAATGCCTGTACCTATGCCCGTCTAAAGTTAAACCTAAACCGAAATCTTCTGTGCCACCATTTTGCAGCAGTTTAAAGAAGTACACTGGGAAACATTTTTCTGCAAGAAAGAAACTGCAGGCGGCGTGCCTGAACTGAGAATATCATGCTGCACGAGCTCTTTGGCCTCAGATGCTAGAAGTGCCATGAGTGGGCACTATAAAGAAACGGGACTTTACTTTCTCCGTGATCATCAACCTTTGTGGATTCTCTTTGTTCTAGACGCCTGAAATAAAGACAGTTGTCCTGAGTCACCTAAACCTCCACCGAGTGGTCTTAGTGAGGCGCGGGATCTTGCCGGTATCAGAATTCCAAAGAAGGCTGAACGTCCACAATTAAATGGTCATTGCCCAGAAATGAAGTGCCAGCCGGATCAGCCTGGGAAACAAGCTTCCATTAGACAATGAAGATGTGAGAATCTGGTACGGCCACACTTCATGGTTTCCATAGATCCATGCAATTCCGTGTTGAATTTCAGTCCGAAAATGAAACCGCTGGAGCCTCTGTTCAGCAGGCCCTGGTGTAGCTCCCAGAGGCACAATGGTGCTCCTCTAGATTTTGGACGAAAAACGTTTTCACGGGAATAAGCAACCTTGATCAAGCCAGGTGGGTCTTGGAAAAACGAAATTGCTGCGTGTGCCTGGAATACTGACAAGCACTCACCTGTGTCACTCTATGGCGCATTCAGCACAGGAATCTGCATCGATTGAGCCAAGACAAAGGAAAGTTCAGGGAGGCAGCACCCGTGTAGAAAAGCATTTGTTCTTCAAAGAGGAGGCCAATATTGTGAAACGACATACCCATGGCAAATAGTTTTCATCGGCAGTTTCATGGAGCAATATTGCGGGGAGAGAAAAGGCACCACCTGAGGGAAGCACGCTCAAAAAAATTACGTAGGGCAGGAGACGGGTCGCCCCCAGGCACTAGGGGTGTCGGGCCTCAACATTGTTAGCAGAGTTCACTGAAGTCCCTGAGTGAAGTTTTCTCCGGTGTCCTTCGTCTACGTTCCTAAAATTTACTCTGCGGTTTCTGATGACTCTGGGTTACGAACGGCCACCATTCACCGTTTTCCTTACACTCGTGCGTCTCCATCGACCTTAAAGGAAAGGGAGAACACGCAGATGCTGGCAGCTAAATTCAGCAGAGTTTGTCTCAACACAAAAGAGACAGCTCTGTGGGGACCCGTCTTCCATGGTAAAACATTTCCTAACGAATAAGAAATCTTCCCATCGCAATGACAGTAGAATTGCCACCGGTGGATTTGCCGATGTGCCTATAAACATCTTCTTCAGGCCATGAAGTAGTGAAGCACGGGAACCCAGGCGCTTCACCCTTTTCCCTAGACCAGTGAAACTTAAAGAGCCACTATTGACCTGTGAGACATGACGTTGCTGGAAGCATCAGTGTACAGAGGCATGGGAACCTCAAAGGAGTTTCTTCCGTGTGAAAATAACAACCAGGCTGAACTTCATGGCAGGGTTCCAGATTCCCAGGAATTCCACGGGCTGTATTGCTCAGAGATAGAACCTACTGCTTGGGGCACACTTAATCTGAAAAACTTGCTGGACTCACGGCTTTCCCAAAGACCCAAGATTCTCAAAGAGCGAGCGTAAGTTTGAAGGAAAAACAAACTGCCGGTAGCGCCTTTTGACCTTGAAACCGGCAAGACGGAAGATTTCCCTTAAACCATGAATCTCAGAAACATCGTGACAGTGAAGGAAAACCAGTGAGAGCAGATGTACTTCCAATAATCCAACACTTAAATTAGACCTCATACCTAAATCCTATCCTAAAAACAACCCTACTCCTAATCCTAAACAAGGTGAAAAGCTAACCCTAGGTGTAAACCTAAACAGAGATGTACCCTAAGCCTAGGTCTAACTGTATTCTCCTAACCTTAAAATTAACCCTAACCTAAGGCTCACCCTAAAGCAAGCCCTAACCATAACCGTATGTCTACCCTAAGGCTAACCCTAATCCTAACCCCAAATCTGATGTGAACATGCAGCTCCCCCTACAACTAACCTTACTCCTAACCGTCATCCTTCGCCTGAACCTAACTTAACTCTATCCCTCACCTTCAATCGAAGCCTCCATAGCACCGTTAATGTAATCCAATCCCTTAAACTAGACAGAGAGCTAAACTTAACCATAACCAAAACGGACGTAACACACAAACCGTAAGCCTGAACCCAACTCTTAACCTCGCACACTGTCTAACCCTCACACAAATATTAACCCCAACCCATATCTAAACAGTCAAGTTTACCATAGGCCTAAATGAGACAATAGGTTCGCTCATCCTTCAGCACTAAAGCCTACTCTTACCTTCCACCTCACACTGCCCCTACATTTGATCCTCAGACTTACCATAACCCGAATCCTCACACAGCCGTAACTCTAACGTGAACTCTAACTCTGTCCCTAAACATGCCCAAATGCCTGTACCTATGCCCGTCTAAAGTTAAACCTAAACCGAAATCTTCTGTGCCACCATTTTGCAGCAGTTTAAAGAAGTACACTGGGAAACATTTTTCTGCAAGAAAGAAACTGCAGGCGGCGTGCCTGAACTGAGAATATCATGCTGCACGAGCTCTTTGGCCTCAGATGCTAGAAGTGCCATGAGTGGGCACTATAAAGAAACGGGACTTTACTTTCTCCGTGATCATCAACCTTTGTGGATTCTCTTTGTTCTAGACGCCTGAAATAAAGACAGTTGTCCTGAGTCACCTAAACCTCCACCGAGTGGTCTTAGTGAGGCGCGGGATCTTGCCGGTATCAGAATTCCAAAGAAGGCTGAACGTCCACAATTAAATGGTCATTGCCCAGAAATGAAGCGCCAGCCGGATCAGCCTGGGAAACAAGCTTCCATTAGACAATGAAGATGTGAGAATCTGGTACGGCCACACTTCATGGTTTCCATAGATCCATGCAATTCCGTGTTGAATTTCAGTCCGAAAATGAAACCGCTGGAGCCTCTGTTCAGCAGGCCCTGGTGTAGCTCCCAGAGGCACAATGGTGCTCCTCTAGATTTTGGACGAAAAACGTTTTCACGGGAATAAGCAACCTTGATCAAGCCAGGTGGGTCTTGGAAAAACGAAATTGCTGCGTGTGCCTGGAATACTGACAAGCACTCACCTGTGTCACTCTATGGCGCATTCAGCACAGGAATCTGCATCGATTGAGCCAAGACAAAGGAAAGTTCAGGGAGGCAGCACCCGTGTAGAAAAGCATTTGTTCTTCAAAGAGGAGGCCAATATTGTGAAACGACATACCCATGGCAAATAGTTTTCATCGGCAGTTTCATGGAGCAATATTGCGGGGAGAGAAAAGGCACCACCTGAGGGAGGCACGCTCAAAAAAATTACGTAGGGCAGGAGACGGGTCGCCCCCAGGCACTAGGGGTGTCGGGCCTCAACATTGTAAGCAGAGTTCACTGAAGTCCCTGAGTGAAGTTTTCTCCGGTGTCCTTCGTCTACGTTCCTAAAATTTACTCTGCGGTTTCTGATGACTCTGGGTTACGAACGGCCACCATTCACCGTTTTCCTTACACTCGTGCGTCTCCATCGACCTTAAAGGAAAGGGAGAACACGCAGATGCTGGCAGCTAAATTCAGCAGAGTTTGTCTCAACACAAAAGAGACAGCTCTGTGGGGACCCGTCTTCCATGGTAAAACATTTCCTAACGAATAAGAAATCTTCCCATCGCAATGACAGTAGAATTGCCACCGGTGGATTTGCCGATGTGCCTATAAACATCTTCTTCAGGCCATGAAGTAGTGAAGCACGGGAACCCAGGCGCTTCACCCTTTTCCCTAGACCAGTGAAACTTAAAGAGCCACTATTGACCTGTGAGACATGACGTTGCTGGAAGCATCAGTGTACAGAGGCATGGGAACCTCAAAGGAGTTTCTTCCGTGTGAAAATAACAACCAGGCTGAACTTCATGGCAGGGTTCCAGATTCCCAGGAATTCCACGGGCTGTATTGCTCAGAGATAGAACCTACTGCTTGGGGCACACTTAATCTGAAAAACTTGCTGGACTCACGGCTTTCCCAAAGACCCAAGATTCTCAAAGAGCGAGCGTAAATTTGAAGGAAAAACAAACTGCCGGTAGCGCCTTTTGACCTTGAAACCGGCAAGACGGAAGATTTCCCTTAAACCATGAATCTCAGAAACATCGTGACAGTGAAGGAAAACCAGTGAGAGCAGATGTACTTCCAATAATCCAACACTTAAATTAGACCTCATACCTAAATCCTATCCTAAAAACAACCCTACTCCTAATCCTAAACAAGGTGAAAAGCTAACCCTAGGTGTAAACCTAAACAGAGATGTACCCTAAGCCTAGGTCTAACTGTATTCTCCTAACCTTAAAATTAACCCTAACCTAAGGCTCACCCTAAAGCAAGCCCTAACCATAACCGTATGTCTACCCTAAGGCTAACCCTAATCCTAACCCCAAATCTGATGTGAACATGCAGCTCCCCCTACAACTAACCTTACTCCTAACCGTCATCCTTCGCCTGAACCTAACTTAACTCTATCCCTCACCTTCAATCGAAGCCTCCATAGCACCGTTAATGTAATCCAATCCCTTAAACTAGACAGAGAGCTAAACTTAACCATAACCAAAACGGACGTAACACACAAACCGTAAGCCTGAACCCAACTCTTAACCTCGCACACTGTCTAACCCTCACACAAATATTAACCCCAACCCATATCTAAACAGTCAAGTTTACCATAGGCCTAAATGAGACAATAGGTTCGCTCATCCTTCAGCACTAAAGCCTACTCTTACCTTCCACCTCACACTGCCCCTACATTTGATCCTCAGACTTACCATAACCCGAATCCTCACACAGCCGTAACTCTAACGTGAACTCTAACTCTGTCCCTAAACATGCCCAAATGCCTGTACCTATGCCCGTCTAAAGTTAAACCTAAACCGAAATCTTCTGTGCCACCATTTTGCAGCAGTTTAAAGAAGTACACTGGGAAACATTTTTCTGCAAGAAAGAAACTGCAGGCGGCGTGCCTGAACTGAGAATATCATGCTGCACGAGCTCTTTGGCCTCAGATGCTAGAAGTGCCATGAGTGGGCACTATAAAGAAACGGGACTTTACTTTCTCCGTGATCATCAACCTTTGTGGATTCTCTTTGTTCTAGACGCCTGAAATAAAGACAGTTGTCCTGAGTCACCTAAACCTCCACCGAGTGGTCTTAGTGAGGCGCGGGATCTTGCCGGTATCAGAATTCCAAAGAAGGCTGAACGTCCACAATTAAATGGTCATTGCCCAGAAATGAAGCGCCAGCCGGATCAGCCTGGGAAACAAGCTTCCATTAGACAATGAAGATGTGAGAATCTGGTACGGCCACACTTCATGGTTTCCATAGATCCATGCAATTCCGTGTTGAATTTCAGTCCGAAAATGAAACCGCTGGAGCCTCTGTTCAGCAGGCCCTGGTGTAGCTCCCAGAGGCACAATGGTGCTCCTCTAGATTTTGGACGAAAAACGTTTTCACGGGAATAAGCAACCTTGATCAAGCCAGGTGGGTCTTGGAAAAACGAAATTGCTGCGTGTGCCTGGAATACTGACAAGCACTCACCTGTGTCACTCTATGGCGCATTCAGCACAGGAATCTGCATCGATTGAGCCAAGACAAAGGAAAGTTCAGGGAGGCAGCACCCGTGTAGAAAAGCATTTGTTCTTCAAAGAGGAGGCCAATATTGTGAAACGACATACCCATGGCAAATAGTTTTCATCGGCAGTTTCATGGAGCAATATTGCGGGGAGAGAAAAGGCACCACCTGAGGGAGGCACGCTCAAAAAAATTACGTAGGGCAGGAGACGGGTCGCCCCCAGGCACTAGGGGTGTCGGGCCTCAACATTGTTAGCAGAGTTCACTGAAGTCCCTGAGTGAAGTTTTCTCCGGTGTCCTTCGTCTACGTTCCTAAAATTTACTCTGCGGTTTCTGATGACTCTGGGTTACGAACAGCCACCATTCACCGTTTTCCTTACACTCGTGCGTCTCCATCGACCTTAAAGGAAAGGGAGAACACGCAGATGCTGGCAGCTAAATTCAGCAGAGTTTGTCTCAACACAAAAGAGACAGCTCTGTGGGGACCCGTCTTCCATGGTAAAACATTTCCTAACGAATAAGAAATCTTCCCATCGCAATGACAGTATGAGAATTGCCACCGGTGGATTTGCCGATGTGCCTATAAACATCTTCTTCAGGCCATGAAGTAGTGAAGCACGGGAACCCAGGCGCTTCACCCTTTTCCCTAGACCAGTGAAACTTAAAGAGCCACTATTGACCTGTGAGACATGACGTTGCTGGAAGCATCAGTGTACAGAGGCATGGGAACCTCAAAGGAGTTTCTTCCGTGTGAAAATAACAACCAGGCTGAACTTCATGGCAGGGTTCCAGATTCCCAGGAATTCCACGGGCTGTATTGCTCAGAGATAGAACCTACTGCTTGGGGCACACTTAATCTGAAAAACTTGCTGGACTCACGGCTTTCCCAAAGACCCAAGATTCTCAAAGAGCGAGCGTAAGTTTGACGGAAAAACAAACTGCCAGTAGCGCCTTTTGACCTTGAAACCGGCAAGACGGAAGATTTCCCTTAAACCATGAATCTCAGAAACATCGTGACAGTGAAGGAAAACCAGTGAGAGCAGATGTACTTCCAATAATCCAACACTTAAATTAGACCTCATACCTAAATCCTATCCTAAAAACAACCCTACTCCTAATCCTAAACAAGGTGAAAAGCTAACCCTAGGTGTAAACCTAAACAGAGATGTACCCTAAGCCTAGGTCGAACTGTATTCTCCTAACCTTAAAATTAACCCTAACCTAAGGCTCACCCTAAAGCAAGCCCTAACCATAACCGTATGTCTACCCTAAGGCTAACCCTAATCCTAACCCCAAATCTGATGTGAACATGCAGCTCCCCCTACAACTAACCTTACTCCTAACCGTCATCCTTCGCCTGAACCTAACTTAACTCTATCCCTCACCTTCAATCGAAGCCTCCATAGCACCGTTAATGTAATCCAATCCCTTAAACTAGACAGAGAGCTAAACTTAACCATAACCAAAACGGACGTAACACACAAACCGTAAGCCTGAACCCAACTCTTAACCTCGCACACTGTCTAACCCTCACACAAATATTAACCCCAACCCATATCTAAACAGTCAAGTTTACCATAGGCCTAAATGAGACAATAGGTTCGCTCATCCTTCAGCACTAAAGCCTACTCTTACCTTCCACCTCACACTGCCCCTACATTTGATCCTCAGACTTACCATAACCCGAATCCTCACACAGCCGTAACTCTAACGTGAACTCTAACTCTGTCCCTAAACATGCCCAAATGCCTGTACCTATGCCCGTCTAAAGTTAAACCTAAACCGAAATCTTCTGTGCCACCATTTTGCAGCAGTTTAAAGAAGTACACTGGGAAACATTTTTCTGCAAGAAAGAAACTGCAGGCGGCGTGCCTGAACTGAGAATATCATGCTGCACGAGCTCTTTGGCCTCAGATGCTAGAAGTGCCATGAGTGGGCACTATAAAGAAACGGGACTTTACTTTCTCCGTGATCATCAACCTTTGTGGATTCTCTTTGTTCTAGACGCCTGAAATAAAGACAGTTGTCCTGAGTCACCTAAACCTCCACCGAGTGGTCTTAGTGAGGCGCGGGATCTTGCCGGTATCAGAATTCCAAAGAAGGCTGAACGTCCACAATTAAATGGTCATTGCCCAGAAATGAAGCGCCAGCCGGATCAGCCTGGGAAACAAGCTTCCATTAGACAATGAAGATGTGAGAATCTGGTACGGCCACACTTCATGGTTTCCATAGATCCATGCAATTCCGTGTTGAATTTCAGTCCGAAAATGAAACCGCTGGAGCCTCTGTTCAGCAGGCCCTGGTGTAGCTCCCAGAGGCACAATGGTGCTCCTCTAGATTTTGGACGAAAAACGTTTTCACGGGAATAAGCAACCTTGATCAAGCCAGGTGGGTCTTGGAAAAACGAAATTGCTGCGTGTGCCTGGAATACTGACAAGCACTCACCTGTGTCACTCTATGGCGCATTCAGCACAGGAATCTGCATCGATTGAGCCAAGACAAAGGAAAGTTCAGGGAGGCAGCACCCGTGTAGAAAAGCATTTGTTCTTCAAAGAGGAGGCCAATATTGTGAAACGACATACCCATGGCAAATAGTTTTCATCGGCAGTTTCATGGAGCAATATTGCGGGGAGAGAAAAGGCACCACCTGAGGGAGGCACGCTCAAAAAAATTACGTAGGGCAGGAGACGGGTCGCCCCCAGGCACTAGGGGTGTCGGGCCTCAACATTGTTAGCAGAGTTCACTGAAGTCCCTGAGTGAAGTTTTCTCCGGTGTCCTTCGTCTACGTTCCTAAAATTTACTCTGCGGTTTCTGATGACTCTGGGTTACGAACGGCCACCATTCACCGTTTTCCTTACACTCGTACGTCTCCATCGACCTTAAAGGAAAGGGAGAACACGCAGATGCTGGCAGCTAAATTCAGCAGAGTTTGTCTCAACACAAAAGAGACAGCTCTGTGGGGACCCGTCTTCCATGGTAAAACATTTCCTAACGAATAAGAAATCTTCCCATCGCAATGACAGTAGAATTGCCACCGGTGGATTTGCCGATGTGCCTATAAACATCTTCTTCAGGCCATGAAGTAGTGAAGCACGGGAACCCAGGCGCTTCACCCTTTTCCCTAGACCAGTGAAACTTAAAGAGCCACTATTGACCTGTGAGACATGACGTTGCTGGAAGCATCAGTGTACAGAGGCATGGGAACCTCAAAGGAGTTTCTTCCGTGTGAAAATAACAACCAGGCTGAACTTCATGGCAGGGTTCCAGATTCCCAGGAATTCCACGGGCTGTATTGCTCAGAGATAGAACCTACTGCTTGGGGCACACTTAATCTGAAAAACTTGCTGGACTCACGGCTTTCCCAAAGACCCAAGATTCTCAAAGAGCGAGCGTAAGTTTGAAGGAAAAACAAACTGCCGGTAGCGCCTTTTGACCTTGAAACCGGCAAGACGGAAGATTTCCCTTAAACCATGAATCTCAGAAACATCGTGACAGTGAAGGAAAACCAGTGAGAGCAGATGTACTTCCAATAATCCAACACTTAAATTAGACCTCATACCTAAATCCTATCCTAAAAACAACCCTACTCCTAATCCTAAACAAGGTGAAAAGCTAACCCTAGGTGTAAACCTAAACAGAGATGTACCCTAAGCCTAGGTCTAACTGTATTCTCCTAACCTTAAAATTAACCCTAACCTAAGGCTCACCCTAAAGCAAGCCCTAACCATAACCGTATGTCTACCCTAAGGCTAACCCTAATCCTAACCCCAAATCTGATGTGAACATGCAGCTCCCCCTACAACTAACCTTACTCCTAACCGTCATCCTTCGCCTGAACCTAACTTAACTCTATCCCTCACCTTCAATCGAAGCCTCCATAGCACCGTTAATGTAATCCAATCCCTTAAACTAGACAGAGAGCTAAACTTAACCATAACCAAAACGGACGTAACACACAAACCGTAAGCCTGAACCCAACTCTTAACCTCGCACACTGTCTAACCCTCACACAAATATTAACCCCAACCCATATCTAAACAGTCAAGTTTACCATAGGCCTAAATGAGACAATAGGTTCGCTCATCCTTCAGCACTAAAGCCTACTCTTACCTTCCACCTCACACTGCCCCTACATTTGATCCTCAGACTTACCATAACCCGAATCCTCACACAGCCGTAACTCTAACGTGAACTCTAACTCTGTCCCTAAACATGCCCAAATGCCTGTACCTATGCCCGTCTAAAGTTAAACCTAAACCGAAATCTTCTGTGCCACCATTTTGCAGCAGTTTAAAGAAGTACACTGGGAAACATTTTTCTGCAAGAAAGAAACTGCAGGCGGCGTGCCTGAACTGAGAATATCATGCTGCACGAGCTCTTTGGCCTCAGATGCTAGAAGTGCCATGAGTGGGCACTATAAAGAAACGGGACTTTACTTTCTCCGTGATCATCAACCTTTGTGGATTCTCTTTGTTCTAGACGCCTGAAATAAAGACAGTTGTCCTGAGTCACCTAAACCTCCACCGAGTGGTCTTAGTGAGGCGCGGGATCTTGCCGGTATCAGAATTCCAAAGAAGGCTGAACGTCCACAATTAAATGGTCATTGCCCAGAAATGAAGTGCCAGCCGGATCAGCCTGGGAAACAAGCTTCCATTAGACAATGAAGATGTGAGAATCTGGTACGGCCACACTTCATGGTTTCCATAGATCCATGCAATTCCGTGTTGAATTTCAGTCCGAAAATGAAACCGCTGGAGCCTCTGTTCAGCAGGCCCTGGTGTAGCTCCCAGAGGCACAATGGTGCTCCTCTAGATTTTGGACGAAAAACGTTTTCACGGGAATAAGCAACCTTGATCAAGCCAGGTGGGTCTTGGAAAAACGAAATTGCTGCGTGTGCCTGGAATACTGACAAGCACTCACCTGTGTCACTCTATGGCGCATTCAGCACAGGAATCTGCATCGATTGAGCCAAGACAAAGGAAAGTTCAGGGAGGCAGCACCCGTGTAGAAAAGCATTTGTTCTTCAAAGAGGAGGCCAATATTGTGAAACGACATACCCATGGCAAATAGTTTTCATCGGCAGTTTCATGGAGCAATATTGCGGGGAGAGAAAAGGCACCACCTGAGGGAGGCACGCTCAAAAAAATTACGTAGGGCAGGAGACGGGTCGCCCCCAGGCACTAGGGGTGTCGGGCCTCAACATTGTTAGCAGAGTTCACTGAAGTCCCTGAGTGAAGTTTTCTCCGGTGTCCTTCGTCTACGTTCCTAAAATTTACTCTGCGGTTTCTGATGACTCTGGGTTACGAACGGCCACCATTCACCGTTTTCCTTACACTCGTGCGTCTCCATCGACCTTAAAGGAAAGGGAGAACACGCAGATGCTGGCAGCTAAATTCAGCAGAGTTTGTCTCAACACAAAAGAGACAGCTCTGTGGGGACCCGTCTTCCATGGTAAAACATTTCCTAACGAATAAGAAATCTTCCCATCGCAATGACAGTAGAATTGCCACCGGTGGATTTGCCGATGTGCCTATAAACATCTTCTTCAGGCCATGAAGTAGTGAAGCACGGGAACCCAGGCGCTTCACCCTTTTCCCTAGACCAGTGAAACTTAAAGAGCCACTATTGACCTGTGAGACATGACGTTGCTGGAAGCATCAGTGTACAGAGGCATGGGAACCTCAAAGGAGTTTCTTCCGTGTGAAAATAACAACCAGGCTGAACTTCATGGCAGGGTTCCAGATTCCCAGGAATTCCACGGGCTGTATTGCTCAGAGATAGAACCTACTGCTTGGGGCACACTTAATCTGAAAAACTTGCTGGACTCACGGCTTTCCCAAAGACCCAAGATTCTCAAAGAGCGAGCGTAAGTTTGACGGAAAAACAAACTGCCGGTAGCGCCTTTTGACCTTGAAACCGGCAAGACGGAAGATTTCCCTTAAACCATGAATCTCAGAAACATCGTGACAGTGAAGGAAAACCAGTGAGAGCAGATGTACTTCCAATAATCCAACACTTAAATTAGACCTCATACCTAAATCCTATCCTAAAAACAACCCTAATCCTAACCCTAAACAAGGTGAAAACCTAACCCTAGGTGTAAACCTAAACAGAGATGTACCCTAAGCCTAGGTCTAACTGTATTCTCCTAACCTTAAAATTAACCCTAACCTAAGGCTCACCCTAAAGAAAGCCCTAACCATAACCGTATGTCTACCCTAAGGCTAACCCTAATCCTAACCCCAAATCTGATGTGAACATGCAGCTCCCCCTACAACTAACCTTACTCCTAACCGTCATCCTTCGCCTGAACCTAACTTAACTCTATCCCTCACCTTCAATCGAAGCCTCCATAGCACCGTTAATGTAATCCAATCCCTTAAACTAGACAGAGAGCTAAACTTAACCATAACCAAAACGGACGTAACACACAAACCGTAAGCCTGAACCCAACTCTTAACCTCGCACACTGTCTAACCCTCACACAAATATTAACCCCAACCCATATCTAAACAGTCAAGTTTACCATAGGCCTAAATGAGACAATAGGTTCGCTCATCCTTCAGCACTAAAGCCTACTCTTACCTTCCACCTCACACTGCCCCTACATTTGATCCTCAGACTTACCATAACCCGAATCCTCACACAGCCGTAACTCTAACGTGAACTCTAACTCTGTCCCTAAACATGCCCAAATGCCTGTACCTATGCCCGTCTAAAGTTAAACCTAAACCGAAATCTTCTGTGCCACCATTTTGCAGCAGTTTAAAGAAGTACACTGGGAAACATTTTTCTGCAAGAAAGAAACTGCAGGCGGCGTGCCTGAACTGAGAATATCATGCTGCACGAGCTCTTTGGCCTCAGATGCTAGAAGTGCCATGAGTGGGCACTATAAAGAAACGGGACTTTACTTTCTCCGTGATCATCAACCTTTGTGGATTCTCTTTGTTCTAGACGCCTGAAATAAAGACAGTTGTCCTGAGTCACCTAAACCTCCACCGAGTGGTCTTAGTGAGGCGCGGGATCTTGCCGGTATCAGAGAATTCCAAAGAAGGCTGAACGTCCACAATTAAATGGTCATTGCCCAGAAATGAAGTGCCAGCCGGATCAGCCTGGGAAACAAGCTTCCATTAGACAATGAAGATGTGAGAATCTGGTACGGCCACACTTCATGGTTTCCATAGATCCATGCAATTCCGTGTTGAATTTCAGTCCGAAAATGAAACCGCTGGAGCCTCTGTTCAGCAGGCCCTGGTGTAGCTCCCAGAGGCACAATGGTGCTCCTCTAGATTTTGGACGAAAAACGTTTTCACGGGAATAAGCAACCTTGATCAAGCCAGGTGGGTCTTGGAAAAACGAAATTGCTGCGTGTGCCTGGAATACTGACAAGCACTCACCTGTGTCACTCTATGGCGCATTCAGCACAGGAATCTGCATCGATTGAGCCAAGACAAAGGAAAGTTCAGGGAGGCAGCACCCGTGTAGAAAAGCATTTGTTCTTCAAAGAGGAGGCCAATATTGTGAAACGACATACCCATGGCAAATAGTTTTCATCGGCAGTTTCATGGAGCAATATTGCGGGGAGAGAAAAGGCACCACCTGAGGGAGGCACGCTCAAAAAAATTACGTAGGGCAGGAGACGGGTCGCCCCCAGGCACTAGGGGTGTCGGGCCTCAACATTGTTAGCAGAGTTCACTGAAGTCCCTGAGTGAAGTTTTCTCCGGTGTCCTTCGTCTACGTTCCTAAAATTTACTCTGCGGTTTCTGATGACTCTGGGTTACGAACGGCCACCATTCACCGTTTTCCTTACACTCGTGCGTCTCCATCGACCTTAAAGGAAAGGGAGAACACGCAGATGCTGGCAGCTAAATTCAGCAGAGTTTGTCTCAACACAAAAGAGACAGCTCTGTGGGGACCCGTCTTCCATGGTAAAACATTTCCTAACGAATAAGAAATCTTCCCATCGCAATGACAGTAGAATTGCCACCGGTGGATTTGCCGATGTGCCTATAAACATCTTCTTCAGGCCATGAAGTAGTGAAGCACGGGAACCCAGGCGCTTCACCCTTTTCCCTAGACCAGTGAAACTTAAAGAGCCACTATTGACCTGTGAGACATGACGTTGCTGGAAGCATCAGTGTACAGAGGCATGGGAACCTCAAAGGAGTTTCTTCCGTGTGAAAATAACAACCAGGCTGAACTTCATGGCAGGGTTCCAGATTCCCAGGAATTCCACGGGCTGTATTGCTCAGAGATAGAACCTACTGCTTGGGGCACACTTAATCTGAAAAACTTGCTGGACTCACGGCTTTCCCAAAGACCCAAGATTCTCAAAGAGCGAGCGTAAGTTTGACGGAAAAACAAACTGCCGGTAGCGCCTTTTGACCTTGAAACCGGCAAGACGGAAGATTTCCCTTAAACCATGAATCTCAGAAACATCGTGACAGTGAAGGAAAACCAGTGAGAGCAGATGTACTTCCAATAATCCAACACTTAAATTAGACCTCATACCTAAATCCTATCCTAAAAACAACCCTAATCCTAACCCTAAACAAGGTGAAAACCTAACCCTAGGTGTAAACCTAAACAGAGATGTACCCTAAGCCTAGGTCTAACTGTATTCTCCTAACCTTAAAATTAACCCTAACCTAAGGCTCACCCTAAAGCAAGCCCTAACCATAACCGTATGTCTACCCTAAGGCTAACCCTAATCCTAACCCCAAATCTGATGTGAACATGCAGCTCCCCCTACAACTAACCTTACTCCTAACCGTCATCCTTCGCCTGAACCTAACTTAACTCTATCCCTCACCTTCAATCGAAGCCTCCATAGCACCGTTAATGTAATCCAATCCCTTAAACTAGACAGAGAGCTAAACTTAACCATAACCAAAACGGACGTAACACACAAACCGTAAGCCTGAACCCAACTCTTAACCTCGCACACTGTCTAACCCTCACACAAATATTAACCCCAACCCATATCTAAACAGTCAAGTTTACCATAGGCCTAAATGAGACAATAGGTTCGCTCATCCTTCAGCACTAAAGCCTACTCTTACCTTCCACCTCACACTGCCCCTACATTTGATCCTCAGACTTACCATAACCCGAATCCTCACACAGCCGTAACTCTAACGTGAACTCTAACTCTGTCCCTAAACATGCCCAAATGCCTGTACCTATGCCCGTCTAAAGTTAAACCTAAACCGAAATCTTCTGTGCCACCATTTTGCAGCAGTTTAAAGAAGTACACTGGGAAACATTTTTCTGCAAGAAAGAAACTGCAGGCGGCGTGCCTGAACTGAGAATATCATGCTGCACGAGCTCTTTGGCCTCAGATGCTAGAAGTGCCATGAGTGGGCACTATAAAGAAACGGGACTTTACTTTCTCCGTGATCATCAACCTTTGTGGATTCTCTTTGTTCTAGACGCCTGAAATAAAGACAGTTGTCCTGAGTCACCTAAACCTCCACCGAGTGGTCTTAGTGAGGCGCGGGATCTTGCCGGTATCAGAATTCCAAAGAAGGCTGAACGTCCACAATTAAATGGTCATTGCCCAGAAATGAAGTGCCAGCCGGATCAGCCTGGGAAACAAGCTTCCATTAGACAATGAAGATGTGAGAATCTGGTACGGCCACACTTCATGGTTTCCATAGATCCATGCAATTCCGTGTTGAATTTCAGTCCGAAAATGAAACCGCTGGAGCCTCTGTTCAGCAGGCCCTGGTGTAGCTCCCAGAGGCACAATGGTGCTCCTCTAGATTTTGGACGAAAAACGTTTTCACGGGAATAAGCAACCTTGATCAAGCCAGGTGGGTCTTGGAAAAACGAAATTGCTGCGTGTGCCTGGAATACTGACAAGCACTCACCTGTGTCACTCTATGGCGCATTCAGCACAGGAATCTGCATCGATTGAGCCAAGACAAAGGAAAGTTCAGGGAGGCAGCACCCGTGTAGAAAAGCATTTGTTCTTCAAAGAGGAGGCCAATATTGTGAAACGACATACCCATGGCAAATAGTTTTCATCGGCAGTTTCATGGAGCAATATTGCGGGGAGAGAAAAGGCACCACCTGAGGGAGGCACGCTCAAAAAAATTACGTAGGGCAGGAGACGGGTCGCCCCCAGGCACTAGGGGTGTCGGGCCTCAACATTGTTAGCAGAGTTCACTGAAGTCCCTGAGTGAAGTTTTCTCCGGTGTCCTTCGTCTACGTTCCTAAAATTTACTCTGCGGTTTCTGATGACTCTGGGTTACGAACAGCCACCATTCACCGTTTTCCTTACACTCGTGCGTCTCCATCGACCTTAAAGGAAAGGGAGAACACGCAGATGCTGGCAGCTAAATTCAGCAGAGTTTGTCTCAACACAAAAGAGACAGCTCTGTGGGGACCCGTCTTCCATGGTAAAACATTTCCTAACGAATAAGAAATCTTCCCATCGCAATGACAGTAGAATTGCCACCGGTGGATTTGCCGATGTGCCTATAAACATCTTCTTCAGGCCATGAAGTAGTGAAGCACGGGAACCCAGGCGCTTCACCCTTTTCCCTAGACCAGTGAAACTTAAAGAGCCACTATTGACCTGTGAGACATGACGTTGCTGGAAGCATCAGTGTACAGAGGCATGGGAACCTCAAAGGAGTTTCTTCCGTGTGAAAATAACAACCAGGCTGAACTTCATGGCAGGGTTCCAGATTCCCAGGAATTCCACGGGCTGTATTGCTCAGAGATAGAACCTACTGCTTGGGGCACACTTAATCTGAAAAACTTGCTGGACTCACGGCTTTCCCAAAGACCCAAGATTCTCAAAGAGCGAGCGTAAGTTTGACGGAAAAACAAACTGCCGGTAGCGCCTTTTGACCTTGAAACCGGCAAGAAGGAAGATTTCCCTTAAACCATGAATCTCAGAAACATCGTGACAGTGAAGGAAAACCAGTGAGAGCAGATGTACTTCCAATAATCCAACACTTAAATTAGACCTCATACCTAAATCCTATCCTAAAAACAACCCTAATCCTAACCCTAAACAAGGTGAAAACCTAACCCTAGGTGTAAACCTAAACAGAGATGTACCCTAAGCCTAGGTCTAACTGTATTCTCCTAACCTTAAAATTAACCCTAACCTAAGGCTCACCCTAAAGAAAGCCCTAACCATAACCGTATGTCTACCCTAAGGCTAACCCTAATCCTAACCCCAAATCTGATGTGAACATGCAGCTCCCCCTACAACTAACCTTACTCCTAACCGTCATCCTTCGCCTGAACCTAACTTAACTCTATCCCTCACCTTCAATCGAAGCCTCCATAGCACCGTTAATGTAATCCAATCCCTTAAACTAGACAGAGAGCTAAATTTAACCATAACCAAAACGGACGTAACACACAAACCGTAAGCCTGAACCCAACTCTTAACCTCGCACACTGTCTAACCCTCACACAAATATTAACCCCAACCCATATCTAAACAGTCAAGTTTACCATAGGCCTAAATGAGACAATAGGTTCGCTCATCCTTAAGCACTAAACCCTACTCTTACCTTCCACCTCACACTGCCCCTACATTTGATCCTCAGACTTACCATAACCCGAATCCTCACACAGCCGTAACTCTAACGTGAACTCTGTCCCTAAACATGCCCAAATGCCTGTACCTATGCCCGTCTAAAGTTAAACCTAAACCGAACTCTTCTTTGCCACCATTTTTCAGCAGTTTAAAGAAGTACACTGGGAAAGATTTTTCTGCAAGAAAGAAACTGCAGGCGGCGTGCCTGACTGAGAATATCATGCTGCACGAGCTCTTTGGCCTCAGATGCTAGAAGTGCCATGAGTGGGCACTATAACGAAACGGGACTTTACTTTCTCCGTGATCATCAACCTTTGTGGATTCTCTTTGTTCTAGACGCCTGAAATAAAGACAGTTGTCCTGAGTCACCTAAACCACCACCGAGTGAGGCGCTGGAACTTGCCGGTATCAGAATTCCGAAGAAGGCTGAACGTCCACAATTAAATGGTCATTGCCCAGAAATGAAGCGCCAGCCGGATCAGCCTGGGAAACAAGCTTCCATTAGACAATGAAGATGTGAGAATCTGGTACGGCCACACTTCATGGTTTCCATAGATCCATGCAATTCCGTGTTGAATTTCATTCCGAAAATGAAACCGCTGGAGCCTCTGTTCAGCAGGCCCTGGTGTAGCTCCCAGAGGCACAATGGTGCTCCTCTAGATTTTGGACGAAAAACGTTTTCACGGGAATAAGCAACCTTGATCAAGCCAGGTGGGTCTTGGAAAAACGAAATTGCTGCGTGTGCCTGGAATACTGACAAGCACTCACCTGTGTCACTCTATGGCGCATTCAGCACAGGAATCTGCATCGATTGAGCCAAGACAAAGGAAAGTTCAGGGAGGCAGCACCCGTGTAGAAAAGCATTTGTTCTTCAAAGAGGAGGCCAATATTGTGAAACGACATACCCATGGCAAATAGTTTTCATCGGCAGTTTCATGGAGCAATATTGCGGGGAGAGAAAAGGCACCACCTGAGGGAGGCACGCTCAAAAAAATTACGTAGGGCAGGAGACGGGTCGCCCCCAGGCACTAGGGGTGTCGGGCCTCAACATTGTTAGCAGAGTTCACTGAAGTCCCTGAGTGAAGTTTTCTCCGGTGTCCTTCGTCTACGTTCCTAAAATTTACTCTGCGGTTTCTGATGACTCTGGGTTACGAACGGCCACCATTCACCGTTTTCCTTACACTCGTGCGTCTCCATCGACCTTAAAGGAAAGGGAGAACACGCAGATGCTGGCAGCTAAATTCAGCAGAGTTTGTCTCAACACAAAAGAGACAGCTCTGTGGGGACCCGTCTTCCATGGTAAAACATTTCCTAACGAATAAGAAATCTTCCCATCGCAATGACAGTAGAATTGCCACCGGTGGATTTGCCGATGTGCCTATAAACATCTTCTTCAGGCCATGAAGTAGTGAAGCACGGGAACCCAGGCGCTTCACCCTTTTCCCTAGACCAGTGAAACTTAAAGAGCCACTATTGACCTGTGAGACATGACGTTGCTGGAAGCATCAGTGTACAGAGGCATGGGAACCTCAAAGGAGTTTCTTCCGTGTGAAAATAACAACCAGGCTGAACTTCATGGCAGGGTTCCAGATTCCCAGGAATTCCACGGGCTGTATTGCTCAGAGATAGAACCTACTGCTTGGGGCACACTTAATCTGAAAAACTTGCTGGACTCACGGCTTTCCCAAAGACACAAGATTCTCAAAGAGTGAGCGTAAGTTTGACGGAAAAACAAACTGCCGGTAGCGCCTTTTGACCTTGAAACCGGCAAGAAGGAAGATTTCCCTTAAACCATGAATCTCAGAAACATCGTGACAGTGAAGGAAAACCAGTGAGAGCAGATGTACTTCCAATAATCCAACACTTAAATTAGACCTCATACCTAAATCCTATCCTAAAAACAACCCTACTCCTAATCCTAAACAAGGTGAAAAGCTAACCCTAGGTGTAAACCTAAACAGAGATGTACCCTAAGCCTAGGTCTAACTCTATTCTCCTAACCTTAAAATTAACCCTAACCTAAGGCTCACCCTAAAGCAAGCCCTAACCATAACCGTATGTCTACCCTAAGGCTAACCCTAATCCTAACCCCAAATCTGATGTGAACATGCAGCTCCCCCTACAACTAACCTTACTCCTAACCGTCATCCTTCGCCTGAACCTAACTTAACTCTATCCCTCACCTTCAATCGAAGCCTCCATAGCACCGTTAATGTAATCCAATCCCTTAAACTAGACAGAGAGCTAAACTTAACCATAACCAAAACGGACGTAACACACAAACCGTAAGCCTGAACCCAACTCTTAACCTCGCACACTGTCTAACCCTCACACAAATATTAACCCCAACCCATATCTAAACAGTCAAGTTTACCATAGGCCTAAATGAGACAATAGGTTCGCTCATCCTTCAGCACTAAAGCCTACTCTTACCTTCCACCTCACACTGCCCCTACATTTGATCCTCAGACTTACCATAACCCGAATCCTCACACAGCCGTAACTCTAACGTGAACTCTAACTCTGTCCCTAAACATGCCCAAATGCCTGTACCTATGCCCGTCTAAAGTTAAACCTAAACCGAAATCTTCTGTGCCACCATTTTGCAGCAGTTTAAAGAAGTACACTGGGAAACATTTTTCTGCAAGAAAGAAACTGCAGGCGGCGTGCCTGAACTGAGAATATCATGCTGCACGAGCTCTTTGGCCTCAGATGCTAGAAGTGCCATGAGTGGGCACTATAAAGAAACGGGACTTTACTTTCTCCGTGATCATCAACCTTTGTGGATTCTCTTTGTTCTAGACGCCTGAAATAAAGACAGTTGTCCTGAGTCACCTAAACCTCCACCGAGTGGTCTTAGTGAGGCGCGGGATCTTGCCGGTATCAGAATTCCAAAGAAGGCTGAACGTCCACAATTAAATGGTCATTGCCCAGAAATGAAGTGCCAGCCGGATCAGCCTGGGAAACAAGCTTCCATTAGACAATGAAGATGTGAGAATCTGGTACGGCCACACTTCATGGTTTCCATAGATCCATGCAATTCCGTGTTGAATTTCAGTCCGAAAATGAAACCGCTGGAGCCTCTGTTCAGCAGGCCCTGGTGTAGCTCCCAGAGGCACAATGGTGCTCCTCTAGATTTTGGACGAAAAACGTTTTCACGGGAATAAGCAACCTTGATCAAGCCAGGTGGGTCTTGGAAAAACGAAATTGCTGCGTGTGCCTGGAATACTGACAAGCACTCACCTGTGTCACTCTATGGCGCATTCAGCACAGGAATCTGCATCGATTGAGCCAAGACAAAGGAAAGTTCAGGGAGGCAGCACCCGTGTAGAAAAGCATTTGTTCTTCAAAGAGGAGGCCAATATTGTGAAACGACATACCCATGGCAAATAGTTTTCATCGGCAGTTTCATGGAGCAATATTGCGGGGAGAGAAAAGGCACCACCTGAGGGAGGCACGCTCAAAAAAATTACGTAGGGCAGGAGACGGGTCGCCCCCAGGCACTAGGGGTGTCGGGCCTCAACATTGTTAGCAGAGTTCACTGAAGTCCCTGAGTGAAGTTTTCTCCGGTGTCCTTCGTCTACGTTCCTAAAATTTACTCTGCGGTTTCTGATGACTCTGGGTTACGAACAGCCACCATTCACCGTTTTCCTTACACTCGTGCGTCTCCATCGACCTTAAAGGAAAGGGAGAACACGCAGATGCTGGCAGCTAAATTCAGCAGAGTTTGTCTCAACACAAAAGAGACAGCTCTGTGGGGACCCGTCTTCCATGGTAAAACATTTCCTAACGAATAAGAAATCTTCCCATCGCAATGACAGTAGAATTGCCACCGGTGGATTTGCCGATGTGCCTATAAACATCTTCTTCAGGCCATGAAGTAGTGAAGCACGGGAACCCAGGCGCTTCACCCTTTTCCCTAGACCAGTGAAACTTAAAGAGCCACTATTGACCTGTGAGACATGACGTTGCTGGAAGCATCAGTGTACAGAGGCATGGGAACCTCAAAGGAGTTTCTTCCGTGTGAAAATAACAACCAGGCTGAACTTCATGGCAGGGTTCCAGATTCCCAGGAATTCCACGGGCTGTATTGCTCAGAGATAGAACCTACTGCTTGGGGCACACTTAATCTGAAAAACTTGCTGGACTCACGGCTTTCCCAAAGACCCAAGATTCTCAAAGAGCGAGCGTAAGTTTGACGGAAAAACAAACTGCCGGTAGCGCCTTTTGACCTTGAAACCGGCAAGACGGAAGATTTCCCTTAAACCATGAATCTCAGAAACATCGTGACAGTGAAGGAAAACCAGTGAGAGCAGATGTACTTCCAATAATCCAACACTTAAATTAGACCTCATACCTAAATCCTATCCTAAAAACAACCCTAATCCTAACCCTAAACAAGGTGAAAACCTAACCCTAGGTGTAAACCTAAACAGAGATGTACCCTAAGCCTAGGTCTAACTGTATTCTCCTAACCTTAAAATTAACCCTAACCTAAGGCTCACCCTAAAGAAAGCCCTAACCATAACCGTATGTCTACCCTAAGGCTAACCCTAATCCTAACCCCAAATCTGATGTGAACATGCAGCTCCCCCTACAACTAACCTTACTCCTAACCGTCATCCTTCGCCTGAACCTAACTTAACTCTATCCCTCACCTTCAATCGAAGCCTCCATAGCACCGTTAATGTAATCCAATCCCTTAAACTAGACAGAGAGCTAAATTTAACCATAACCAAAACGGACGTAACACACAAACCGTAAGCCTGAACCCAACTCTTAACCTCGCACACTGTCTAACCCTCACACAAATATTAACCCCAACCCATATCTAAACAGTCAAGTTTACCATAGGCCTAAATGAGACAATAGGTTCGCTCATCCTTAAGCACTAAAGCCTACTCTTACCTTCCACCTCACACTGCCCCTACATTTGATCCTCAGACTTACCATAACCCGAATCCTCACACAGCCGTAACTCTAACGTGAACTCTGTCCCTAAACATGCCCAAATGCCTGTACCTATGCCCGTCTAAAGTTAAACCTAAACCGAAATCTTCTGTGCCACCATTTTGCAGCAGTTTAAAGAAGTACACTGGGAAACATTTTTCTGCAAGAAAGAAACTGCAGGCGGCGTGCCTGAACTGAGAATATCATGCTGCACGAGCTCTTTGGCCTCAGATGCTAGAAGTGCCATGAGTGGGCACTATAAAGAAACGGGACTTTACTTTCTCCGTGATCATCAACCTTTGTGGATTCTCTTTGTTCTAGACGCCTGAAATAAAGACAGTTGTCCTGAGTCACCTAAACCTCCACCGAGTGGTCTTAGTGAGGCGCGGGATCTTGCCGGTATCAGAATTCCAAAGAAGGCTGAACGTCCACAATTAAATGGTCATTGCCCAGAAATGAAGTGCCAGCCGGATCAGCCTGGGAAACAAGCTTCCATTAGACAATGAAGATGTGAGAATCTGGTACGGCCACACTTCATGGTTTCCATAGATCCATGCAATTCCGTGTTGAATTTCAGTCCGAAAATGAAACCGCTGGAGCCTCTGTTCAGCAGGCCCTGGTGTAGCTCCCAGAGGCACAATGGTGCTCCTCTAGATTTTGGACGAAAAACGTTTTCACGGGAATAAGCAACCTTGATCAAGCCAGGTGGGTCTTGGAAAAACGAAATTGCTGCGTGTGCCTGGAATACTGACAAGCACTCACCTGTGTCACTCTATGGCGCATTCAGCACAGGAATCTGCATCGATTGAGCCAAGACAAAGGAAAGTTCAGGGAGGCAGCACCCGTGTAGAAAAGCATTTGTTCTTCAAAGAGGAGGCCAATATTGTGAAACGACATACCCATGGCAAATAGTTTTCATCGGCAGTTTCATGGAGCAATATTGCGGGGAGAGAAAAGGCACCACCTGAGGGAGGCACGCTCAAAAAAATTACGTAGGGCAGGAGACGGGTCGCCCCCAGGCACTAGGGGTGTCGGGCCTCAACATTGTTAGCAGAGTTCACTGAAGTCCCTGAGTGAAGTTTTCTCCGGTGTCCTTCGTCTACGTTCCTAAAATTTACTCTGCGGTTTCTGATGACTCTGGGTTACGAACGGCCACCATTCACCGTTTTCCTTACACTCGTGCGTCTCCATCGACCTTAAAGGAAAGGGAGAACACGCAGATGCTGGCAGCTAAATTCAGCAGAGTTTGTCTCAACACAAAAGAGACAGCTCTGTGGGGACCCGTCTTCCATGGTAAAACATTTCCTAACGAATAAGAAATCTTCCCATCGCAATGACAGTAGAATTGCCACCGGTGGATTTGCCGATGTGCCTATAAACATCTTCTTCAGGCCATGAAGTAGTGAAGCACGGGAACCCAGGCGCTTCACCCTTTTCCCTAGACCAGTGAAACTTAAAGAGCCACTATTGACCTGTGAGACATGACGTTGCTGGAAGCATCAGTGTACAGAGGCATGGGAACCTCAAAGGAGTTTCTTCCGTGTGAAAATAACAACCAGGCTGAACTTCATGGCAGGGTTCCAGATTCCCAGGAATTCCACGGGCTGTATTGCTCAGAGATAGAACCTACTGCTTGGGGCACACTTAATCTGAAAAACTTGCTGGACTCACGGCTTTCCCAAAGACCCAAGATTCTCAAAGAGCGAGCGTAAGTTTGACGGAAAAACAAACTGCCGGTAGCGCCTTTTGACCTTGAAACCGGCAAGACGGAAGATTTCCCTTAAACCATGAATCTCAGAAACATCGTGACAGTGAAGGAAAACCAGTGAGAGCAGATGTACTTCCAATAATCCAACACTTAAATTAGACCTCATACCTAAATCCTATCCTAAAAACAACCCTAATCCTAACCCTAAACAAGGTGAAAACCTAACCCTAGGTGTAAACCTAAACAGAGATGTACCCTAAGCCTAGGTCTAACTGTATTCTCCTAACCTTAAAATTAACCCTAACCTAAGGCTCACCCTAAAGAAAGCCCTAACCATAACCGTATGTCTACCCTAAGGCTAACCCTAATCCTAACCCCAAATCTGATGTGAACATGCAGCTCCCCCTACAACTAACCTTACTCCTAACCGTCATCCTTCGCCTGAACCTAACTTAACTCTATCCCTCACCTTCAATCGAAGCCTCCATAGCACCGTTAATGTAATCCAATCCCTTAAACTAGACAGAGAGCTAAATTTAACCATAACCAAAACGGACGTAACACACAAACCGTAAGCCTGAACCCAACTCTTAACCTCGCACACTGTCTAACCCTCACACAAATATTAACCCCAACCCATATCTAAACAGTCAAGTTTACCATAGGCCTAAATGAGACAATAGGTTCGCTCATCCTTAAGCACTAAAGCCTACTCTTACCTTCCACCTCACACTGCCCCTACATTTGATCCTCAGACTTACCATAACCCGAATCCTCACACAGCCGTAACTCTAACGTGAACTCTGTCCCTAAACATGCCCAAATGCCTGTACCTATGCCCGTCTA
Source organism: Tenrec ecaudatus (assembly GCF_050624435.1). Taxonomy (NCBI): domain Eukaryota; kingdom Metazoa; phylum Chordata; class Mammalia; order Afrosoricida; family Tenrecidae; genus Tenrec; species Tenrec ecaudatus. The sequence continues at coordinate 185,123 of NW_027459483.1, forward strand.
AAGTTAAACCTAAACCGAAATCTTCTTTGCCACCATTTTTCAGCAGTTTAAAGAAGTACACTGGGAAAGATTTTTCTGCAAGAAAGAAACTGCAAGCGGCGTGCCTGACTGAGAATATCATGCTGCACGAGCTCTTTGGCCTCAGATGCTAGAAGTGCCATGAGTGGGCACTATAAAGAAACGGGACTTTACTTTCTCCGTGATCATCAACCTTTGTGGATTCTCTTTGTTCTAGACGCCTGAAATAAAGACAGTTGTCCTGAGTCACCTAAACCACCACCGAGTGAGGCGCTGGAACTTGCCGGTATCAGAATTCCGAAGAAGGCTGAACGTCCACAATTAAATGGTCATTGCCCAGAAATGAAGCGCCAGCCGGATCAGCCTGGGAAACAAGCTTCCATTAGACAATGAAGATGTGAGAATCTGGTACGGCCACACTTCATGGTTTCCATAGATCCATGCAATTCCGTGTTGAATTTCAGTCCGAAAATGAAACCGCTGGAGCCTCTGTTCAGCAGGCCCTGGTGTAGCTCCCAGAGGCACAATGGTGCTCCTCTAGATTTTGGACGAAAAACGTTTTCACGGGAATAAGCAACCTTGATCAAGCCAGGTGGGTCTTGGAAAAACGAAATTGCTGCGTGTGCCTGGAATACTGACAAGCACTCACCTGTGTCACTCTATGGCGCATTCAGCACAGGAATCTGCATCGATTGAGCCAAGACAAAGGAAAGTTCAGGGAGGCAGCACCCGTGTAGAAAAGCATTTGTTCTTCAAAGAGGAGGCCAATATTGTGAAACGACATACCCATGGCAAATAGTTTTCATCGGCAGTTTCATGGAGCAATATTGCGGGGAGAGAAAAGGCACCACCTGAGGGAGGCACGCTCAAAAAAATTACGTAGGGCAGGAGACGGGTCGCCCCCAGGCACTAGGGGTGTCGGGCCTCAACATTGTTAGCAGAGTTCACTGAAGTCCCTGAGTGAAGTTTTCTCCGGTGTCCTTCGTCTACGTTCCTAAAATTTACTCTGCGGTTTCTGATGACTCTGGGTTACGAACGGCCACCATTCACCGTTTTCCTTACACTCGTGCGTCTCCATCGACCTTAAAGGAAAGGGAGAACACGCAGATGCTGGCAGCTAAATTCAGCAGAGTTTGTCTCAACACAAAAGAGACAGCTCTGTGGGGACCCGTCTTCCATGGTAAAACATTTCCTAACGAATAAGAAATCTTCCCATCGCAATGACAGTAGAATTGCCACCGGTGGATTTGCCGATGTGCCTATAAACATCTTCTTCAGGCCATGAAGTAGTGAAGCACGGGAACCCAGGCGCTTCACCCTTTTCCCTAGACCAGTGAAACTTAAAGAGCCACTATTGACCTGTGAGACATGACGTTGCTGGAAGCATCAGTGTACAGAGGCATGGGAACCTCAAAGGAGTTTCTTCCGTGTGAAAATAACAACCAGGCTGAACTTCATGGCAGGGTTCCAGATTCCCAGGAATTCCACGGGCTGTATTGCTCAGAGATAGAACCTACTGCTTGGGGCACACTTAATCTGAAAAACTTGCTGGACTCACGGCTTTCCCAAAGACCCAAGATTCTCAAAGAGCGAGCGTAAGTTTGAAGGAAAAACAAACTGCCGGTAGCGCCTTTTGACCTTGAAACCGGCAAGACGGAAGATTTCCCTTAAACCATGAATCTCAGAAACATCGTGACAGTGAAGGAAAACCAGTGAGAGCAGATGTACTTCCAATAATCCAACACTTAAATTAGACCTCATACCTAAATCCTATCCTAAAAACAACCCTAATCCTAACCCTAAACAAGGTGAAAACCTAACCCTAGGTGTAAACCTAAACAGAGATGTACCCTAAGCCTAGGTCTAACTGTATTCTCCTAACCTTAAAATTAACCCTAACCTAAGGCTCACCCTAAAGAAAGCCCTAACCATAACCGTATGTCTACCCTAAGGCTAACCCTAATCCTAACCCCAAATCTGATGTGAACATGCAGCTCCCCCTACAACTAACCTTACTCCTAACCGTCATCCTTCGCCTGAACCTAACTTAACTCTATCCCTCACCTTCAATCGAAGCCTCCATAGCACCGTTAATGTAATCCAATCCCTTAAACTAGACAGAGAGCTAAACTTAACCATAACCAAAACGGACGTAACACACAAACCGTAAGCCTGAACCCAACTCTTAACCTCGCACACTGTCTAACCCTCACACAAATATTAACCCCAACCCATATCTAAACAGTCAAGTTTACCATAGGCCTAAATGAGACAATAGGTTCGCTCATCCTTAAGCACTAAAGCCTACTCTTACCTTCCACCTCACACTGCCCCTACATTTGATCCTCAGACTTACCATAACCCGAATCCTCACACAGCCGTAACTCTAACGTGAACTCTGTCCCTAAACATGCCCAAATGCCTGTACCTATGCCCGTCTAAAGTTAAACCTAAACCGAAATCTTCTTTGCCACCATTTTTCAGCAGTTTAAAGAAGTACACTGGGAAAGATTTTTCTGCAAGAAAGAAACTGCAGGCGGCGTGCCTGACTGAGAATATCATGCTGCACGAGCTCTTTGGCCTCAGATGCTAGAAGTGCCATGAGTGGGCACTATAAAGAAACGGGACTTTACTTTCTCCGTGATCATCAACCTTTGTGGATTCTCTTTGTTCTAGACGCCTGAAATAAAGACAGTTGTCCTGAGTCACCTAAACCACCACCGAGTGAGGCGCTGGAACTTGCCGGTATCAGAATTCCGAAGAAGGCTGAACGTCCACAATTAAATGGTCATTGCCCAGAAATGAAGCGCCAGCCGGATCAGCCTGGGAAACAAGCTTCCATTAGACAATGAAGATGTGAGAATCTGGTACGGCCACACTTCATGGTTTCCATAGATCCATGCAATTCCGTGTTGAATTTCAGTCCGAAAATGAAACCGCTGGAGCCTCTGTTCAGCAGGCCCTGGTGTAGCTCCCAGAGGCACAATGGTGCTCCTCTAGATTTTGGACGAAAAACGTTTTCACGGGAATAAGCAACCTTGATCAAGCCAGGTGGGTCTTGGAAAAACGAAATTGCTGCGTGTGCCTGGAATACTGACAAGCACTCACCTGTGTCACTCTATGGCGCATTCAGCACAGGAATCTGCATCGATTGAGCCAAGACAAAGGAAAGTTCAGGGAGGCAGCACCCGTGTAGAAAAGCATTTGTTCTTCAAAGAGGAGGCCAATATTGTGAAACGACATACCCATGGCAAATAGTTTTCATCGGCAGTTTCATGGAGCAATATTGCGGGGAGAGAAAAGGCACCACCTGAGGGAGGCACGCTCAAAAAAATTACGTAGGGCAGGAGACGGGTCGCCCCCAGGCACTAGGGGTGTCGGGCCTCAACATTGTTAGCAGAGTTCACTGAAGTCCCTGAGTGAAGTTTTCTCCGGTGTCCTTCGTCTACGTTCCTAAAATTTACTCTGCGGTTTCTGATGACTCTGGGTTACGAACGGCCACCATTCACCGTTTCCTTACACTCGTGCGTCTCCATCGACCTTAAAGGAAAGGGAGAACACGCAGATGCTGGCAGCTAAATTCAGCAGAGTTTGTCTCAACACAAAAGAGACAGCTCTGTGGGGACCCGTCTTCCATGGTAAAACATTTCCTAACGAATAAGAAATCTTCCCATCGCAATGACAGTAGAATTGCCACCGGTGGATTTGCCGATGTGCCTATAAACATCTTCTTCAGGCCATGAAGTAGTGAAGCACGGGAACCCAGGCGCTTCACCCTTTTCCCTAGACCAGTGAAACTTAAAGAGCCACTATTGACCTGTGAGACATGACGTTGCTGGAAGCATCAGTGTACAGAGGCATGGGAACCTCAAAGGAGTTTCTTCCGTGTGAAAATAACAACCAGGCTGAACTTCATGGCAGGGTTCCAGATTCCCAGGAATTCCACGGGCTGTATTGCTCAGAGATAGAACCTACTGCTTGGGGCACACTTAATCTGAAAAACTTGCTGGACTCACGGCTTTCCCAAAGACCCAAGATTCTCAAAGAGCGAGCGTAAGTTTGACGGAAAAACAAACTGCCGGTAGCGCCTTTTGACCTTGAAACCGGCAAGACGGAAGATTTCCCTTAAACCATGAATCTCAGAAACATCGTGACAGTGAAGGAAAACCAGTGAGAGCAGATGTACTTCCAATAATCCAACACTTAAATTAGACCTCATACCTAAATCCTATCCTAAAAACAACCCTAATCCTAACCCTAAACAAGGTGAAAACCTAACCCTAGGTGTAAACCTAAACAGAGATGTACCCTAAGCCTAGGTCTAACTGTATTCTCCTAACCTTAAAATTAACCCTAACCTAAGGCTCACCCTAAAGAAAGCCCTAACCATAACCGTATGTCTACCCTAAGGCTAACCCTAATCCTAACCCCAAATCTGATGTGAACATGCAGCTCCCCCTACAACTAACCTTACTCCTAACCGTCATCCTTCGCCTGAACCTAACTTAACTCTATCCCTCACCTTCAATCGAAGCCTCCATAGCACCGTTAATGTAATCCAATCCCTTAAACTAGACAGAGAGCTAAACTTAACCATAACCAAAACGGACGTAACACACAAACCGTAAGCCTGAACCCAACTCTTAACCTCGCACACTGTCTAACCCTCACACAAATATTAACCCCAACCCATATCTAAACAGTCAAGTTTACCATAGGCCTAAATGAGACAATAGGTTCGCTCATCCTTAAGCACTAAAGCCTACTCTTACCTTCCACCTCACACTGCCCCTACATTTGATCCTCAGACTTACCATATCCCGTATCCTCACACAGCCGTAACTCTAACGTGAACTCTGTCCCTAAACATGCCCAAATGCCTGTACCTATGCCCGTCTAAAGTTAAACCTAAACCGAAATCTTCTTTGCCACCATTTTTCAGCAGTTTAAAGAAGTACACTGGGAAAGATTTTTCTGCAAGAAAGAAACTGCAGGCGGCGTGCCTGACTGAGAATATCATGCTGCACGAGCTCTTTGGCCTCAGATGCTAGAAGTGCCATGAGTGGGCACTATAAAGAAACGGGACTTTACTTTCTCCGTGATCATCAACCTTTGTGGATTCTCTTTGTTCTAGACGCCTGAAATAAAGACAGTTGTCCTGAGTCACCTAAACCACCACCGAGTGAGGCGCTGGAACTTGCCGGTATCAGAATTCCGAAGAAGGCTGAACGTCCACAATTAAATGGTCATTGCCCAGAAATGAAGCGCCAGCCGGATCAGCCTGGGAAACAAGCTTCCATTAGACAATGAAGATGTGAGAATCTGGTACGGCCACACTTCATGGTTTCCATAGATCCATGCAATTCCGTGTTGAATTTCAGTCCGAAAATGAAACCGCTGGAGCCTCTGTTCAGCAGGCCCTGGTGTAGCTCCCAGAGGCACAATGGTGCTCCTCTAGATTTTGGACGAAAAACGTTTTCACGGGAATAAGCAACCTTGATCAAGCCAGGTGGGTCTTGGAAAAACGAAATTGCTGCGTGTGCCTGGAATACTGACAAGCACTCACCTGTGTCACTCTATGGCGCATTCAGCACAGGAATCTGCATCGATTGAGCCAAGACAAAGGAAAGTTCAGGGAGGCAGCACCCGTGTAGAAAAGCATTTGTTCTTCAAAGAGGAGGCCAATATTGTGAAACGACATACCCATGGCAAATAGTTTTCATCGGCAGTTTCATGGAGCAATATTGCGGGGAGAGAAAAGGCACCACCTGAGGGAGGCACGCTCAAAAAAATTACGTAGGGCAGGAGACGGGTCGCCCCCAGGCACTAGGGGTGTCGGGCCTCAACATTGTTAGCAGAGTTCACTGAAGTCCCTGAGTGAAGTTTTCTCCGGTGTCCTTCGTCTACGTTCCTAAAATTTACTCTGCGGTTTCTGATGACTCTGGGTTACGAACGGCCACCATTCACCGTTTTCCTTACACTCGTGCGTCTCCATCGACCTTAAAGGAAAGGGAGAACACGCAGATGCTGGCAGCTAAATTCAGCAGAGTTTGTCTCAACACAAAAGAGACAGCTCTGTGGGGACCCGTCTTCCATGGTAAAACATTTCCTAACGAATAAGAAATCTTCCCATCGCAATGACAGTAGAATTGCCACCGGTGGATTTGCCGATGTGCCTATAAACATCTTCTTCAGGCCATGAAGTAGTGAAGCACGGGAACCCAGGCGCTTCACCCTTTTCCCTAGACCAGTGAAACTTAAAGAGCCACTATTGACCTGTGAGACATGACGTTGCTGGAAGCATCAGTGTACAGAGGCATGGGAACCTCAAAGGAGTTTCTTCCGTGTGAAAATAACAACCAGGCTGAACTTCATGGCAGGGTTCCAGATTCCCAGGAATTCCACGGGCTGTATTGCTCAGAGATAGAACCTACTGCTTGGGGCACACTTAATCTGAAAAACTTGCTGGACTCACGGCTTTCCCAAAGACCCAAGATTCTCAAAGAGCGAGCGTAAGTTTGACGGAAAAACAAACTGCCGGTAGCGCCTTTTGACCTTGAAACCGGCAAGACGGAAGATTTCCCTTAAACCATGAATCTCAGAAACATCGTGACAGTGAAGGAAAACCAGTGAGAGCAGATGTACTTCCAATAATCCAACACTTAAATTAGACCTCATACCTAAATCCTATCCTAAAAACAACCCTAATCCTAACCCTAAACAAGGTGAAAACATAACCCTAGGTGTAAACCTAAACAGAGATGTACCCTAAGCCTAGGTCTAACTGTATTCTCCTAACCTTAAAATTAACCCTAACCTAAGGCTCACCCTAAAGAAAGCCCTAACCATAACCGTATGTCTACCCTAAGGCTAACCCTAATCCTAACCCCAAATCTGATGTGAACATGCAGCTCCCCCTACAACTAACCTTACTCCTAACCGTCATCCTTCGCCTGAACCTAACTTAACTCTATCCCTCACCTTCAATCGAAGCCTCCATAGCACCGTTAATGTAATCCAATCCCTTAAACTAGACAGAGAGCTAAACTTAACCATAACCAAAACGGACGTAACACACAAACCGTAAGCCTGAACCCAACTCTTAACCTCGCACACTGTCTAACCCTCACACAAATATTAACCCCAACCCATATCTAAACAGTCAAGTTTACCATAGGCCTAAATGAGACAATAGGTTCGCTCATCCTTAAGCACTAAAGCCTACTCTTACCTTCCACCTCACACTGCCCCTACATTTGATCCTCAGACTTACCATAACCCGAATCCTCACACAGCCGTAACTCTAACGTGAACTCTGTCCCTAAACATGCCCAAATGCCTGTACCTATGCCCGTCTAAAGTTAAACCTAAACCGAAATCTTCTTTGCCACCATTTTTCAGCAGTTTAAAGAAGTACACTGGGAAAGATTTTTCTGCAAGAAAGAAACTGCAGGCGGCGTGCCTGACTGAGAATATCATGCTGCACGAGCTCTTTGGCCTCAGATGCTAGAAGTGCCATGAGTGGGCACTATAAAGAAACGGGACTTTACTTTCTCCGTGATCATCAACCTTTGTGGATTCTCTTTGTTCTAGACGCCTGAAATAAAGACAGTTGTCCTGAGTCACCTAAACCACCACCGAGTGAGGCGCTGGAACTTGCCGGTATCAGAATTCCGAAGAAGGCTGAACGTCCACAATTAAATGGTCATTGCCCAGAAATGAAGCGCCAGCCGGATCAGCCTGGGAAACAAGCTTCCATTAGACAATGAAGATGTGAGAATCTGGTACGGCCACACTTCATGGTTTCCATAGATCCATGCAATTCCGTGTTGAATTTCAGTCCGAAAATGAAACCGCTGGAGCCTCTGTTCAGCAGGCCCTGGTGTAGCTCCCAGAGGCACAATGGTGCTCCTCTAGATTTTGGACGAAAAACGTTTTCACGGGAATAAGCAACCTTGATCAAGCCAGGTGGGTCTTGGAAAAACGAAATTGCTGCGTGTGCCTGGAATACTGACAAGCACTCACCTGTGTCACTCTATGGCGCATTCAGCACAGGAATCTGCATCGATTGAGCCAAGACAAAGGAAAGTTCAGGGAGGCAGCACCCGTGTAGAAAAGCATTTGTTCTTCAAAGAGGAGGCCAATATTGTGAAACGACATACCCATGGCAAATAGTTTTCATCGGCAGTTTCATGGAGCAATATTGCGGGGAGAGAAAAGGCACCACCTGAGGGAGGCACGCTCAAAAAAATTACGTAGGGCAGGAGACGGGTCGCCCCCAGGCACTAGGGGTGTCGGGCCTCAACATTGTTAGCAGAGTTCACTGAAGTCCCTGAGTGAAGTTTTCTCCGGTGTCCTTCGTCTACGTTCCTAAAATTTACTCTGCGGTTTCTGATGACTCTGGGTTACGAACGGCCACCATTCACCGTTTTCCTTACACTCGTGCGTCTCCATCGACCTTAAAGGAAAGGGAGAACACGCAGATGCTGGCAGCTAAATTCAGCAGAGTTTGTCTCAACACAAAAGAGACAGCTCTGTGGGGACCCGTCTTCCATGGTAAAACATTTCCTAACGAATAAGAAATCTTCCCATCGCAATGACAGTAGAATTGCCACCGGTGGATTTGCCGATGTGCCTATAAACATCTTCTTCAGGCCATGAAGTAGTGAAGCACGGGAACCCAGGCGCTTCACCCTTTTCCCTAGACCAGTGAAACTTAAAGAGCCACTATTGACCTGTGAGACATGACGTTGCTGGAAGCATCAGTGTACAGAGGCATGGGAACCTCAAAGGAGTTTCTTCCGTGTGAAAATAACAACCAGGCTGAACTTCATGGCAGGGTTCCAGATTCCCAGGAATTCCACGGGCTGTATTGCTCAGAGATAGAACCTACTGCTTGGGGCACACTTAATCTGAAAAACTTGCTGGACTCACGGCTTTCCCAAAGACCCAAGATTCTCAAAGAGCGAGCGTAAGTTTGAAGGAAAAACAAACTGCCGGTAGCGCCTTTTGACCTTGAAACCGGCAAGACGGAAGATTTCCCTTAAACCATGAATCTCAGAAACATCGTGACAGTGAAGGAAAACCAGTGAGAGCAGATGTACTTCCAATAATCCAACACTTAAATTAGACCTCATACCTAAATCCTATCCTAAAAACAACCCTAATCCTAACCCTAAACAAGGTGAAAACCTAACCCTAGGTGTAAACCTAAACAGAGATGTACCCTAAGCCTAGGTCTAACTGTATTCTCCTAACCTTAAAATTAACCCTAACCTAAGGCTCACCCTAAAGCAAGCCCTAACCATAACCGTATGTCTACCCTAAGGCTAACCCTAATCCTAACCCCAAATCTGATGTGAACATGCAGCTCCCCCTACAACTAACCTTACTCCTAACCGTCATCCTTCGCCTGAACCTAACTTAACTCTATCCCTCACCTTCAATCGAAGCCTCCATAGCACCGTTAATGTAATCCAATCCCTTAAACTAGACAGAGAGCTAAACTTAACCATAACCAAAACGGACGTAACACACAAACCGTAAGCCTGAACCCAACTCTTAACCTCGCACACTGTCTAACCCTCACACAAATATTAACCCCAACCCATATCTAAACAGTCAAGTTTACCATAGGCCTAAATGAGACAATAGGTTCGCTCATCCTTAAGCACTAAAGCCTACTCTTACCTTCCACCTCACACTGCCCCTACATTTGATCCTCAGACTTACCATAACCCGAATCCTCACACAGCCGTAACTCTAACGTGAACTCTAACTCTGTCCCTAAACATGCCCAAATGCCTGTACCTATGCCCGTCTAAAGTTAAACCTAAACCGAAATCTTCTGTGCCACCATTTTGCAGCAGTTTAAAGAAGTACACTGGGAAACATTTTTCTGCAAGAAAGAAACTGCAGGCGGCGTGCCTGAACTGAGAATATCATGCTGCACGAGCTCTTTGGCCTCAGATGCTAGAAGTGCCATGAGTGGGCACTATAAAGAAACGGGACTTTACTTTCTCCGTGATCATCAACCTTTGTGGATTCTCTTTGTTCTAGACGCCTGAAATAAAGACAGTTGTCCTGAGTCACCTAAACCTCCACCGAGTGGTCTTAGTGAGGCGCGGGATCTTGCCGGTATCAGAATTCCAAAGAAGGCTGAACGTCCACAATTAAATGGTCATTGCCCAGAAATGAAGTGCCAGCCGGATCAGCCTGGGAAACAAGCTTCCATTAGACAATGAAGATGTGAGAATCTGGTACGGCCACACTTCATGGTTTCCATAGATCCATGCAATTCCGTGTTGAATTTCAGTCCGAAAATGAAACCGCTGGAGCCTCTGTTCAGCAGGCCCTGGTGTAGCTCCCAGAGGCACAATGGTGCTCCTCTAGATTTTGGACGAAAAACGTTTTCACGGGAATAAGCAACCTTGATCAAGCCAGGTGGGTCTTGGAAAAACGAAATTGCTGCGTGTGCCTGGAATACTGACAAGCACTCACCTGTGTCACTCTATGGCGCATTCAGCACAGGAATCTGCATCGATTGAGCCAAGACAAAGGAAAGTTCAGCACCCGTGTAGAAAAGCATTTGTTCTTCAAAGAGGAGGCCAATATTGTGAAACGACATACCCATGGCAAATAGTTTTCATCGGCAGTTTCATGGAGCAATATTGCGGGGAGAGAAAAGGCACCACCTGAGGGAGGCACGCTCAAAAAAATTACGTAGGGCAGGAGACGGGTCGCCCCCAGGCACTAGGGGTGTCGGGCCTCAACATTGTTAGCAGAGTTCACTGAAGTCCCTGAGTGAAGTTTTCTCCGGTGTCCTTCGTCTACGTTCCTAAAATTTACTCTGCGGTTTCTGATGACTCTGGGTTACGAACGGCCACCATTCACCGTTTCCTTACACTCGTGCGTCTCCATCGACCTTAAAGGAAAGGGAGAACACGCAGATGCTGGCAGCTAAATTCAGCAGAGTTTGTCTCAACACAAAAGAGACAGCTCTGTGGGGACCCGTCTTCCATGGTAAAACATTTCCTAACGAATAAGAAATCTTCCCATCGCAATGACAGTAGAATTGCCACCGGTGGATTTGCCGATGTGCCTATAAACATCTTCTTCAGGCCATGAAGTAGTGAAGCACGGGAACCCAGGCGCTTCACCCTTTTCCCTAGACCAGTGAAACTTAAAGAGCCACTATTGACCTGTGAGACATGACGTTGCTGGAAGCATCAGTGTACAGAGGCATGGGAACCTCAAAGGAGTTTCTTCCGTGTGAAAATAACAACCAGGCTGAACTTCATGGCAGGGTTCCAGATTCCCAGGAATTCCACGGGCTGTATTGCTCAGAGATAGAACCTACTGCTTGGGGCACACTTAATCTGAAAAACTTGCTGGACTCACGGCTTTCCCAAAGACCCAAGATTCTCAAAGAGCGAGCGTAAGTTTGACGGAAAAACAAACTGCCGGTAGCGCCTTTTGACCTTGAAACCGGCAAGAAGGAAGATTTCCCTTAAACCATGAATCTCAGAAACATCGTGACAGTGAAGGAAAACCAGTGAGAGCAGATGTACTTCCAATAATCCAACACTTAAATTAGACCTCATACCTAAATCCTATCCTAAAAACAACCCTACTCCTAATCCTAAACAAGGTGAAAAGCTAACCCTAGGTGTAAACCTAAACAGAGATGTACCCTAAGCCTAGGTCTAACTGTATTCTCCTAACCTTAAAATTAACCCTAACCTAAGGCTCACCCTAAAGCAAGCCCTAACCATAACCGTATGTCTACCCTAAGGCTAAGCCTAATCCTAACCCCAAATCTGATGTGAACATCCAGTTCCCCCTACAACTAACCTTACTCCTAACCGTCATCCTTCGCCTGAACCTAACTTAACTCTATCCCTCACCTTCAATCGAAGCCTCCATAGCACCGTTAATGTAATCCAATCCCTTAAACTAGACAGAGAGCTAAACTTAACCATAACCAAAACGGACGTAACACACAAACCGTAAGCCTGAACCCAACTCTTAACCTCGCACACTGTCTAACCCTCACACAAATATTAACCCCAACCCATATCTAAACAGTCAAGTTTACCATAGGCCTAAATGAGACAATAGGTTCGCTCATCCTTCAGCACTAAAGCCTACTCTTACCTTCCACCTCACACTGCCCCTACATTTGATCCTCAGACTTACCATAACCCGAATCCTCACACAGCCGTAACTCTAACGTGAACTCTAACTCTGTCCCTAAACATGCCCAAATGCCTGTACCTATGCCCGTCTAAAGTTAAACCTAAACCGAAATCTTCTGTGCCACCATTTTGCAGCAGTTTAAAGAAGTACACTGGGAAACATTTTTCTGCAAGAAAGAAACTGCAGGCGGCGTGCCTGAACTGAGAATATCATGCTGCACGAGCTCTTTGGCCTCAGATGCTAGAAGTGCCATGAGTGGGCACTATAAAGAAACGGGACTTTACTTTCTCCGTGATCATCAACCTTTGTGGATTCTCTTTGTTCTAGACGCCTGAAATAAAGACAGTTGTCCTGAGTCACCTAAACCTCCACCGAGTGGTCTTAGTGAGGCGCGGGATCTTGCCGGTATCAGAATTCCAAAGAAGGCTGAACGTCCACAATTAAATGGTCATTGCCCAGAAATGAAGTGCCAGCCGGATCAGCCTGGGAAACAAGCTTCCATTAGACAATGAAGATGTGAGAATCTGGTACGGCCACACTTCATGGTTTCCATAGATCCATGCAATTCCGTGTTGAATTTCAGTCCGAAAATGAAACCGCTGGAGCCTCTGTTCAGCAGGCCCTGGTGTAGCTCCCAGAGGCACAATGGTGCTCCTCTAGATTTTGGACGAAAAACGTTTTCACGGGAATAAGCAACCTTGATCAAGCCAGGTGGGTCTTGGAAAAACGAAATTGCTGCGTGTGCCTGGAATACTGACAAGCACTCACCTGTGTCACTCTATGGCGCATTCAGCACAGGAATCTGCATCGATTGAGCCAAGACAAAGGAAAGTTCAGGGAGGCAGCACCCGTGTAGAAAAGCATTTGTTCTTCAAAGAGGAGGCCAATATTGTGAAACGACATACCCATGGCAAATAGTTTTCATCGGCAGTTTCATGGAGCAATATTGCGGGGAGAGAAAAGGCACCACCTGAGGGAGGCACGCTCAAAAAAATTACGTAGGGCAGGAGACGGGTCGCCCCCAGGCACTAGGGGTGTCGGGCCTCAACATTGTTAGCAGAGTTCACTGAAGTCCCTGAGTGAAGTTTTCTCCGGTGTCCTTCGTCTACGTTCCTAAAATTTACTCTGCGGTTTCTGATGACTCTGGGTTACGAACGGCCACCATTCACCGTTTTCCTTACACTCGTGCGTCTCCATCGACCTTAAAGGAAAGGGAGAACACGCAGATGCTGGCAGCTAAATTCAGCAGAGTTTGTCTCAACACAAAAGAGACAGCTCTGTGGGGACCCGTCTTCCATGGTAAAACATTTCCTAACGAATAAGAAATCTTCCCATCGCAATGACAGTAGAATTGCCACCGGTGGATTTGCCGATGTGCCTATAAACATCTTCTTCAGGCCATGAAGTAGTGAAGCACGGGAACCCAGGCGCTTCACCCTTTTCCCTAGACCAGTGAAACTTAAAGAGCCACTATTGACCTGTGAGACATGACGTTGCTGGAAGCATCAGTGTACAGAGGCATGGGAACCTCAAAGGAGTTTCTTCCGTGTGAAAATAACAACCAGGCTGAACTTCATGGCAGGGTTCCAGATTCCCAGGAATTCCACGGGCTGTATTGCTCAGAGATAGAACCTACTGCTTGGGGCACACTTAATCTGAAAAACTTGCTGGACTCACGGCTTTCCCAAAGACCCAAGATTCTCAAAGAGCGAGCGTAAGTTTGAAGGAAAAACAAACTGCCGGTAGCGCCTTTTGACCTTGAAACCGGAAAGACGGAAGATTTCCCTTAAACCATGAATCTCAGAAACATCGTGACAGTGAAGGAAAACCAGTGAGAGCAGATGTACTTCCAATAATCCAACACTTAAATTAGACCTCATACCTAAATCCTATCCTAAAAACAACCCTACTCCTAATCCTAAACAAGGTGAAAAGCTAACCCTAGGTGTAAACCTAAACAGAGATGTACCCTAAGCCTAGGTCGAACTGTATTCTCCTAACCTTAAAATTAACCCTAACCTAAGGCTCACCCTAAAGCAAGCCCTAACCATAACCGTATGTCTACCCTAAGGCTAACCCTAATCCTAACCCCAAATCTGATGTGAACATGCAGCTCCCCCTACAACTAACCTTACTCCTAACCGTCATCCTTCGCCTGAACCTAACTTAACTCTATCCCTCACCTTCAATCGAAGCCTCCATAGCACCGTTAATGTAATCCAATCCCTTAAACTAGACAGAGAGCTAAACTTAACCATAACCAAAACGGACGTAACACACAAACCGTAAGCCTGAACCCAACTCTTAACCTCGCACACTGTCTAACCCTCACACAAATATTAACCCCAACCCATATCTAAACAGTCAAGTTTACCATAGGCCTAAATGAGACAATAGGTTCGCTCATCCTTCAGCACTAAAGCCTACTCTTACCTTCCACCTCACACTGCCCCTACATTTGATCCTCAGACTTACCATATCCCGAATCCTCACACAGCCGTAACTCTAACGTGAACTCTCTGTCCCTAAACATGCCCAAATGCCTGTACCTATGCCCGTCTAAAGTTAAACCTAACCTACATAGTCCAAGTGCCCGCTAGTTAACCTACATTGTCCAAGTACCTGATGGGGAACCTACATAGTCCAAGTATGCGCTAGGTAACCTACATAGTCCAAATGCCCGCTAGTAACGTACATAGTCCAAGTGCCCGTTAGGTAACCTATTTAGTCCAAGTGCCCGCTAGGGAACACACATAGTCCATGTGCCCGTTAGAGAACTTACATAGTCAAAGCCCTGCTAGGGAACCTACATAGTCCAAGTGCCCGCTAGGGAACCTAGATAGTCCAAGTACGCGTTAGCTAACCTAGATAGTCCAAGTGCCCGCTAGGTAACCTCCATAGTCCAAGTGCCCGTTAGGTAACCTCCATAGTCCAAGTGCCCGTTCGTTAACCTAGATAGTCTAAGTTCCTGTTAGCTAAACTACATTGTCCAAGTGCCCGTTCGTTAACCTAGATAGTTCAAGTGCCCGCTAGGGAACCTAGATAGTCCAAGTGCCTGCTAGGTAACCTACATAGTCCAAGTGCCCGCTCGGGAACCTACATAGTCCAAGTGCCCGCTAGGGAACCTACATAGTCCAAGTGCCCGTTAGTTAACCTAGATACTCAAAGTGCCTGCTAGGTATCCTAGATAGTCCAAATGCCCGCTAGGGTACCCACATAGTCCAACTGCCCGATAGGGAACCAACATAGTCCAAGTGCCCGCTAAGGGACCTACATAGTCCAAGTGCCCGCTAGGTAACCTACATAGTCCAAATGCCCGCTAGGGTACCCACAGAGTCCAACTGCCCGGTAGGGAACCAACATAATCCAAGTGCCCGCTAAGGGACCTACATAGTCCAAGTGCCCGTTAGGGAACCTACATAGTCCAAGTGCGCTCTAGGGAACCTGCATTGTCCAAGTGCCCGCTAGTTAACCTAGATCGTCCAAGTGTCCGCTAGTAAACCTACATAGTCCAAGTTCCGGTTGGTAACCTAGATAGGCCAAGTGCCCGCTAGTTAACCTACATAGTACAATGGCCCGCTAGTTGACCTAGATAGTCCAAGTGCCCTCTAGTTAACCTACATAGTCAAAGGGCCCGCTAGTTAACCTAAGTATTACAAATGTCCGATAGGGATCCTACATAGTCCAAGTGCCCGCTAGGTAACCTAGATATTCCAAGTTCCGGTTGGCTAACCTAGATAGTCCAAGTGCCCGCTAGGTAACCTACGTAGTTCAAGTGCCCATTCGTTAACTTAGCTTGTCCAAGTCGCGGTAGGTAACCAACATAGTCCAAGGGGTGCTAGGTAACCTATATAGTCCAAGTGCCTGCTAATTAACCTATAGTCCAAGTGCCCTCTAGGTAACCTACATATTCCAAGTTCCCGCTAGGTAACCTAGATAGTCAAAGTGCCCGTTACGTTAACTACATAGTCCACGTGCCCGTTCGTTAACCTAGATCGTCCAATTGCCCGCTAGGTAACCTACATAGTACAAGGTCCGGCTAGGTAACCTTTAGAATCCAAGTGCCCGCTAGGTAATCTAGATAGTCCATGTGCCCGTTAGGTAACCTAGATAGTCCAAGTGCCCGCTAGTTAACCTACATAGTCCAAGTGCCCCCTGGTTAACTTAAACAGTCCAAGTGCCCGCTAGGTTACCTGCATAGTCCATGTGCCCGTTAGGTAACCCAGATAGTCCAAGTGCCCGCTAGGTAACCTACATAGTCCAAGTGCCCGCTAGGTAACCTACATAGTCCAAGTACCCGTTAGCTAACCTAGATAGTCCAAGTGCCCGCTAGGTAACCTCCATAGTCCAAGTGCCCGCTAGGTAACCTCCATAGTCCAAGTGCCCGTTCGTTAACCTAGATAGTCCAAGTTCCTGTTAGCTAACCTACATAGTCCAAGTGCCCGTTCGTTAACCTAGATAGTTCAAGTGCCCGCTAGGTAACCTAGACAGTCCAAGTGCCTGCTAGGTAACCTACATAGTCCAAGTGCCCGTTTGCTAACCTAGATCGTCAAAGGGCCCGCTAGTTAACCTACATAGTCCAAGGGCCCTCTAGTTAACCTAGATAGTCCAAGTGCCCGCTAGTTAACCTACATTGTCCAAGTCCCTGATGGGGAACCTACATAGTCCAAGTATCCGCTAGGTAACCTACATAGTCCAAATGCCCGCTAGTAAAGTACATAGTCCAAGTGCCCGTTAGGTAACCTAGATAGTCCAAATGCCCGCTAGGGAACACACATAGTCCAAGTGCCCGTTAGAGAACTTACATAGTCAAAGCCCTGCTAGGGAACCTACATAGTCCAAGTGCCCGCTAGGGAACCTAGATAGTCCAAGTACCCGTTAGGTAACCTACGTAGTTCAAGTGCCCATTCGTTAACTTAGATAGTCCAAGTTGCGGTAGGTAACCAACATAGTCCAAGGGCCGCTACGTAACCTATATAGTCCAAGTGCCCACTAATTAACCTATAGTCCAAGTGCCCTCTAGGTAACCTACATATTCCAAGTTCCCGCTAGGTAACCTAGATAGTCCAAGTGCCCGTTACCTAACCTAGATAGTCCAAGTGCCCGTTAGGTTAACTACATAGTCCACGTGCCCGTTCGTTAACCTAGATCGTCCAATTGCCCGCTAGGTAACCAACATAGTCCAAGGGCCGGGTAGGTAACCTTTAGAATCCAAGTGCCCGCTAGGTAATCTAGATAGTCCAGGTGCCCGTTAGGTAACCTAGATAGTCCAAGTGCCCGCTAGTTAACCTACATAGTCCAAGTGCCCCCTGGTTAACTTAAACAGTCCATGCCCGCTAGGTTACCTGCATAGTCCAAGTGCCCGTTAGGTAACCTAGATAGTCCAAGTGCCCGCTACGTAACCTACATAGTCCAAGTGCCCGCTAGGTAACCTAGATAGTCCAAGTACCCGTTAGCTAACCTAGATAGTCCAAGTGCCCGCTAGGTAACCTCCATAGTCCAAGTGCCCGCTAGGTAACCTCCATAGTCCAAGTGCCCGTTCGTTAACCTAGATAGTCCAAGTTCCTGTTAGCTAACCTACATAGTCCAAGTGCCCGTTCGTTAACCTAGATAGTTCAAGTGCCCGCTAGGTAACCTAGACAGTCCAAGTGCCTGCTAGGTAACCTACATAGTCCAAGTGCCCGTTTGCTAACCTAGATCGTCAAAGGGCCCGCTAGTTAACCTACATAGTCCAAGGGCCCTCTAGTTAACCTAGATAGTCCAAGTGCCCGCTAGTTAACCTACATTGTCCAAGTCCCTGATGGGGAACCTACATAGTCCAAGTATCCGCTAAGTAACCTACATAGTCCAAATGCCCGCTAGTAACGTTCATAGTCCAAGTGCCCGTTAGGTAATCTAGATAGTCCAAATGCCCGCTAGGGAACACACATAGTCCAAGTGCCCGTTAGAGAACTTACATATTCAAAGCACTGCTAGGGAACCTACATAGTCCAAGTGCCCGCTAGGGAACCTAGAAAGTCCAAGTACCCGTTAGCTAACCTAGATAGTCCAAGTGCCCGCTAGGTAACCTCCATAGTCTATGTGCCCGCTAGGTAACCTCCATAGTCCAAGTGCCCGTTCTTTAACCTATATAGTCCAAGTTCCTGTTAGCTAACCTACATAGTCCAAGTGCCCGTTCGTTAACCTAGATAGTTCAAGTGCCCGCTAGGTAACCTAGACAGTCCAAGTGCCTGCTAGGTAACCTACATAGTCCAAGTGCCCAATGAGGAACCTACATAGTCCACGTGCCCGATAGGGAATCTTCATATTCCAAGTGCCCGTTAGGGAACCCAGATAGTCCAAGTGCCCATAGGGAACCTATATGGTCCAAGTGCCCGCTAGGGAAGCTACATATTCATAGTGCCCGCTAGGGAACCTGCATTGTCCAAGTGCCCGCTAGTTAACCAAGATTGTCCAAGTGTCCGCTAGTAAACCTACATAGTCCAAGTTCCCGTTAGGTAACCTAGATAGGCCAAGTGCCCGCAAGGTAACCTACATAGTCCAAGTGCCCGCTAGGTAACCTAGATATTCCAGGTTCCGGTTTACTAACCTAGATAGTCCAAGTGCCCGCTAGGTAACCTACATAGTCCAACTGCCCATTCGTTAACCTAGATAGTCTAAGTGCCCGCTAGGTAACCTATACTGTCCAAGTGCCCGCTAGGATACCTACATAGTCCAAGTGCACGTTCGTTAACTTAGATAGTCCAAGTCGCGCTAGGTAACCTATATAGTCCAAGGGCCCGCTAGGTAACCTATATAGTCCAAGTGCCCGCTAGTTAAACTATAGTCCAAGTGCCCGCTAGGTAACCTACATATTCCAAGTTCCCGCTAGGTAACCTAGATAGTCCAAGTTCCCGTTACCTAACCTACATAGTCCAAGTGCCCGTTAGGTTACCTACATAGTCCACGTGCCGTTTCGTTAACCTAGATAGTCCAAGTGCCCGCTAGGTAACCTACATAGTCCAAGTGCCCGCTAATTAACCTACATAGTCCAAGTGCCCGTTAGGTAACCTAGACAGTCCAAGTGCCCGCTAGGTAACCTCCATAGTCCAAGTGCCCGCTAATTAACCTATATAGTCCAAGTGCCCGCCAGGGAACCTGCATCGTCCAAGTGCCCGCTAGTTAATCTAGATAGTCCAAGGGTCCGCTAGTAAACCTACATAGTCCAAGTTCCCGTTAGGTAACCTAGATAGGCCAAGTGCCTGCTAGTTAACCTCCATAGTCCAAGTGCCCGCTAGGTAACCTCCATAGTCCAAGTGCCCGCTAATTAACCTATATAGTCGAAGTGCCCGATAGGGAATCTTCATATTCCAAGTGCCCGTTAGGGAACCCAGATTGTCCAAGTGCCCATAGGGAACCTATATAGTCCAAATTCCCTCTAGGGAAGCTACATATTCATAGTGCCCGCTAGGGAACCTGCATTGTCCAAGTGCCCGCTAGATAACCTAGATCGTCCAAGGGTCCGCTAGTAAACCTACATAGTCCAAGTTCCCGTTAGGTAACCTAGATAGGCCAAGTGCCCGCTAGTTAACCTCCATAGTCCAAGTGCCCGCTAATTAACCTATATAGTCCAAGTGCCCGATAGGGAATCTTCATATTCCAAGTGCCCGTTAGGGAACCCAGATTGTCCAAGTGCCCATAGGGAACCTATATAGTCCAAGTTCCCTCTAGGGAAGCTACATATTCATAGTGCCCGCTAGGGAACCTGCATTGTCCAAGTGCCCGCTAGTTAACCTAGATCGTCCAAGGGTCCGCTAGTAAACCTACATAGTCCAAGTTCCCGTTAGGTAACCTAGATAGGCCAAGTGCCCGCTAGTTAACCTACATAGTACAATGGCCCGCTAGTTGACCTAGATAGTCCAAGTGCCCGCTAGTTAACCTAGATAGTCAAAGTGCCCGCTAGTTAACCTAAGTAGTACAAATGTCCGATAGGGATCCTACATAGTCCAAGTGCCCGCTAGGTAACCTAGATATTCCAAGTTCCGGTTTGCTAACCTAGATAGTCCAAGTGCCCGCTAGGTAACCTACGTAGTCCAAGTGCCCATTCGTTAACCTAGATAGTCCAAGTGCCTGCTAGGTAACCTATACTGTCCAAGTGCCCGCTAGATTACTTACATAGTCCAAGTGCACTTTCGTTAACTTAGATAGTCCAAGTCGCGGTAGGTAACCAACATAGTCCAAGGGCCGGTAGGTAACCTATAAGTCCAAGTGCCCGCTAGTTAGCCTATTGTCCAAGTGCCCTCTAGGTAACCTACATATTCCAAGTTTCCGCTAGGTAACCTAGATAGTCCAAGTGCCCGTTACCTAACCTAGATAGTCCAAGTGCCCGTTAGGTTACCTACATAGTCCACGTGCCCGTTCGTTAACCTAGATAGTCCAATTGCCCGCTAGGTAACCTACATAGTCCAAGGGCCGGCTAGGTAACCTTTAGAATCCAAGTGCCCACTAGGTAATCTAGATAGTCCAGGTGCCCGTTAGGTAACCTAGATAGTCCAAGTGCCCGCTAGTTAACCTACATAGTCCAAGTGCCCGCTAGGTTACCTGCATAGTCCAAGTGCCCGTTAGGTAACCTAGATAGTACAAGTGCCCGCTAGGTAACCTACATAGTCCAAGTGCCCGCTAGGTAACCTAGATAGTCCAAGTACCCGTTAGCTAACCTAGATAGTCCAAGTGCCCGCTAGGTAACCTCCATAGTCCAAGTGCCCGCTAGGTAACCTCCATAGTCCAAGTGCCCGTTCATTAACCTAGATAGTCCAAGTTCCTGTTAGCTAACCTACATAGTCCAAGTGCCCGTTCGTTAACCTAGATAGTTCAAGTGCCCTCTAGGTAACCTAGACAGTCCAAGTGCCTGCTAGGTAACCTACATAGTCCAAGTGCCCGTTTGCTAACCTAGATCGTCAAAGGGCCCGCTAGTTAACCTACATAGTCCAAGGGCCCGCTAGTTAACCTAGATAGTCCAAGTGCCCGCTAATTAACCTACATTGTCCAAGTCCCTGATGGGGAACCTACATAGTCCAAGTATCCGCTAGGTAACCTACATAGTCCAAATGCCCGCTAGTAACGTACATAGTCCAAGTGCCCGTTAGGTAACCTAGATAGTCCAAATGCCCGCTAGGGAACCCACATAGCCCAAGTGCCCATTAGAGAACTTACATAATCAAAGCCCTGCTTGGGAACCTACATAGTCCAAGTGCCCGCTAGGGAACCTAGATAGTCCAAGTACCCGTTAGCTAACCTAGATAGTCCAAGTGCCCGCGAGGTAACCTCCATAGTCCAAGTGCCCGCTAGGTAACCTCCATAGTCCAAGTGCCCGTTCGTTAACCTATATAGTCCAAGTTCCTGTTAGCTAACCTACATAGTCCAAGTGTATGTTCGTTAACCTAGATAGTTCAAGTGCCCGCTAGGTAACCTAGACAGTCCAAGTGCCTGCTAGGTAACCTACATAGTCTAAGTGCCCGCTAGGGACCTACATAGTCCAAGTGCCCGCTAGGTAACCTACATAGTCCAAGTGCCCGTTAGATAACCTAGATAGTCAAAGTGCCTGCTAGGTAACCTAGATAGTCCAAATGCCTGCTAGGGTACCCACATAGTCCAACTGCCCGATAGGGAACTAACATAGTCCAAGTGCCCGCTAAGGGACCGACATAGTCCAAGTGACCGCTAGGGAACCTACATAGTCCAAATGCCCGTTAGGGTACCCACAGAGTCCAACTGCCCGATAGGGAACCAACATAGTCCAAGTGCCCGCTAAGGGACCTACATAGTCCAAGTGCCCGTTAGGGAACCTACATAGTCCAAGTGCCCTCTAGGGAACCTGCATCGTCCAAGTGCCCGCCAGTTAACATAGAGAGTCTAAGTTCCCGCTAGTTAACCTAGATAGTCCAAGTGCCTGCTAGTTAACCTAGATCGTCCAAGTGCCCGCTGGTTAACCTACATAGTCCAAGGTCCGTTAGTTAACCTAGATAGTCCAAGTGCCCTCTAGATAACCTAGATCGTCCAAGTGCCCGCTAGTTAACCTACATAGTCCAAGTGCCCGCTAGGGGACGTACATAGTCCAAGTGCCCGCTGGACAACCTAGATAGTCCAAGTGCCCGCTAGTTAACCTACATAGTAAAAGTGCCCGCTGAGGAACCTACATAGTCCAAGTGTGCGAAAGGGAACCTACGTATTCCAAGTGCCCGTTAGGGCACCTAGATAGTCCAAGTAACCATAGGGAACCTATATAGTCCAAGTGCCCTCTATGGAACCTTCATAGTCAAAGTGCCCGCTAGGGAACCTGCATTGTACAAGTGCCCGCTAGTTAACCTAGATAGTCCAAGTGCCCGCTAGGTAACCTAGATAGTCGAAGGGCCCGCTAGTTAACCTACATAGTCCAAGTGCCCGATAGGGAACCTACATAGTCCAAGTGCCCAATGAGGAACCTACACAGTCCAAGTGCCCGATAGGGAATCTTCATATTCCAAGTGCCCGTTAGGGAACCCAGATAGTCCAAGTGCCCATAGAGAACTTATATGGTCCAAGTGCCCTCTAGGGAAGCTACATATTCATAGTGCCCGCTAGGGAACCTGCATTGTCCAAGTGCCCGCTAGTTAACCAAGATCGTCCAAGTGTCCGCTAGTAAACCTACATAGTCCAAGTTCCCGTTAGGTAACCTAGATAGGCCAAGTGCCCGCAAAGTAACCTACATAGTCCAAGTGCCCGCTAGGTAACCTAGATATTCCAAGTTCCGGTTTACTAACCTAGATAGTCCAAGTGCCCGCTAGGTAACCTACATAGTCCAAGTGCCCATTCGTTAAACTAGATAGTCCAAGTGCCCGCTAGGTAACCTATACTGTCCAAGTGCCCGCGAGGTTACCTACATAGTCCAAGTGCACGTTCGATAACTTACATAGTCCAAGTTGTGCTAGGTAACATACATAGACCAAGGACCCGCTAGGTAACCTATATAGTCCAAGTGCCCGCTAGTTAAACTATAGTCCAAGTGCCCGCTAGGTAACCTACATATTCCAAGTTCCCGCTAGGTAACCTAGATAGTCCAAGTGCCCGTTACCTAACCTAGATATTCCAAGTGCCCATTAGGTTACCTACATAGTCCACGTCCCTGTTCGTTAACCTAGATAGTCCAAGTGCCCGCTAAGTAACCTACATAGTCCAAGTGCCCGCTAATTAACCTACATAGTACAAGTGCCCGTTAGGTAACCTAGACAGTCCAAGTGCCCACTAGGTAACCTCCATAGTCCAAGTGCCTGCTAATTAACCTATATAGTCCAAGTGCCCGCTAGGGAACCTGCATCGTCCAAGTGCCCGCTAGTTAATCTAGATAGTCCAAGGGTCCGCTAGTAAACCTACATAGTCCAAGTTCCCGTTAGGCAACCTAGATAGGCCAAGTGCCCGCTAGTTAACCTACATAGTACAATGGCCCGCTAGTTGACCTAGATAGTCCAAGTGCCCGCTAGTTAACCTAGATAGTCAAAGTGCCCGCTAGTTAACCTAAGTAGTACAAATGTCCAATAGGGATCCTACATAATCCAAGTGCCCGCTTGGTAACCTAGATATAACAAGTTCCGGTTTGCTAACTTAGATAGTCCAATTGCCCGCTAGGTAACCTATACTGTCCAAGTGCCCGCTAGGTTACTTACATAGTCTAAGTGCACGTTCGTTAACTTAGACAGTCCAAGTTGCGGTAGGTAACCAACATAGTCTAAGGGCCGCTAGGTAACCTATATAGTCCTAGTGCCCGCTAGTTAACCTATAGTCCATGTGCCCTTAGGTAACTTAAACAGTCCAAGTGCCCGCTAGGTTACCTGCATAGTCCAAGTGCCCGTTAGGTAACCTAGATAGTCCAAGTGCCCGCTGGGTAACCTCCATAGTCCAAGTGCCCGCTAGGTAACATCCATAGTCCAAGTGCCCGTTCGTTAACCTAGATAGTCCAAGTTCCTGTTAGCTAACCTACATAGTCCAAGTGCCCGTTCGTTAACCTAGATAGTTGAAGTGCCCGCTAGGTAACCTAGACAGTCCAAGTGCCTGATAGTTAACCTACATAGTCCAAGTGCCCGTTTGCTAACCTAGATCGTCAAAGGGCCCGCTAGTTAACCTACATAGTCCAAGGGCCCGCTAGTTAACCTAGATAGTCCAAGTGCCCGCTAGTTAACCTACATTGTCCAAGTCCCTGATGGGGAACCTACATAGTCCAAGTATCCGCTAGGTAACCTACATAGTCCAAATGCCCACTAGTAACGTACGTAGTCCAAATGCCCGTTAGGTAACCTAGATAGTCCAAATGCCCGCTAGGGTACCCAAATAGTCTAAGTGCCCGCGAGGTAACCTACATAGTCCAAGTGCCGATTCATTAACCTAGATTTTCCAAGTGCCCTCTAGGTAACCTAGACTGTCCAAGTGCCCTCCTGGTTACCTACATAGTCCACGTGCCCGTTCGTTAACCTAGATAGTACAAGAGCCCGCTAGTTAACCTACATAGTGCAAGGGCCCGCTAGTTAACCTAGATAGTCCAAGTGCCCGCTAGTTAACCTACATTGTCCAAGTCCCTGATGGGGAACCTACATAGTCCAAGTATCCGCTAGGTAACCTACATAGTCCAAATGCCCGCTAGTAACGTACATAGTCCAAGTGCCCGTTAGGTAACCTAGATAGTCCAAATGCCCGCTAGGGAACCCACATAGTCCAAGTGCCCGTTAGAGAACTTACATAGTCAAAGCCCTGCTAGGGAACCTACATAGTCCCAGTGCCCGCTAGGTAACCTAGATAGTCCAAGTAGCCGTTAGCTAACCTAGATAGTCCAAGTGCCTGCTAGGTAACCTACATAGTCCAAGTGCCCACTAGGTAACCTCCATAGTCCAAGTGCCCGTTCGTTAACCTAGATAGTCCAAGTTCCTGTTAGCTAACCTACATAGTCCAAGTGCCCGTTAGTTAACCTAGATAGTTCAAGTGCCCGCTAGGTAACCCAGACAGTCCAAGTGCCTGCTAGGTAACCTACATAGTCCAAGTGCCCGCTAGGGAACCTACATAGTCCAAGTGCCCGTTAGTTAACCTAGATAGTCAAAGTGCCTGCTAGGTAACCTAGATAGTCCAAATGCCCGCTAGGATACCCACATAGTCCAACTGCCCGATAGGGAACCAACATAGTCCAAGTGCCCGCTAAGGGACCTACATAGTCCAAGTGCCCGTTAGGGAACCTACATAGTCCAAGCGCCCTCTAGGGAACCTGCATCGTCCAAGTGCCCGCCAGTTAACATAGATAGTCCAAGTTCCCGCTAGTTAACATAGATAGTCCAAGTGCCCGCTAGTTAACATAGATCGTCCAAGTGCCCGCTAGTTAACCTACATAGTCCAAGGTCCGTTAGTTAACCTAGATAGTCCAAGTGACCTCTAGTTAACCTACATAGTCCAAGGGCCCTCTAGTTAACCTAGATAGTCCAAGTGCCCGCTAGGGGACGTACGTAGTCCAAGTGCCCGCTGGGCAACCTAGATAGTCCAAGTGCCCGCTAGATAACCTACATAGTCCAAGTGCCCGCTGAGGAACCTACATAGTCCAAGTGTCCGAAAGGGAACCTACGTATTCCAAGTGCCCGTTAGGGCACCTAGATAGTCCAAGTAACCATAGGGAACCTATATAGTCCAAGTGCCCTCTAGGGAAGCTACATAGTCAAAGTGCCCGCTAGGGAACCTGCATTGTACAAGTGCCCGCTAGTTAACCTAGATAGTCCAAGTGCCCGCTAGGTAACCTAGATAGTCGAAGGGCCCGCTAGTTAACCTACATAGTCCAAGTGCCCGATAGGGAACCTACATAGTCCAAGTGCCCAATGAGGAACCTACATAGTCCAAGTGCCCAATAGGGAATCTTCATATTCCAAGTGCCCGTTAGGGAACCCAGATAGTCCAAGTGCCCATAGGGAACCTATATGGTCCAAGTGCCCTCTAGGGAAGCTATATATTCATAGTGCCCGCTAGGGAACCTGCATTGTCCAAGTGCCCGCTAGTTAACCAAGATCGTCCAAGTGTCTGCTAGTAAACCTACATAGTCCAAGTTCCCGTTAGGTAACCTAGATAGGCCAAGTGCCCGCAAGGTAACCTACATAGTCCAAGTGCCCGCTAGGTAACATAGATATTCCAAGTTACGGTTTACTAATCTAGATAGTCCAAGTGCCCGCTAGGTAACCTACATAGTCCAAGTGCCCATTCGTTAACCTAGATAGTCCAAGTGCCCGCTAGGTAACCTATACTGTCCAAGTGCCCGCTAGGTTACCTACATAGTCCAAGTGCACGTTCGTTAAATTAGATAGTCCAAGTCGCGCTAGGTAACCTAGATAGTCCAAGGGCCTGCTAGTTAACCTACATAGTCCAACGGCCCTCTAGTTAACCTAGATAGTCCAAGTGCCCGCTGGAGGACGTACACAGACCAAGTGCCGGCTAGGTAACCTAGATAGTCTACGGGCCGCTAGTTAACCTACATAGTCCAACTGCCCGATAGGGAACCTACATAGTCCAAGTGCCCGCTAAGGGACGAACATAGTCCATGTGCCCGCTAGGGAACCTGCATAGTCAAAATGCCCGATAGGTAACCTAGATAGTCCAAGTGCCCGCTAGTAAACCTACATAGTCCAAGTGCCCACTGAGGAACCTGCATAGTCCAAGTGTCCGAAAGGGAACCTACGTAGTCAAAGTGCCCGCTAGGGAACCTGCATTGTACAAGTGCCCTCTAGTTAACCTAGATAGTCCAAGTGCCCGCTAGGTAACCTAGATAGTCCAAGGGCCCGCTAGTTAACCTACAAAGTCCAAGTGCCCGATAGGGAACCTACATAGTCCAAGTGCCCAATGAGGAACCTATATAGTCCAAGTGCCAGATAGGGAATCTTCATATTCCAAGTGCCCGTTAGGGAACCAAGATAGTCCAAGTGCCCATAGGGAACCTACATAGTCCAAGTGCCCTCTAGGGAAGCTACATATTCATAGTGCCCGCTAGGGAACCTGCATTGTCCAAGTGCCCGCTAGTTAACCTAGATCGTCCAAGTGTCCGCTAGTAAACCTACATAGTCCAAGTTTCCGTTAGGTAACCTAGATAGGCCAAGTGCCCGCTAGTTAACGTACATAGTACAATGGCCCGCTAGTTGACATAGATAGTCCAAGTGCCCGCTAGTTAACCTAGATAGTCAAAGTGCCCGCTAGTTAACCTAAGTAGTACAAATGTCCGATAGGGATCCTACACAGTCCAAGTGCCCGCTAGGTAACCTAGATATTCCAAGTTCCGGTTTGCTAACCTAGATAGTCCAAGTGCCCGCTAGGTAACCTACGTAGTCCAAGTGCCCATTCGTTAACCTAGATAGTCCAAATGCCCGCTAGGTAACCTATACTGTCCAAGTGCCTGCTAGGTTACCTACATAGTCCAAGTGCATGTTCGTTAACTTAGATAGTCCAAGTCGCGCTAGGTAACCTACATAGTCCAAGGGCCACTAGGTAACCTATAGTCCAAGTGCCCTCTTGGTAACCTACATATTCCAAGTTCCCGGTAGGTAAGCTAGATAGTCAAAGTGCCCGTTACCTGACCTAGATAGTCCAAGTGTCCGTTAGGTTACCTACATAGTCCACGTGCCCGTTCGTTAACCTAGATAGTCCAATTGCCCGCTAGGTAACCTACATAGTCCAAGAGCCGGCAGGTAACTTAGACAGTTCAAGTGCCCGCTAGGTTACCTGCATAGTCCAAGTGCCCGTTAGGTAACCTAGATAGTCCAAGTGCCCGCTAGGTAACCTACATAATCCACGTGCCCGCTAGGTAACCTAGATAGTCCAAGTACCCGTTAGCTAACCTAGATAGTCCTAGTGCCCGCTAGGTAACCTCCGTAGTCCAATTGCCCTCTAGGTAACTTCCATAGTCCAAGTGCCCACTAATATACCTATATAGTCCAAGTGCCCGCTAGGGAAACTGCATCGTTCAAGTGCTCGCTAGTTAATCTAGATAGTCCAAGTACCCGCTAGTTAACCTAGATAGTCCAAGTGCCCGCTACTTAACCTAGATCGTCCAAGTGCCCGCTAGTTAACCTACATAGTCCAAGGTCCGCTAGTTAACCTAGATATTCCAAGTGCCCCTTAGTTAACCTACATAGTCAAAGGGCCCTCTAGTTAACCTAGATAGTCCAAGTGCCCACTAGGGGACATACATAGTCCAAGTGCCCGCTAGGTAACCTAGATAGTCTAAGGGCCTGCTAGATAACCTACATAGTCCAATTGCCCGATAGGGAACCTACATAGTCCAAGTGCCCGCTAAGGGACGAACATAGTCCAAGTGCCCGCTAGGGAACCTACATAGTCCAAGTGCCTGCTAGGTAACCTAGATAGTCCAAGTGCCCGCTAGTTAACCTACATAGTACAAGTACCCGCTGAGGAACCTACATAGTCCAAGTGTCCGAAAGGGAACCTACGTATTCCAAGTGCCCTTTAGGGCACCTAGATAGTCCAAGTGCCCATAGGGAACCTATATCATCCAAGTGCCCTCTAGGGAACCTACATAGTCAAAGTGCCCGCTAGGGAACCTGCATTGTACAAGTGCCCTCTAGTTAACCTAGATACTCCAAGTGCCCGCTAGGTAACCTAGATAGTCCAAGGGCCCGCTAGTTAACCTACAAAGTCCAAGTGCCCGATAGGGAACCTACATAGTCCAAGTGCCCAATGAGGAACCTACATAGTCCAAGTGCCCGATAGGGAATCTTCATATTCCAAGTGCCCGTTAGGGAACCAAGATAGTCCAAGTGCCCATAGGGAACCTACATAGTCCAAGTGCCCGCTAGTTAACCTAGATCGTCCAAGTGTCCGCTAGTAAACCTACATAGTCCAAGTACCCGCTAGTTAACCTAGATAGTCCAAGTGCCCGCTACTTAACCTAGATCGTCCAAGTGCCCGCTAGTTAACCTACATAGTCCAAGGTCCGCTAGTTAACCTAGATATTCCAAGTGCCCCTTAGTTAACCTACATAGTCAAAGGGCCCTCTAGTTAACCTAGATAGTCCAAGTGCCCACTAGGGGACATACATAGTCCAAGTGCCCGCTATGTAACCTAGATAGTCTAAGGGCCTGCTAGATAACCTACATAGTCCAATTGCCCGATAGGGAACCTACATAGTCCAAGTGCCCGCTAAGGGACGAACATAGTCCAAGTGCCCGCTAGGGAACCTACATAGTCCAAGTGCCTGCTAGGTAACCTAGATAGTCCAAGTGCCCGCTAGTTAACCTACATAGTACAAGTACCCGCTGAGGAACCTACATAGTCCAAGTGTCCGAAAGGGAACCTACGTATTCCAAGTGCCCTTTAGGGCACCTAGATAGTCCAAGTGCCCATAGGGAACCTATATCATCCAAGTGCCCTCTAGGGAACCTACATAGTCAAAGTGCCCGCTAGGGAACCTGCATTGTACAAGTGCCCTCTAGTTAACCTAGATACTCCAAGTGCCCGCTAGGTAACCTAGATAGTCCAAGGGCCCGCTAGTTAACCTACAAAGTCCAAGTGCCCGATAGGGAACCTACATAGTCCAAGTGCCCAATGAGGAACCTACATAGTCCAAGTGCCCGATAGGGAATCTTCATATTCCAAGTGCCCGTTAGGGAACCAAGATAGTCCAAGTGCCCATAGGGAACCTACATAGTCCAAGTGCCCGCTAGTTAACCTAGATCGTCCAAGTGTCCGCTAGTAAACCTACATAGTCCAAGTTCCCGTTAGGTAACCTAGATAGGCCAAGTGCCCGTTACCTAACCTAGATAGTCAAAGTGCCCGCTAGTTAACCTAAGTAGTACAAATGTCCAATAGGGATCCTACATAGTCCAAGTGCCCGCTAGGTAACCTAGATATTCCAAGTTCCGGTTTGCTAACCTAGATAGTCCAAGTGCCCGCTAGGTAACCTACATAGTCCAAGTGCCCATTCGTTAACCTAGATAGTCCAAGTGCCCGCTAGGTAACCTATACTGTCCAAGTCCCCTCTAGGTTACTTACATAGACCAAGTGCACGTTCGTTAACTTAGATAGTCCAAGTCGTGGTAGGTAACCAACATAGTCCAAGGGCCGCTAGGTAACCTATATAGTCCAAGTGCCCGCTAGTTAACCTATAGTCGAAGTGCCCTCTAGGTAACCTACATATTCCAAGTTCCCGCTAGGTAACCTATAGTCCAAGTGCCCGTTACCTAACCTAGATAGTCCAAGTGCCCGTTAGGTTACCTATATTGTCCAAGTGCCCGCTAGTTAACCTACATAGTCCAAGGTCCGCTAGTTAACCTAGATATTCCAAGTGCCCGCTAGTTAACCTACATAGTCCAAGGGCCCTCTAGTTAACCTAGATAGTCCAAGTGACCGCTAGAAGACGTACATAGTCCAAGTGCCCGCTAGGTAACCTAGATAGTCTAAGGGCCCGCTAGTTAACCTACATAGTCCAACTGCCCCATAGGGAACCTCCATAGTCCAAGTGCCCGCTAAGGGACGAAAATAGTCCAAGTACCCGCTAGGGAACCTGCATAGTCCAAGTGCCCGCTAGGTAACCTAGATAGTCC
This sequence comes from Tenrec ecaudatus, assembly GCF_050624435.1. Taxonomy (NCBI): domain Eukaryota; kingdom Metazoa; phylum Chordata; class Mammalia; order Afrosoricida; family Tenrecidae; genus Tenrec; species Tenrec ecaudatus. Next base: position 215,923 of record NW_027459483.1, read on the forward strand.
AAGTGCCCGCTAGTTAACCTACATAGTCCAAGTGCCCGCTGAGGAACCTACATAGTCCAAGTGTCCGAAAGGGAACCTATGTATTCCAAGTGCCCATTAGGGCACCTAGATAGTCCAAGTGCCCATAGGGAACCTATATCGTCCAAGTGCCCTCTAGGGAACCTATATATTCAAAGTGCCCGCTAGGGAACCTGCATTGCGCAAGTGCCCTCTAGTTAACCTAGATAGTCCAAGTGCCCGCTAGGTAACCTAGATAGTCCAAGGGCCCGCTAGTTAACCTACATAGTCCAAGTGCCCAATGAGGAACCTACATAGTCCAAGTGCCCGGTAGGGAATCTTCATATTCCAAGTGCCCCTTAGGGAACCCAGATAGTCCAAGTGCCCGCTAGGTAACCTCCATAGTCCAAGTGCCCGCTAGGTAACCTCCATAGTCCAAGTGCCCGTTCGTTAACCTAGATAGTCCAATTTCCTGTTAGCTATCCTACATAGTCCAAGTGCCCGTTCGTTAACCTAGATAGTTCAAGTGCCCGCTAGGTAACCTAGACAGTCCAAGTGCCTGCTAGGTAACCTACATAGTCCAAGTGCCCGTTTGCTAACCTAGATCGTCAAAGGGCCCGCTAGTTAACCTACATAGTCCAAGGGCCCGCTAGTTAACCTATATAGTCCAAGTGCCCGCTAGTTAACCTTCATTGTCCAAGTCCCTGATGGGGAACCTACATAGTCCAAGTATCCGCTAGGTAACCTACATAGTCCAAATGCCCGCTAGTAACGTACATAGTCCAAGTGCCCGTTAGGTAACCTAGATAGTCCAAATGCCCGCTAGGGAACCCACATAGCCCAAGTGCCCATTAGAGAACTTACATAATCAAAGCCCTGCTAGGGAACCTACATAGTCCAAGTGCCCGCTAGGGAACCTAGATAGTCCAAGTACCCGTTAGCTAACCTAGATAGTCCAAGTGCCCGCTAGGTAACCTCCATAGTCCAAGTGCCCGCTAGGTAACCTCCATAGTCCAAGTGCCCGTTCGTTAACCTATATAGTCCAAGTTCCTGTTAGCTAACCTACATAGTCCAAGTGTCCGTTCGTTAACCTAGATAGTTCAAGTGCCCGCTAGGTAACCTAGACAGTCCAAGTGCCTGCTAGGTAACCTACATAGTCTAAGTGCCCGCTAGGGACCTACATAGTCCAAGTGCCCGCTAGGTAACCTACATAGTCCAAGTGCCCGTTAGTTAACCTAGATAGTCAAAGTGCCTGCTAGGTAAACTAGATAGTCCAAATGCCTGCTAGGGTACCCACATAGTCCAACTGCCCGATAGGGAACCAACATAGTCCAAGTGCCCCCTAAGGGACCGACATAGTCCAAGTGACCGCTAGGGAACCTACATAGTCCAAATGCCCGTTAGGGTACCCACAGAGTCCAACTGCCCGAAAGGGAACCAACATAGTCCAAGTGCCCGCTAAGGGACCTACATAGTCCAATGCCCGTTAGGGAACCTACATAGTCCAAGTGCCCTCTAGGGAACCTGCATTGTCCAAGTGCCCGCCAGTTAACATAGAGACTCTAAGTTCCCGCTAGTTAACCTAGATAGTCCAAGTGTCCGCTAGTTAACCTAGATCATCCAAGTGCCCGGTAGTTAACCTACATAGTCCAAGTTCCGTTAGTTAACCTAGAGAGTCCAAGTGCCCTCTAGATAACCTACATAGTCCAAGGGCCCTCTAGTTAACCTCGATAGTCCAAGTGCCCGCTAGGGGACGTACATAGTCCAAGTGCCCGCTGGACAACCTAGATAGTCCAAGTGCCCGCTAGTTGACCTACATAGTCCAAGTGCCCGCTTGTTAACCTACATAGTCCAAGTGTCCGAAAGGGAACCTACGTATTCCAAGTGCCCGTTAGGGCACCTAGATAGTCTAAGTAACCATAGTGAACCTATATAGTCCAAGTGCCCTCTAGGGAAGCTACATAGTCAAAGTGCCCGCTAGGGAACCTGCATTGTACATGTGCCCGCTAGTTAACCTAGATAGTCCAAGTGCCCGCTAGGTAACCTAGATAGTCGAAGGGCCCCCTAGTTAACCTACATAGTCCAAGTGCCCGATAGGGAACCTACATAGTCCAAGTGCCCAATGAGGAACGTACATAGTCCAAGTGCCCGATAGGGAATCTTCATATTCCAAGTGCCCGTTAGGGAACCCAGATAGACCAAGTGCCCATAGGGAACCTATATGGTCCAAGTGCCCTCTAGGGAAGCTACATATTCATAGTGCCCGCTAGGGAACCTGCATTTTCCAAGTGCCCGCTAGTTAACCAAGATTGTCCAAGTGTCCGCTAGTAAACCTACATAGTCCAAGTTCCCGTTAGGTAACCTAGATAGGCCAAGTGCCCGCAAGATAACCTACATAGTCCAAGTGCCCGCTAGGTAACCTAGATATTCCAAGTTCCGGTTTACTAACCTAGATAGTCCAAGTGCCCGCTAGGTAACCTACATAGTCCAAGTGCCCATTCGTTAACCTAGGTAGTCCAAGTGCCCGCTAGGTAACCTATACTGTCCAAGTGCCCGCTAGGTTACCTACATTGTCCAAGTGCACGTTCGTTAACTTAGATAGTCCAAGTTGCGCTAGGTTACATACATAGTCCAAGGGCCCGCTAGGTAACCTATATAGTCCAAGTGCCCGCTAGTTAAACTATAGTCCAAGTGCCCGCTAGGTAACCTACATATTCCAAGTTCCCGCTAGGTATCCTAGATAGTCCAAGTGCCCGTTACCTAACCTAGATATTCCAAGTGCCCATTAGGTTACCTACATAGTCCACGTGCCGGTTCGTTAACCTAGATAGTCCAAGTGCCCGCTAGGTAACCTACATAGTCCAAGTGCCCGCTAATTAACCTACATAGTCCAAGTGCCCGTTAGGTAACCTAGACAGTCCAAGTGCCCGCTAGGTAACCTCCATAGTCCAAGTGCCCGCTAATTAACCTATATTGTCCAAGTGCCCGCTAGGGAACCTGCATCGGCCAAGTGCCCGCTAGTTAATCTAGATAGTCCAAGTGCCCGCTAGTTAACCTAAATAGTCCAAGGGCCCTCTATTTAAACTAGATAGTCCAAGTGCCCGCTAGGGGACGTACATAGTCCAAGTGCCCGCTAGGTAACCTAGATAGTCTAAGGGCCCGCTAGTTAACCTACATAGTCCAACTGCCCGATATGGACCTTACATAGTCCAAGATCCCGCTAAGGGACGAACATAGTCCAAGTGCCCGCTAGGGAACCTACATAGTCCAAGTGCCCGCTAGGTAACCTAGATCGTCCAAGTGCCCGCTAGTTAACCTACATAGTCCAAGTGCCCGCTGAGGAACCTACATAGTCCAAGTGTCCGAAAGGGAACCTACGTATTCCAAGTGCCCATTAGGGCACCTAGACAGTCCAAGTGCCCATAGGGAACCTATATAGTCCAAGTGCCCTATAGGGAACATACATAGTCAAAGTGCCCGCTAGATAACCTGCATTGTACAAGTGCCCTCTAGTTAACCTAGATCTTCCAAGTGCCCGCTAGGTAACCTAGGTAGTCCAAGGACCTGCTAGTTAACCTACATAGTCCAAGTGCCCGATAGGGAACCTACATAGTCCAAGTGCCCAATGCGGAACCTACATAGTCCAAGTGCCCGATAGGGAATCTTCATATTCCAAGTGCCCGTTAGGGAACCCAGATTGTCCAAGTGCCCATAGGGAACCTATATAGTCCAAGTTCCCTCTAGGGAAGCTACATATTCATAGTGCCCGCTAGGGAACCTGCATTGTCCAAGTGCCCGCTAGGTAACCTAGATCGTCCAAGGGTCCGCTAGTAAACCTACATAGTCCAAGTTCCCGTTAGGTAACCTAGATAGGCCAAGTGCCCGCTAGTTAACCTACATAGTACAATGGCCCGCTAGTTGACCTAGATAGTCCAAGTGCCCGCTAGTTAACCTAGATAGTCAAAGTGCCCGCTAGTTAACCTCAGTAGTACAAATGTCCAATAGGGATCCTACATAATCTAAGTGCCCGCTAGATAACCTAGATATTCCAAGTTCCGGTTTGCTAACTTAGATAGTCCATGTGCCCGCTATGTAACCTATACTGTCCAAGTGCGCGCTAGGTTACTTACATAGTCCAAGTGCACGTTCGTTAACTTAGATAGTCCAAGTCGCGGTAGGTAACCAACATAGTCTAAGGGCCGCTAGGTAACCTGTATAGTCCAAGTGCCCGCTAGTTAACCTATAGTCCAAGTGCCCTCTAGGTAACTTAAACAGTCCAAGTGCCCGCTAGGTTACCTGCATAGTCCAAGTGCCCGTTAGGTAACCTAGATAGTCCAAGTGCCCGCTAGGTAACCTCCATAGTCCAAGTGCCCGCTAGGTAACATCCATAGTCCAAATGCCCGTTCGTTAACCTAGAGAGTCCAAGTTCCTGTTAGCTAACCTACATAGTCCAAATTCCTGTTCATTAACCTAGATAGTTCAAGTGCCCGCTAGGTAACCTAGACAGTCCAAGTGCCTGCTAGGTAACCTACATAGTCCAAGTGCCCGTTTGCTAACCTAGATCGTCAAAGGGCCCGCTAGTTAACCTACATAGTCTAAGGGCCCTCTAGTTAACCTAGATAGTCCAAGTGCCCGCTAGTTAACCTACATTGTCCAAGTCCCTGATGGGGAACCTACATAGTCCAAGTATCCGCTAGGTAACCTTCATAGTCCAAATGCCCACTAGTAACGTACGTAGTCCAAATGCCCGTTAGGTAACCTAGATAGTCCAAATGCCCGCTAGGGAACCTACATTGCCCAAGTGCCCGCTAGGTAACCTACACAGTCCAAATGCCCGCTAGAAACCTACATATTCCAAGTGCAAGAAGGGAACCTACATAATCCAATTGCCCGCTAGGGAACCTACATAGTCCAAATGCCCGTTAGGTAACCTAGATAGTCCAAGTGCCCGCTAGTTAACCTACATAGTCCAACTGCCCGCTGGTTAACTTAAACAGTCCAAGTGCCCGCTAGGTTACCTGCATAGTCCAAGTGCCCGTTAGGTAACCTAGATAGTCCAAGTGCCCGCTAGGTAACCTACATAGTCCAAGTGCCCGCTAGGTAACCTAGATAGTCCAAGTACCCGTTAGCTAACCTAGATAGTCCAAGTGCCCGCTAGGTAACCTCCATAGTCCAAGTGCCCGCTAGGTAACCGCCATAGTCCAAGTGCCCTTTCGTTAACCTAGATAGTCCAAGTTCTTGTTAGCTAACCTACATAGTCCAAGTGCCCGTTCGTTAACCTAGATTGTTCAAGTGCCCGCCAGGTAACCTAGACAGTCCAAGTGCCTGCTAGGTAACCTACATAGTCCAAGTGCCCGTTTGCTAACCTAGATCGTCAAAGGGCCCGCTAGTTAACCTACATAGTCCAAGTGCCCGCTAGTTAACCTACATTGTGCAAGTACCTGATGGGGAACCTACATAGTCCAAGTATCCGCTAGGTAACCTACATAGTCCAAGTGCCCGCTAGGTAACCTAGATAGTCCAAGTACCCGTTAGCTAACCTAGATAGTCCAAGTGCCCGCTAGGTAACCTCCATAGTCCAAGTGCCCGCTAGGTAACCGCCATAGTCCAAGTGCCCTTTCGTTAACCTAGATGGTCCAAGTTCTTGTTAGCTAACCTACATAGTCCAAGTGCCCGTTCGTTAACCTAGATTGTTCAAGTGCCCGCCAGGTAACCTAGACAGTCCAAGTGCCTGCTAGGTAACCTACATAGTCCAAGTGCCTGTTTGCTAACCTAGATCGTCAAAGGGCCCGCTAGTTAACCTACATAGTCCAAGTGCCCGCTAGTTAACCTACATTGTGCAAGTACCTGATGGGGAACCTACATAGTCCAAGTATCCGCTAGGTAACCTACATAGTCCAAATGCCCGCTAGTAACGTACATAGTCCAAATGCCCGCTAGGGAACACACATAGTCCAAGTGCCCGTTAGAGAACTTACATAGTCAAAGCCGTGCTAGGGAACCTACATAGTCCAAGTGCCCGCTAGGGAACCTAGATAGTCCAAGAACCCGTTAGCTAACCTAGATAGTCCAAGTGCCCGCTAGGTAACCTCCATAGTCCAAGTGCCCGTTCGCTAACCTAGATAGTCTAAGTTCCTGTTAGCTAAACTACATAGTCCAAGTGCCCGTTCGTTAACCTAGATAGTTCAAGTGCCCGCTAGGTAACCTAGAAAGTCCAAGTGCCTGCTAGGTAACCTACATAGTCCAAGTGCCCGCTAGGGAACCTACATAGTCCAAGTGCCCGCTAGGTAACCTACATAGTCCAAGTGCCCGTTAGTTAACCTAGATAGTCAAAGTGCCTGCTAGGTAACCTAGATAGTCCAAATGCCTGCTAGGGTACCCACATAGTCCAACTGCCCGATAGGGAACCAACATAGTCCAAGTGCCGAATGAGGAACCTACATAGTCCAAGTGCCCGATAGGGAATCTTCATATTCCAAGTGCCCGTTAGGGAACCCAGATTGTCCAAGTGCCCATAGGGAACCTATATAGTCCAAGTTCCCTCTAGGGAAGCTACATATTCATAGTGCCCGCTAGGGAACCTGCATTGTCCAAGTGCCCGCTAGTTAACCTAGATCGTCCAAGTGTCCGCTAGTAAACCTACATAGTCCAAGTTCCCGTTAGGTAACCTAGATAGGCCAAGTGCCCGCTAGTTAACCTACATAGTACAATGGCCCGCTAGTTGACCTAGATAGTACAAGTGCCCGCTAGTTAACCTAGATAGTCAAAGTGCCCGCTAGTTAACCTCAGTAGTACAAATGTCCTATAGGGATCCTACATAATCCACGTGCCCGCTAGGTAACCTAGATATTCCATGTTCCGGTTTGCTAACCTAGATAGTCCAAGTGCCCGCTATGTAACCTGTACTGTCCAAGTGCCCGCTAGGTTACTTACATAGTCCACGTGCACGTTCGTTAACTTAGATAGTCCAAGTCGCGGTAGGTAACCAACATAGTCTAAGGGCCGCTAGGTAACCTATATAGTCCAAGTGCCCGCTAGTTAACCTATAGTCCAAGTGCCCTCTAGGTAACTTAAACAGTCCAAGTGCCCGCTAGGTTACCTGCATAGTCCAAGTGCCCGTTAGGTAACCTAGATAGTCCAAGTGCCCGCTAGGTAACCTCCATAGTCCAAGTGCCCGCTAGGTAACATCCATAGTCCAAGTGCCCGTTCGTTAACCTAGAGAGTCCAAGTTCCTGTTAGCTAACCTACATAGTCCAAGTGCCCGTTCGTTAACCTAGATAGTTCAAGTGCCCGCTAGGTAACCTAGACAGTCCAAGTGCCTGCTAGGTAACCTACATAGTCCAAGTGCCCGTTTGCTAACCTAGATCGTCAAAGGGCCCGCTAGTTAACCTACATAGTCCAAGGGCCCTCTAGTTAACCTAGATAGTCCAAGTGCCCGATAGTTTACCTACATTGTCCAAGTCCCTGATGGGGAACCTACATAGTCCAAGTATCCGCTAGGTAACCTACATAGTCCAAATGCCCACTAGTAACGTACATAGTCCAAATGCCCGTTAGGTAACCTAGATAGTCCAAATGCCCGCTAGGGAACCTACATAGCCCAAGTGCCCGCTAGGTAAACTACATAGTCCAAATGCCCGCTAGAACCCTACATTGTCCAAGTGCAAGAAGGGAACCTACATAATCCAAGTGCCCGCTAGGGAACCTACATAGTCCAAATGCCCGTTAGGTAACCTAGATAGTCCAAGTGCCCGCTAGTTAACCTACATAGTCCAAGTGCCCGCTGATTAACTTAAACAGTCCAAGTGCCCGCTAGGTTACCTGCATAGTCCAAGTGCCCGTTAGGTAACCTAGATAGTCCAAGTGCCCGCTAGGTAACCTACATAGTCCAAGTGCCCGCTAGGTAACCTAGATAGTCCAAGTACCCGTTAGCTAACCTAGATAGTCCAAGTGCCCGCTAGGTAACCTCCATAGTCCAAGTGCCCGCTAGGTAACCGCCATAGTCCAAGTGCCCGTTCGTTAACCTAGATAGTCCAAGTTCCTGTTAGCTAACCTACATAGTCCAAGTGCCCGTTCGTTAACCTAGATAGTTCAAGTGCCCGCCAGGTAACCTAGACAGTCCAAGTGCCTGCTAGGTAACCTACATAGTCCAAGTGCCCGTTTGCTAACCTAGATCGTCAAAGGGCCCGCTAGTTAACCTACATAGTCCAAGTGCCCGCTAGTTAACCTACATTGTGCAAGTACCTGATGGGGAACCTACATAGTCCAAGTATCCGCTAGGTAACCTACATAGTCCAAATGCCCTCTAGTAACGTACATAGTCCAAGTGCCCGTTAGGTAACCTAGATAGTCCAAATGCCCGCTAGGGAACACACATAGTGCAAGTGCCCGTTAGAGAACTTACATAGTAAAAGCCCTGCTAGGGAACCTACATAGTCCAAGTGCCCGCTAGGGAACCTAGATAGTCCAAGAACCCGTTAGCTAACCTAGATAGTCCAAGTGCCCGCTAGGTAACCTCCATAGTCCAAGTGCCCGCTAGGTAACCTCCATAGTCCAAGTGCCCGTTCGTTAACCTAGATAGTCTAAGTTCCTGTTAGCTAAACTACATAGTCCAAGTGCCCATTCGTTAACCTAGATAGTTCAAGTGCCCGCTAGGTAACCTAGACAGTCCAAGTGCCTGCTAGGTAACCTACATAGTCCAAGTGCCCGCTAGGGAACCTACATAGTCCAAGTGCCCGCTAGGTAACCTACATAGTCCAAGTGCCCGTTAGTTAACCTAGATAGTCAAAGTGCCTGCTAGGTAACCTAGATAGTCCAAATGCCCGCTAGGGTACCCACATAGTCCAACTGCCCGATAGGGAACCAACATAGTCCAAGTGCCCGCTAAGGGACCTACATAGTCCAAGTGCCCGCTAGGTAACCTACATAGTCCAAATGCCCGCTAGGGTACCCACAGAGTCCAACTGCCCGGTAGGGAACCAACATAATCCAAGTGCCCGCTAAGGGACCTACATAGTCCATGTGCCCGTTAGGGAACCTACATAGTCCAAGTGCGCTCTAGGGAACCTGCATCGTCCAAGTGCCCGCCAGTTAACATAGATAGTCTAAGTTCCCGCTAGTTAACCTAGATAGTCCAAGTGCCCGCTAGTTAACCTAGATAGTCCAAGTGCCCGCTAGGTAACCTAGATAGTCGAAGGGCCCGCTAGTTAACCTACATAGTCCAAGTGCCCGATAGGGAACCTACATAGTCCAAGTGCCCAATGAGGAACCTACATAGTCCAAGTGCCCGATAGGGAATCTTCATATTCCAAGTGCCCGTTAGGGTACCCAGATAGTCCAAGTGCCCATAGGGAACCTATATGGTCCAAGTGCCCTCTAGGGAAGCTACATATTCATAGTGCCCGCTAGGGAACCTGCATTGTCCAAGTGCCCGCTAGTTAACCAAGATTGTCCAAGTGTCCGCTAGTAAACCTACATAGTCCAAGTTCCCGTTAGGTAACCTAGATAGGCCAAGTGCCCGTTACCTAACCTAGATAGTCCAAGTGCCCGTTAGGTTACCTACATAGTCCACGTGCCGGTTCGTTAACCTAGATAGTCCAAGTGCCCGCTAGGCAACCTACATAGTCCAAGTGCCCGCTAATTAACCTACATAGTCTAAGTGCCCGTTAGGTAACCTAGACAGTCCATGTGCCCGCTAGGTAACCTCCATAGTCCAAGTGCCCGCTAATAAACCTATATAGTCCAAGTGCCCGCTAGGGAACCTGCATCGTCCAAGTGCCCGCTAGTTAATCTAGATAGTCCAAGTGCCCGCTAGTTAAGCTAGATAGTACAAGTGGCCGCTAGTTAACCTAGATCGTCCAAGTGCCCGCTACTTAACCTACATAGTCCAAGGTCCGCTAGTTAACCTAGATATTCCAAGTGCCCGCTAGTTAACCTACATAGTCCAAGGGCCCTCTATTTAACCTAGATAGTCCAAGTGCCCGCTAGGGGACGTACATAGTCCAAGTGCCCGCTAGGTAACCTAGATAGTCTAAGGGCCCGCTAGTTAACCTACATAGTCCAACTGCCTGATAGGGAACCTACATAGTCCAAGTGCCCGCTAAGGTACGAACATAGTCCAAGGGCCCGCTAGGGAACCTACATAGTCCAAGTGCCTGCTAGGTAACCTAGATAGTCCAAGTGCCCGCTAGGGAACCTACATAGTCCAAGTGCCCGCTAGGTAAGCTAGATAGTCCAAGTGCCCGCTAGTTAACCTACATAGTCCAAGTGCCCGCTGAGGAACCTACATAGTCCAAGTGTCCAAAAGGGAACATACGTATTCCAACTGCCCATTAGGGCACCTAGATAGTCCAAGTGCCCTCTAGGGAACCTACATAGTCAAAGTGCCCGCTAGGGAACCTGCATTGTACAAGTGCCCTCTAGTTAACCTAGATAGTCCAAGTGCCCGCTAGGTAACCTAGATAGTCCAAGGGCCCGCTAGTTAACCTACATAGTCCAAGTGCCCAATGAGGAACCTACATAGTCCAAGTGCCCGATAGGGAATCTTCATATTCCAAGTGCCCGTTAGGGAACCCAGATTGTCCCAGTGCCCATAGGGAACCTATATAGTCCAAGTTCCCTCTGGGGAAGCTACATATTCATAGTGCCCGCTAGGGAACCTGCATTGTCCAAGTGCCCGCTAGTTAACCTAGATCGTCCAAGTGTCGCTAGTAAACCTACGTAGTCCAAGTTCCCGTTAGGTAACCTAGATAGGCCAAGTGCCCGCTAGTTAACCTACATAGTACAATGGCCCGCTACTTGACCTAGATAGTCCAAGTGCCCGCTAGTTATCCTACATAGTCAAAGGGCCCGCTAGTTAACCTAAGTAGTACAAATGTCCGATAGGGATCCTACATAGTCCAAGTGCCCGCTAGATAACCTAGATATTCCAAGTTCCGGTTTGCTAACCTAGATAGTCCAAGTGCCCGCTAGGTAACCTACGTAGTTCAAGTGCCAATTCGTTAACTTAGATAGTCCAAGTCGCGGTAGGTAACCAACATAGTCCAAGGGCCGCTAGGTAACCTATATAGACCAAGTGCCCGCTAATTAACCTATAGTCCAAGTGCCCTCTAGGTAACCTACATATTCCAAGTTCCCGCTAGGTAACCTAGATAGTCCAAGTGCCCGTTACCTAACCTAGATAGTCCAAGTGCCCGTTAGGTTAACTACATAGTCCACGTGCCCGTTCGTTAACCTAGATCGTCCAATTGCCCGCTAGGTAACCTACATAGTTCAAGGGCCGGCTAGGTTACCTTTAGAATCCAAGTGCCCGCTAGGTAATCTAGATAGTCCAGGTGCCCGTTAGGTAACCTAGATAGTCCAAGTGCCCGCTAGTTAACCTACATAGTCCAAGTGCCCCCTGGTTAACTTAAACAGTCCAAGTGCCCGCTAGGTTACCTGCATAGTCCAAGTGCCCGTTAGGTAACCTAGATAGTCCAAGTGCCCGCTACGTAACCTACATAGTCCAAGTGCCCGCTAGGTAACCTAGATAGTCCAAGTACCCGTTAGCTAACCTAGATAGTCCAAGTGCCCGCTAGGTAACCTCCATAGTCCAAGTGCCCGCTAGGTAACCTCCATAGTCCAAGTGCCCGTTCGTTAACCTAGATAGTCCAAGTTCCTGTTAGCTAACCTACATAGTCCAAGTGCCATTTCGTTAACCTAGATAGTTCAAGTGCCCGCTAGGTAACCAAGACAGTCCAAGTGCCTGCTAGGTAACCTACATAGTCCAAGTGCCCGTTTGCTAACCTAGATCGTCAAAGGGCCCACTAGTTAACCTACATAGTCCAAGGGCCCTCTAGTTAACCTAGATAGTCCAAGTGCCCGCTAGTTAACCTACATTGTCCAAGTCCCTGATGGGGAACCTACATAGTCCAAGTATCCGCTAGGTAACCTACATAGTCCAAATGCCCGCTAGTAACGTACATAGTCCAAGTGCCCGTTAGGTAACCTAGATAGTCCAAATGCCCGCTAGGGAACACACATAGTCCAAGTGCCCGTTAGAGAACTTACATAGTCAAAGCCCTGCTAGGGAACCTACATAGTCCAAGTGCCCGCTAGGGAACCTAGATAGTCCACGTACCCGTTAGCTAACCTAGATAGTCCAAGTGCCCGCTAGGTAACCTCCATAGTCCAAGTGCCCGCTAGGTAACCTCCATAGTCCAAGTGCCCGTTCTTTAACCTATATAGTCAAAGTTCCTGTTAGCTAACCTACATAGTCCAAGTGCCCGTTCGTTAACCTAGATAGTTCAAGTGCCCGCTAGGTAACCTAGACAGTCCAAGTGCCTGCTAGGTAACCTACATAGTCCAAGTGCCCAATGAGGAACCTACATAGTCCACGTGCCCGATAGGGAAACTTCATATTCCAAGTGCCCGTTAGGGAACCCAGATAGTCCAAGTGCCCATAGGGAACCTATATGGTCCAAGTGCCCTCTAGGGAAGCTACATATTCATAGTGCCCGCTAGGGAACCTACATAGTCCAAATGCCCGTTAGGTAACCTAGATAGTCCAAGTGCCCGCTAGTTAACCTACATAGTCCAAGTGCCCGCTGATTAACTTAAACAGTCCAAGTGCCCGCTAGGTTACCTGCATAGTCCAAGTGCCCGTTAGGTAACCTAGATAGTCCAAGTGCCCGCTAGGTAACCTACATAGTCCAAGTGCCCGCTAGGTAACCTAGATAGTCCAAGTACCCGTTAGCTAACCTAGATAGTCCAAGTGCCCGCTAGGTAACCTCCATAGTCCAAGTGCCCGCTAGGTAACCGCCATAGTCCAAGTGCCGGTTGGTTAACCTAGATAGTCCAAGTTCCTGTTAGCTAACCTACATAGTCCAAGTGCCCGTTCGTTAACCTAGATAGTTCAAGTGCCCGCCAGGTAACCTAGACAGTCCAAGTGCCTGCTAGGTAACCTACATAGTCCAAGTGCCCGTTTGCTAACCTAGATCGTCAAAGGGCCCGCTAGTTAACCTACATAGTCCAAGTGCCCGCTAGTTAACCTACATTGTGCAAGTACCTGATGGGGAACCTACATAGTCCAAGTATCCGCTAGGTAACCTACATAGTCCAAATGCCCTCTAGTAACGTACATAGTCCAAGTGCCCGTTAGGTAACCTAGATTGTCCAAATGCCCGCTAGGGAACACACATAGTGCAAGTGCCCGTTAGAGAACTTACATAGTCAAAGCCCTGCTAGGGAACCTACATAGTCCAAGTGCCAGCTAGGGAACCTAGATAGTCCAAGAACCCGTTAGCTAACCTAGATAGTCCAAGTGCCCGCTAGGTAACCTCCATAGTCCAAGTGCCCGCTAGGTAACCTCCATAGTCCAAGTGCCCGTTCGTTAACCTAGATAGTCTAAGTTCATGTTAGCTAAACTACATAGTCCAAGTGCCCATTCGTTAACCTAGATAGTTCAAGTGCCCGCTAGGTAACCTAGACAGTCCAAGTGCCTGCTAGGTAACCTACATAGTCCAAGTGCCCGCTAGGGAACCTACATAGTCCAAGTGCCCGCTAGGTAACCTACATAGTCCAAGTGCCCGTTAGTTAACCTAGATAGTCAAAGTGCCCGCTAGGTAATCTACATAGTCCAAATGCCCGCTAGGGTACCCACATAGTCCAACTGCCCGATAGGGAACCAACATAGTCCAAGTGCCCGCTATGGGACCTACATAGTCCAAGTGCCCGCTAGGTAACCTACATAGTCCAAATGCCCGCTAGGGTACCCACAGAGTCCAACTGCCCGGTAGGGAACCAACATAATCCAAGTGCCCGCTAAGGGACCTACATAGTCCATGTGCCCGTTAGGGAACCTACATAGTCCAAGTGCGCTCTAGGGAACCTGCATCGTCCAAGTGCCCGCCAGTTAACATAGATAGTCTAAGTTCCCGCTAGTTAACCTAGATAGTCCAAGTGCCCGCTAGTTAACCTAGATAGTCCAAGTGCCCGCTAGGTAACCTAGATAGTCGAAGGGCCCGCTAGTTAACCTACATAGTCCAAGTGCCCGATAGGGAACCTACATAGTCCAAGTGCCCAATGAGGAACCTACATAGTCCAAGTGCCCGATAGGGAATCTTCATATTCCAAGTGCCCGTTAGGGTACCCAGATAGTCCAAGTGCCCATAGGGAACCTATATGGTCCAAGTGCCCTCTAGGGAAGCTACATATTCATAGTGCCCGCTAGGGAACCTGCATTGTCCAAGTGCCCGCTAGTTAACCAAGATTGTCCAAGTGTCCGCTAGTAAACCTACATAGTCCAAGTTCCCGTTAGGTAACCTAGATAGGCCAAGTGCCCGTTACCTAACCTAGATAGTCCAAGTGCCCGTTAGGTTACCTACATAGTCCACGTGCCGGTTCGTTAACCTAGATAGTCCAAGTGCCCGCTAGGCAACCTACATAGTCCAAGTGCCCGCTAATTAACCTACATAGTCTAAGTGCCCGTTAGGTAACCTAGACAGTCCATGTGCCCGCTAGGTAACCTCCATAGTCCAAGTGCCCGCTAATAAACCTATATAGTCCAAGTGCCCGCTAGGGAACCTGCATCGTCCAAGTGCCCGCTAGTTAATCTAGATAGTCCAAGTGCCCGCTAGTTAAGCTAGATAGTACAAGTGGCCGCTAGTTAACCTAGATCGTCCAAGTGCCCGCTACTTAACCTACATAGTCCAAGGTCCGCTAGTTAACCTAGATATTCCAAGTGCCCGCTAGTTAACCTACATAGTCCAAGGGCCCTCTATTTAACCTAGATAGTCCAAGTGCCCGCTAGGGGACGTACATAGTCCAAGTGCCCGCTAGGTAACCTAGATAGTCTAAGGGCCCGCTAGTTAACCTACATAGTCCAACTGCCTGATAGGGAACCTACATAGTCCAAGTGCCCGCTAAGGTACGAACATAGTCCAAGGGCCCGCTAGGGAACCTACATAGTCCAAGTGCCTGCTAGGTAACCTAGATAGTCCAAGTGCCCGCTAGGGAACCTACATAGTCCAAGTGCCCGCTAGGTAAGCTAGATAGTCCAAGTGCCCGCTAGTTAACCTACATAGTCCAAGTGCCCGCTGAGGAACCTACATAGTCCAAGTGTCCAAAAGGGAACATACGTATTCCAACTGCCCATTAGGGCACCTAGATAGTCCAAGTGCCCTCTAGGGAACCTACATAGTCAAAGTGCCCGCTAGGGAACCTGCATTGTACAAGTGCCCTCTAGTTAACCTAGATAGTCCAAGTGCCCGCTAGGTAACCTAGATAGTCCAAGGGCCCGCTAGTTAACCTACATAGTCCAAGTGCCCAATGAGGAACCTACATAGTCCAAGTGCCCGATAGGGAATCTTCATATTCCAAGTGCCCGTTAGGGAACCCAGATTGTCCAAGTGCCCATAGGGAACCTATATAGTCCAAGTTCCCTCTGGGGAAGCTACATATTCATAGTGCCCGCTAGGGAACCTGCATTGTCCAAGTGCCCGCTAGTTAACCTAGATCGTCCAAGTGTCGCTAGTAAACCTACGTAGTCCAAGTTCCCGTTAGGTAACCTAGATAGGCCAAGTGCCCGCTAGTTAACCTACATAGTACAATGGCCCGCTAGTTGACCTAGATAATCCAAGTGCCCGCTAGTTAACCTACATAGTCAAACGGCCCGCTAGTTAACCTAAGTAGTACAAATGTCCGATAGGGATCCTACATAGTCCAAGTGCCCGCTAGGTAACCTAGATATTCCAAGTTCCGGTTTGCTAACCTAGATAGTCCAAGTGCCCGCTAGGTAACCTACGTAGTTCAAGTGCCAATTCGTTAACTTAGATAGTCCAAGTCGCGGTAGGTAACCAACATAGTCCAAGGGCCGCTAGGTAACCTATATAGACCAAGTGCCCGCTAATTAACCTATAGTCCAAGTGCCCTCTAGGTAACCTACATATTCCAAGTTCCCGCTAGGTAACCTAGATAGTCCAAGTGCCCGTTACCTAACCTAGATAGTCCAAGTGCCCGTTAGGTTAACTACATAGTCCACGTGCCCGTTCGTTAACCTAGATCGTCCAATTGCCCGCTAGGTAACCTACATAGTTCAAGGGCCGGCTAGGTAACCTTTAGAATCCAAGTGCCCGCTAGGTAATCTAGATAGTCCAGGTGCCCGTTAGGTAACCTAGATAGTCCAAGTGCCCGCTAGTTAACCTACATAGTCCAAGTGCCCCCTGGTTAACTTAAACAGTCCAAGTGCCCGCTAGGTTACCTGCATAGTCCAAGTGCCCGTTAGGTAACCTAGATAGTCCAAGTGCCCGCTACGTAACCTACATAGTCCAAGTGCCCGCTAGGTAACCTAGATAGTCCAAGTACCCGTTAGCTAACCTAGATAGTCCAAGTGCCCGCTAGGTAACCTCCATAGTCCAAGTGCCCGCTAGGTAACCTCCATAGTCCAAGTGCCCGTTCGTTAACCTAGATAGTCCAAGTTCCTGTTAGCTAACCTACATAGTCCAAGTGCCATTTCGTTAACCTAGATAGTTCAAGTGCCCGCTAGGTAACCAAGACAGTCCAAGTGCCTGCTAGGTAACCTACATAGTCCAAGTGCCCGTTTGCTAACCTAGATCGTCAAAGGGCCCACTAGTTAACCTACATAGTCCAAGGGCCCTCTAGTTAACCTAGATAGTCCAAGTGCCCGCTAGTTAACCTACATTGTCCAAGTCCCTGATGGGGAACCTACATAGTCCAAGTATCCGCTAGGTAACCTACATAGTCCAAATGCCCGCTAGTAACGTACATAGTCCAAGTGCCCGTTAGGTAACCTAGATAGTCCAAATGCCCGCTAGGGAACACACATAGTCCAAGTGCCCGTTAGAGAACTTACATAGTCAAAGCCCTGCTAGGGAACCTACATAGTCCAAGTGCCCGCTAGGGAACCTAGATAGTCCACGTACCCGTTAGCTAACCTAGATAGTCCAAGTGCCCGCTAGGTAACCTCCATAGTCCAAGTGCCCGCTAGGTAACCTCCATAGTCCAAGTGCCCGTTCTTTAACCTATATAGTCCAAGTTCCTGTTAGCTAACCTACATAGTCCAAGTGCCCGTTCGTTAACCTAGATAGTTCAAGTGCCCGCTAGGTAACCTAGACAGTCCAAGTGCCTGCTAGGTAACCTACATAGTCCAAGTGCCCAATGAGGAACCTACATAGTCCACGTGCCCGATAGGGAAACTTCATATTCCAAGTGCCCGTTAGGGAACCCAGATAGTCCAAGTGCCCATAGGGAACCTATATGGTCCAAGTGCCCTCTAGGGAAGCTACATATTCATAGTGCCCGCTAGGGAACCTGCATTGTCCAAGTGCCCGCTAGTTAACCAAGATTGTCCAAGTGTCCGCTAGTAAACCTACATAGTCCAAGTTCCCGTTAGGTAACCTAGATAGGCCAAGTGCCCGCAAGGTAACCTACATAGTCCAAGTGCCCGCTAGGTAACCTAGATATTCCAAGTTCCAGTTTACTAACCTAGATAGGCCAAGTGCCCGTTAGGTAACCTACATAGTCCAAGTGCCCATTCGTTAACCTAGATAATCCAAGTGCCCGCTAGGTAACCTATACTGTCCAAGTGCCCGCTAGGTTACCTACATAGTCCAAGTGCACGTTCGTTAACTTAGATAGTCCAAGTCGCGCTAGGTAACCTATATAGTCCAAGGGCCCGCTAGGTAACCTATATAGTCCAAGTGCCCGCTAGTTAAACTATAGTCCAAGTGCCCGCTAGGTAACCTACATATTCCAAGTTCCCGCTAGGTAACCTAGATAGTCCAAGTGCCCGTTACCTAACCTACATAGTCCAAGTGCCCGTTAGGTTACCTACATAGTCCACGTGCCGGTTCGTTAACCTAGATAGTCCAAGTGCCCGCTAGGTAACCTACATAGTCCAAGTGCCCGCTAATTAACCTACATAGTCCAAGTGCCCGTTAGGTAACCTAGACAGTCCAAGTGCCCGCTAGGTAACCTCCATAGTCCAAGTGCCCGCTAATAAACCTATATAGTCCAAGTGCCCGCTAGGGAACCTGCATCGTCCAAGTGCCCGCTAGTTAATCTAGATAGTCCAAGTGCCCGCTAGTTAACCTACATAGTCCAAGGTCCGCTAGTTAACCTAGATATTCCAAGTGCCCGCTAGTTAACCTACATAGTCCAACGGCCCTCTATTTAACCTAGATAGTCCAAGTGCCCGCTAGGGGACGTACATAGTCCAAGTGCCCGCTAGGTAACCTAGATAGTCTAAGGGCCCGCTAGTTAACCTACATAGTCCAACTGCCCGATAGGGAACCTACATAGTCCAAGTGTCCGCTAAGGTACGAACATAGTCCAAGTGCCCGCTAGTTAACCTACATAGTCCAAGTGCCCGCTGAGGAACCTACATAGTCCAAGTGTCCGAAAGGGAACCTACGTATTCCAAGTGCCCATTAGGGCACCTAGATAGTCCAAGTGCCCATAGGGAACCTATATAGTCCAAGTGCCCTCTAGGGAACCTACATAGTCAAAGTGCCCGCTAGGGAACCTGCATTGTACAAGTGCCCTCTAGTTAACCTAGATAGTCCAAGTGCCCGCTAGGTAACCTAGATAGTCCAAGGGCCCGCTAGTTAACCTACATAGTCCAAGTGCCCAATGAGGAACCTACATAGTCCAAGTGCCCGCTAGGTAACCTAGATAGTCCAAGTACCCGTTAGCTAACCTAGATAGTCCAAGTGCCCGCTAGGTAACCTCCATAGTCCAAGTGCCCGCTAGGTAACCGCCATAGTCCAAGTGCCCGTTCGTTAACCTAGATAGTCCAAGTTCCTGTTAGCTAACCTACATAGTCCAAGTGCCCGTTCGTTAACCTAGATAGTTCAAGTGCCCGCCAGGTAACCTAGACAGTCCAAGTGCCTGCTAGGTAACCTACATAGTCCAAGTGCCCGTTTGCTAACCTAGATCGTCAAAGGGCCCGCTAGTTAACCTACATAGTCCAAGTGCCCGCTAGTTAACCTACATTGTGCAAGTACCTGATGGGGAACCTACATAGTCCAAGTATCCGCTAGGTAACCTACATAGTCCAAATGCCCTCTAGTAACGTACATAGTCCAAGTGCCCGTTAGGTAACCTAGATAGTCCAAATGCCCGCTAGGGAACACACATAGTGCAAGTGCCCGTTAGAGAACTTACATAGTCAAAGCCCTGCTAGGGAACCTACATAGTCCAAGTGCCCGCTAGGGAACCTAGATAGTCCAAGAACCCGTTAGCTAACCTAGATAGTCCAAGTGCCCGCTAGGTAACCTCCATAGTCCAAGTGCCCGCTAGGTAACCTCCATAGTCCAAGTGCCCGTTCGTTAACCTAGATAGTCTAAGTTCCTGTTAGCTAAACTACATAGTCCAAGTGCCCATTCGTTAACCTAGATAGTTCAAGTGCCCGCTAGGTAACCTAGACAGTCCAAGTGCCTGCTAGGTAACCTACATAGTCCAAGTGCCCGCTAGGGAACCTACATAGTCCAAGTGCCCGCTAGGTAACCTACATAGTCCAAGTGCCCGTTAGTTAACCTAGATAGTCAAAGTGCCTGCTAGGTAACCTAGATAGTCCAAATGCCCGCTAGGGTACCCACATAGTCCAACTGCCCGATAGGGAACCAACATAGTCCAAGTGCCCGCTATGGGACCTACATAGTCCAAGTGCCCGCTAGGTAACCTACATAGTCCAAATGCCCGCTAGGGTACCCACAGAGTCCAACTGCCCGGTAGGGAACCAACATAATCCAAGTGCCTGCTAAGGGACCTACATAGTCCATGTGCCCGTTAGGGAACCTACATAGTCCAAGTGCGCTCTAGGGAACCTGCATCGTCCAAGTGCCCGCCAGTTAACATAGATAGTCTAAGTTCCCGCTAGTTAACCTAGATAGTCCAAGTGCCCGCTAGTTAACCTAGATAGTCCAAGTGCCCGCTAGGTAACCTAGATAGTCGAAGGGCCCGCTAGTTAACCTACATAGTCCAAGTGCCCGATAGGGAACCTACATAGTCCAAGTGCCCAATGAGGAACCTACATAGTCCAAGTGCCCGATAGGGAATCTTCATATTCCAAGTGCCCGTTAGGGTACCCAGATAGTCCAAGTGCCCATAGGGAACCTATATGGTCCAAGTGCCCTCTAGGGAAGCTACATATTCATAGTGCCCGCTAGGGAACCTGCATTGTCCAAGTGCCCGCTAGTTAACCAAGATTGTCCAAGTGTCCGCTAGTAAACCTACATAGTCCAAGTTCCCGTTAGGTAACCTAGATAGGCCAAGTGCCCGTTACCTAACCTAGATAGTCCAAGTGCCCGTTAGGTTACCTACATAGTCCACGTGCCGGTTCGTTAACCTAGATAGTCCAAGTGCCCGCTAGGCAACCTACATAGTCCAAGTGCCCGCTAATTAACCTACATAGTCTAAGTGCCCGTTAGGTAACCTAGACAGTCCATGTGCCCGCTAGGTAACCTCCATAGTCCAAGTGCCCGCTAATAAACCTATATAGTCCAAGTGCCCGCTAGGGAACCTGCATCGTCCAAGTGCCCGCTAGTTAATCTAGATAGTCCAAGTGCCCGCTAGTTAAGCTAGATAGTACAAGTGGCCGCTAGTTAACCTAGATCGTCCAAGTGCCCGCTACTTAACCTACATAGTCCAAGGTCCGCTAGTTAACCTAGATATTCCAAGTGCCTGCTAGTTAACCTACATAGTCCAAGGGCCCTCTATTTAACCTAGATAGTCCAAGTGCCCGCTAGGGGACGTACATAGTCCAAGTGCCCGCTATGTAACCTAGATAGTCTAAGGGCCCGCTAGTTAACCTACATAGTCCAACTGCCTGATAGGGAACCTACATAGTCCAAGTGCCCGCTAAGGTACGAACATAGTCCAAGGGCCCGCTAGGGAACCTACATAGTCCAAGTGCCTGCTAGGTAACCTAGATAGTCCAAGTGCCCGCTAGGGAACCTACATAGTCCACGTGCCCGCTAGGTAAGCTAGATAGTCCAAGTGCCCGCTAGTTAACCTACATAGTCCAAGTGCCCGCTGAGGAACCTACATAGTCCAAGTGTCCAAAAGGGAACATACGTATTCCAACTGCCCATTAGGGCACCTAGATAGTCCAAGTGCCCTCTAGGGAACCTACATAGTCAAAGTGCCCGCTAGGGAACCTGCATTGTACAAGTGCCCTCTAGTTAACCTAGATAGTCCAAGTGCCCGCTAGGTAACCTAGATAGTCCAAGGGCCCGCTAGTTAACCTACATAGTCCAAGTGCCCAATGAGGAACCTACATAGTCCAAGTGCCCGATAGGGAATCTTCATATTCCAAGTGCCCGTTAGGGAACCCAGATTGTCCAAGTGCCCATAGGGAACCTACATAGTCCAAGTTCCCTCTGGGGAAGCTACATATTCATAGTGCCCGCTAGGGAACCTGCATTGTCCAAGTGCCCGCTAGTTAACCTAGATCGTCCAAGTGTCGCTAGTAAACCTACGTAGTCCAAGTTCCCGTTAGGTAACCTAGATAGGCCAAGTGCCCGCTAGTTAACCTACATAGTACAATGGCCCGCTAGTTGACCTAGATAATCCAAGTGCCCGCTAGTTAACCTACATAGTCAAACGGCCCGCTAGTTAACCTAAGTAGTACAAATGTCCGATAGGGATCCTACATAGTCCAAGTGCCCGCTAGGTAACCTAGATATTCCAAGTTCCGGTTTGCTAACCTAGATAGTCCAAGTGCCCGCTAGGTAACCTACGTAGTTCAAGTGCCAATTCGTTAACTTAGATAGTCCAAGTCGCGGTAGGTAACCAACATAGTCCAAGGGCCGCTAGGTAACCTATATAGACCAAGTGCCCGCTAATTAACCTATAGTCCAAGTGCCCTCTAGGTAACCTACATATTCCAAGTTCCCGCTAGGTAACCTAGATAGTCCAAGTGCCCGTTACCTAACCTAGATAGTCCAAGTGCCCGTTAGGTTAACTACATAGTCCACGTGCCCGTTCGTTAACCTAGATCGTCCAATTGCCCGCTAGGTAACCTACATAGTTCAAGGGCCGGCTAGGTAACCTTTAGAATCCAAGTGCCCGCTAGGTAATCTAGATAGTCCAGGTGCCCGTTAGGTAACCTAGATAGTCCAAGTGCCCGCTAGTTAACCTACATAGTCCAAGTGCCCCCTGGTTAACTTAAACAGTCCAAGTGCCCGCTAGGTTACCTGCATAGTCCAAGTGCCCGTTAGGTAACCTAGATAGTCCAAGTGCCCGCTACGTAACCTACATAGTCCAAGTGCCCGCTAGGTAACCTAGATAGTCCAAGTACCCGTTAGCTAACCTAGATAGTCCAAGTGCCCGCTAGGTAACCTCCATAGTCCAAGTGCCCGCTAGGTAACCTCCATAGTCCAAGTGCCCGTTCGTTAACCTAGATAGTCCAAGTTCCTGTTAGCTAACCTACATAGTCCAAGTGCCATTTCGTTAACCTAGATAGTTCAAGTGCCCGCTAGGTAACCAAGACAGTCCAAGTGCCTGCTAGGTAACCTACATAGTCCAAGTGCCCGTTTGCTAACCTAGATCGTCAAAGGGCCCACTAGTTAACCTACATAGTCCAAGGGCCCTCTAGTTAACCTAGATAGTCCAAGTGCCCGCTAGTTAACCTACATTGTCCAAGTCCCTGATGGGGAACCTACATAGTCCAAGTATCCGCTAGGTAACCTACATAGTCCAAATGCCCGCTAGTAACGTACATAGTCCAAGTGCCCGTTAGGTAACCTAGATAGTCCAAATGCCCGCTAGGGAACACACATAGTCCAAGTGCCCGTTAGAGAACTTACATAGTCAAAGCCCTGCTAGGGAACCTACATAGTCCAAGTGCCCGCTAGGGAACCTAGATAGTCCACGTACCCGTTAGCTAACCTAGATAGTCCAAGTGCCCGCTAGGTAACCTCCATAGTCCAAGTGCCCGCTAGGTAACCTCCATAGTCCAAGTGCCCGTTCTTTAACCTATATAGTCCAAGTTCCTGTTAGCTAACCTACATAGTCCAAGTGCCCGTTCGTTAACCTAGATAGTTCAAGTGCCCGCTAGGTAACCTAGACAGTCCAAGTGCCTGCTAGGTAACCTACATAGTCCAAGTGCCCAATGAGGAACCTACATAGTCCACGTGCCCGATAGGGAAACTTCATATTCCAAGTGCCCGTTAGGGAACCCAGATAGTCCAAGTGCCCATAGGGAACCTATATGGTCCAAGTGCCCTCTAGGGAAGCTACATATTCATAGTGCCCGCTAGGGAACCTGCATTGTCCAAGTGCCCGCTAGTTAACCAAGATTGTCCAAGTGTCCGCTAGTAAACCTACATAGTCCAAGTTCCCGTTAGGTAACCTAGATAGGCCAAGTGCCCGCAAGGTAACCTACATAGTCCAAGTGCCCGCTAGGTAACCTAGATATTCCAAGTTCCAGTTTACTAACCTAGATAGGCCAAGTGCCCGTTAGGTAACCTACATAGTCCAAGTGCCCATTCGTTAACCTAGATAATCCAAGTGCCCGCTAGGTAACCTATACTGTCCAAGTGCCCGCTAGGTTACCTACATAGTCCAAGTGCACGTTCGTTAACTTAGATAGTCCAAGTCGCGCTAGGTAACCTATATATTCCAAGGGCCCGCTAGGTAACCTATATAGTCCAAGTGCCCGCTAGTTAAACTATAGTCCAAGTGCCCGCTAGGTAACCTACATATTCCAAGTTCCCGCTAGGTAACCTAGATAGTCCAAGTGCCCGTTACCTAACCTACATAGTCCAAGTGCCCGTTAGGTTACCTACATAGTCCACGTGCCGGTTCGTTAACCTAGATAGTCCAAGTGCCCGCTAGGTAACCTACATAGTCCAAGTGCCCGCTAATTAACCTACATAGTCCAAGTGCCCGTTAGGTAACCTAGACAGTCCAAGTGCCCGCTAGGTAACCTCCATAGTCCAAGTGCCCGCTAATAAACCTATATAGTCCAAGTGCCCGCTAGGGAACCTGCATCGTCCAAGTGCCCGCTAGTTAATCTAGATAGTCCAAGTGCCCGCTAGTTAAGCTAGATAGTCAAAGTGGCCGCTAGTTAACCTAGATCGTCCAAGTGCCCGCTAGTTAACCTACATAGTCCAAGGTCCGCTAGTTAACCTAGATATTCCAAGTGCCCGCTAGTTAACCTACATAGTCCAACGGCCCTCTATTTAACCTAGATAGTCCAAGTGCCCGCTAGGGGACGTACATAGTCCAAGTGCCCGCTAGGTAACCTAGATAGTCTAAGGGCCCGCTAGTTAACCTACATAGTCCAACTGCCCGATAGGGAACCTACATAGTCCAAGTGTCCGCTAAGGTACGAACATAGTCCAAGTGCCCGCTAGTTAACCTACATAGTCCAAGTGCCCGCTGAGGAACCTACATAGTCCAAGTGTCCGAAAGGGAACCTACGTATTCCAAGTGCCCATTGGGGCACCTAGATAGTCCAAGTGCCCATAGGGAACCTATATAGTCCAAGTGCCCTCTAGGGAACCTACATAGTCAAAGTGCCCGCTAGGGAACCTGCATTGTACAAGTGCCCTCTAGTTAACCTAGATAGTCCAAGTGCCCGCTAGGTAACCTAGATAGTCCAAGGGCCCGCTAGTTAACCTACATAGTCCAAGTGCCCAATGAGGAACCTACATAGTCCAAGTGCCCGCTAGGTAACCTAGATAGTCCAAGTACCCGTTAGCTAACCTAGATAGTCCAAGTGCCCGCTAGGTAACCTCCATAGTCCAAGTGCCCGCTAGGTAACCGCCATAGTCCAAGTGCCCGTTCGTTAACCTAGATAGTCCAAGTTCCTGTTAGCTAACCTACATAGTCCAAGTGCCCGTTCGTTAACCTAGATAGTTCAAGTGCCCGCCAGGTAACCTAGACAGTCCAAGTGCCTGCTAGGTAACCTACATAGTCCAAGTGCCCGTTTGCTAACCTAGATCGTCAAAGGGCCCGCTAGTTAACCTACATAGTCCAAGTGCCCGCTAGTTAACCTACATTGTGCAAGTACCTGATGGGGAACCTACATAGTCCAAGTATCCGCTAGGTAACCTACATAGTCCAAATGCCCTCTAGTAACGTACATAGTCCAAGTGCCCGTTAGGTAACCTAGATAGTCCAAATGCCCGCTAGGGAACACACATAGTGCAAGTGCCCGTTAGAGAACTTACATAGTCAAAGCCCTGCTAGGGAACCTACATAGTCCAAGTGCCCGCTAGGGAACCTAGATAGTCCAAGAACCCGTTAGCTAACCTAGATAGTCCAAGTGCCCGCTAGGTAACCTCCATAGTCCAAGTGCCCGCTAGGTAACCTCCATAGTCCAAGTGCCCGTTCGTTAACCTAGATAGTCTAAGTTCCTGTTAGCTAAACTACATAGTCCAAGTGCCCATTCGTTAACCTAGATAGTTCAAGTGCCCGCTAGGTAACCTAGACAGTCCAAGTGCCTGCTAGGTAACCTACATAGTCCAAGTGCCCGCTAGGGAACCTACATAGTCCAAGTGCCCGCTAGGTAACCTACATAGTCCAAGTGCCCGTTAGTTAACCTAGATAGTCAAAGTGCCTGCTAGGTAACCTAGATAGTCCAAATGCCCGCTAGGGTACCCACATAGTCCAACTGCCCGATAGGGAACCAACATAGTCCAAGTGCCCGCTATGGGACCTACATAGTCCAAGTGCCCGCTAGGTAACCTACATAGTCCAAATGCCCGCTAGGGTACCCACAGAGTCCAACTGCCCGGTAGGGAACCAACATAATCCAAGTGCCTGCTAAGGGACCTACATAGTCCATGTGCCCGTTAGGGAACCTACATAGTCCAAGTGCGCTCTAGGGAACCTGCATCGTCCAAGTGCCCGCCAGTTAACATAGATAGTCTAAGTTCCCGCTAGTTAACCTAGATAGTCCAAGTGCCCGCTAGTTAACCTAGATAGTCCAAGTGCCCGCTAGGTAACCTAGATAGTCGAAGGGCCCGCTAGTTAACCTACATAGTCCAAGTGCCCGATAGGGAACCTACATAGTCCAAGTGCCCAATGAGGAACCTACATAGTCCAAGTGCCCGATAGGGAATCTTCATATTCCAAGTGCCCGTTAGGGTACCCAGATAGTCCAAGTGCCCATAGGGAACCTATATGGTCCAAGTGCCCTCTAGGGAAGCTACATATTCATAGTGCCCGCTAGGGAACCTGCATTGTCCAAGTGCCCGCTAGTTAACCAAGATTGTCCAAGTGTCCGCTAGTAAACCTACATAGTCCAAGTTCCCGTTAGGTAACCTAGATAGGCCAAGTGCCCGTTACCTAACCTAGATAGTCCAAGTGCCCGTTAGGTTACCTACATAGTCCACGTGCCGGTTCGTTAACCTAGATAGTCCAAGTGCCCGCTAGGCAACCTACATAGTCCAAGTGCCCGCTAATTAACCTACATAGTCTAAGTGCCCGTTAGGTAACCTAGACAGTCCATGTGCCCGCTAGGTAACCTCCATAGTCCAAGTGCCCGCTAATAAACCTATATAGTCCAAGTGCCCGCTAGGGAACCTGCATCGTCCAAGTGCCCGCTAGTTAATCTAGATAGTCCAAGTGCCCGCTAGTTAAGCTAGATAGTACAAGTGGCCGCTAGTTAACCTAGATCGTCCAAGTGCCCGCTACTTAACCTACATAGTCCAAGGTCCGCTAGTTAACCTAGATATTCCAAGTGCCCGCTAGTTAACCTACATAGTCCAAGGGCCCTCTATTTAACCTAGATAGTCCAAGTGCCCGCTAGGGGACGTACATAGTCCAAGTGCCCGCTATGTAACCTAGATAGTCTAAGGGCCCGCTAGTTAACCTACATAGTCCAACTGCCTGATAGGGAACCTACATAGTCCAAGTGCCCGCTAAGGTACGAACATAGTCCAAGGGCCCGCTAGGGAACCTACATAGTCCAAGTGCCTGCTAGGTAACCTAGATAGTCCAAGTGCCCGCTAGGGAACCTACATAGTTCAAGTGCCCGCTAGGTAAGCTAGATAGTCCAAGTGCCCGCTAGTTAACCTACATAGTCCAAGTGCCCGCTGAGGAACCTACATAGTCCAAGTGTCCAAAAGGGAACATACGTATTCCAACTGCCCATTAGGGCACCTAGATAGTCCAAGTGCCCTCTAGGGAACCTACATAGTCAAAGTGCCCGCTAGGGAACCTGCATTGTACAAGTGCCCTCTAGTTAACCTAGATAGTCCAAGTGCCCGCTAGGTAACCTAGATAGTCCAAGGGCCCGCTAGTTAACCTACATAGTCCAAGTGCCCAATGAGGAACCTACATAGTCCAAGTGCCCGATAGGGAATCTTCATATTCCAAGTGCCCGTTAGGGAACCCAGATTGTCCAAGTGCCCATAGGGAACCTACATAGTCCAAGTTCCCTCTGGGGAAGCTACATATTCATAGTGCCCGCTAGGGAACCTGCATTGTCCAAGTGCCCGCTAGTTAACCTAGATCGTCCAAGTGTCGCTAGTAAACCTACGTAGTCCAAGTTCCCGTTAGGTAACCTAGATAGGCCAAGTGCCCGCTAGTTAACCTACATAGTACAATGGCCCGCTAGTTGACCTAGATAATCCAAGTGCCCGCTAGTTAACCTACATAGTCAAAGGGCCCGCTAGTTAACCTAAGTAGTACAAATGTCCGATAGGGATCCTACATAGTCCAAGTGCCCGCTAGGTAACCTAGATATTCCAAGTTCCGGTTTGCTAACCTAGATAGTCCAAGTGCCCGCTAGGTAACCTACGTAGTTCAAGTGCCAATTCGTTAACTTAGATAGTCCAAGTCGCGGTAGGTAACCAACATAGTCCAAGGGCCGCTAGGTAACCTATATAGACCAAGTGCCCGCTAATTAACCTATAGTCCAAGTGCCCTCTAGGTAACCTACATATTCCAAGTTCCCGCTAGGTAACCTAGATAGTCCAAGTGCCCGTTACCTAACCTAGATAGTCCAAGTGCCCGTTAGGTTAACTACATAGTCCACGTGCCCGTTCGTTAACCTAGATCGTCCAATTGCCCGCTAGGTAACCTACATAGTTCAAGGGCCGGCTAGGTAACCTTTAGAATCCAAGTGCCCGCTAGGTAATCTAGATAGTCCAGGTGCCCGTTAGGTAACCTAGATAGTTCAAGTGCCCGCTAGTTAACGTACATAGTTCAAGTGCCCCCTGGATAACTTAAACAGTCCAAGTGCCCGCTAGGTTACCTGCATAGTCCAAGTGCCCGTTAGGTAACCTAGATAGTCCAAGTGCCCGCTACGTAACCTACATAGTCCAAGTGCCCGCTAGGTAACCTAGATAGTCCAAGTACCCGTTAGCTAACCTAGATAGTCCAAGTGCCCGCTAGGTAACCTCCATAGTCCAAGTGCCCGCTAGGTAACCTCCATAGTCCAAGTGCCCGTTCGTTAACCTAGATAGTCCAAGTTCCTGTTAGCTAACCTACATAGTCCAAGTGCCATTTCGTTAACCTAGATAGTTCAAGTGCCCGCTAGGTAACCAAGACAGTCCAAGTGCCTGCTAGGTAACCTACATAGTCCAAGTGCCCGTTTGCTAACCTAGATCGTCAAAGGGCCCACTAGTTAACCTACATAGTCCAAGGGCCCTCTAGTTAACCTAGATAGTCCAAGTGCCCGCTAGTTAACCTACATTGTCCAAGTCCCTGATGGGGAACCTACATAGTCCAAGTATCCGCTAGGTAACCTACATAGTCCAAATGCCCGCTAGTAACGTACATAGTCCAAGTGCCCGTTAGGTAACCTAGATAGTCCAAATGCCCGCTAGGGAACACACATAGTCCAAGTGCCCGTTAGAGAACTTACATAGTCAAAGCCCTGCTAGGGAACCTACATAGTCCAAGTGCCCGCTAGGGAACCTAGATAGTCCACGTACCCGTTAGCTAACCTAGATAGTCCAAGTGCCCGCTAGGTAACCTCCATAGTCCAAGTGCCCGCTAGGTAACCTCCATAGTCCAAGTGCCCGTTCTTTAACCTATATAGTCCAAGTTCCTGTTAGCTAACCTACATAGTCCAAGTGCCCGTTCGTTAACCTAGATAGTTCAAGTGCCCGCTAGGTAACCTAGACAGTCCAAGTGCCTGCTAGGTAACCTACATAGTCCAAGTGCCCAATGAGGAACCTACATAGTCCACGTGCCCGATAGGGAAACTTCATATTCCAAGTGCCCGTTAGGGAACCCAGATAGTCCAAGTGCCCATAGGGAACCTATATGGTCCAAGTGCCCTCTAGGGAAGCTACATATTCATAGTGCCCGCTAGGGAACCTGCATTGTCCAAGTGCCCGCTAGTTAACCAAGATTGTCCAAGTGTCCGCTAGTAAACCTACATAGTCCAAGTTCCCGTTAGGTAACCTAGATAGGCCAAGTGCCCGCAAGGTAACCTACATAGTCCAAGTGCCCGCTAGGTAACCTAGATATTCCAAGTTCTAGTTTACTAACCTAGATAGGCCAAGTGCCCGTTAGGTAACCTACATAGTCCAAGTGCCCATTCGTTAACCTAGATAATCCAAGTGCCCGCTAGGTAACCTATACTGTCCAAGTGCCCGCTAGGTTACCTACATAGTCCAAGTGCACGTTCGTTAACTTAGATAGTCCAAGTCGCGCTAGGTAACCTATATATTCCAAGGGCCCGCTAGGTAACCTATATAGTCCAAGTGCCCGCTAGTTAAACTATAGTCCAAGTGCCCGCTAGGTAACCTACATATTCCAAGTTCCCGCTAGGTAACCTAGATAGTCCAAGTGCCCGTTACCTAACCTACATAGTCCAAGTGCCCGTTAGGTTACCTACATAGTCCACGTGCCGGTTCGTTAACCTAGATAGTCCAAGTGCCCGCTAGGTAACCTACATAGTCCAAGTGCCCGCTAATTAACCTACATAGTCCAAGTGCCCGTTAGGTAACCTAGACAGTCCAAGTGCCCGCTAGGTAACCTCCATAGTCCAAGTGCCCGCTAATAAACCTATATAGTCCAAGTGCCCGCTAGGGAACCTGCATCGTCCAAGTGCCCGCTAGTTAATCTAGATAGTCCAAGTGCCCGCTAGTTAAGCTAGATAGTCAAAGTGGCCGCTAGTTAACCTAGATCGTCCAAGTGCCCGCTAGTTAACCTACATAGTCCAAGGTCCGCTAGTTAACCTAGATATTCCAAGTGCCCGCTAGTTAACCTACATAGTCCAACGGCCCTCTATTTAACCTAGATAGTCCAAGTGCCCGCTAGGGGACGTACATAGTCCAAGTGCCCGCTAGGTAACCTAGATAGTCTAAGGGCCCGCTAGTTAACCTACATAGTCCAACTGCCCGATAGGGAACCTACATAGTCCAAGTGTCCGCTAAGGTACGAACATAGTCCAAGTGCCCGCTAGTTAACCTACATAGTCCAAGTGCCCGCTGAGGAACCTACATAGTCCAAGTGTCCGAAAGGGAACCTACGTATTCCAAGTGCCCATTGGGGCACCTAGATAGTCCAAGTGCCCATAGGGAACCTATATAGTCCAAGTGCCCTCTAGGGAACCTACATAGTCAAAGTGCCCGCTAGGGAACCTGCATTGTACAAGTGCCCTCTAGTTAACCTAGATAGTCCAAGTGCCCGCTAGGTAACCTAGATAGTCCAAGGGCCCGCTAGTTAACCTACATAGTCCAAGTGCCCAATGAGGAACCTACATAGTCCAAGTGCCCGATAGGGAATCTTCATATTCCAAGTGCCCGTTAGGGAACCCAGATTGTCCAAGTGCCCATAGGGAACCTATATAGTCCAAGTTCCCTCTAGGGAAGCTACATATTCATAGTGCCCGCTAGGGAACCTGCATTGTCCAAGTGCCCGCTAGGTAACCTAGATCGTCCAAGTGTCCGCTAGTAAACCTACATAGTCCAAGTTCCCGTTAGGTAACCTAGATAGGCCAAGTGCCCGCTAGTTAACCTACATAGTACAATGGCCCGCTAGTTGACCTAGATAGTCCAAGTGCCCGCTAGTTAACCTAGATAGTCAAAGTGCCCGCTAGTTAACCTCAGTAGTACAAATGTCCAATAGGGATCCTACATAATCCAAGTGCCCGCTAGGTAACCTAGATATTCCATGTTCCGGTTTGCTAACCTAGATAGTCCAAGTGCCCGCTATGTAACCTGTACTGTCCAAGTGCCCGCTAGGTTACTTACATAGTCCACGTGCACGTTCGTTAACTTAGATAGTCCAAGTCGCGGTAGGTAACCAACATAGTCTAAGGGCCGCTAGGTAACCTATATAGTCCAAGTGCCCGCTAGTTAACCTATAGTCCAAGTGCCCTCTAGGTAACTTAAACAGTCCAAGTGCCCGCTAGGTTACCTGCATAGTCCAAGTGCCCGTTAGGTAACCTAGATAGTCCAAGTGCCCGCTAGGTAACCTTCATAGTCCAAGTGCCCGCTAGGTAACATCCATAGTCCAAGTGCCCGTTCGTTAACCTAGATAGTCCAAGTTCCTGTTAGCTACCCTACATAGTCCAAGTGCCCGTTCGTTAACCTAGATAGTTCAAGTGCCCGCTAGGTAACCTAGACAGTCCAAGTGCCTGCTAGGTAACCTACATAGTCCAAGTGCCCGTTTGCTAACCTAGATCGTCAAAGGGCCCGCTAGTTAACCTACATAGTCCAAGGGCCCTCTAGTTAACCTAGATAGTCCAAGTGCCCGCTAGTTAACCTACATTGTCCAAGTCCCTGATGGGGAACCTACATAATCCAAGTATCCGCTAGGTAACCTACATAGTCCAAATGCCCACTAGTAACGTACGTAGTCCAAATGCCCGTTAGGTAACCTAGATAGTCCAAATGCCCGCTAGGGAACCTACATAGCCCAAGTGCCCGCTAGGTAACCTACATAGTGCAAATGCCCGCTAGAAACCTACATAGTCCAAGTGCAAGAAGGGAACCTACGTAATCCAAGTTCCCGCTAGGGAACCTACATATTCCAAATGCCCGTTAGGTAACCTAGATAGTCCAAATGCCCGCTAGGGTACCCACATAGTCTAAGTGCCCGCGAGGTAACCTACATTGTCCAAGTGCCCATTCATTAACCTAGATTTTCCAAGTGCCCTCTAGGTAACCTAGACTGTCCAAGTGCCCGCTTGGTTACCTACAGAGTCCACGTGCCCGTTCGTTAACCTAGATAGTACAAGAGCCCGCTAGTTAACCTACATAGTCCAAGGGCCCGCTAGTTAACCTAGATAGTCCAAGTGCCCGCTAGTTAACCTACATTGTCCAAGTCCCTGATGGGGAACCTACATAGTCCAAGTATCCGCTAGGTAACCTACATAGTCCAAATGCCCGCTAGTAACGTACATAGTCCAAGTGCCCGTTAGGTAACCTAGATAGTCCAAATGCCCGCTAGGGAACCCACATAGTCCAAGTGCCCGTTAGAGAACTTACATAGTCAAAGCCCTGCTAGGGAACCTACATAGTTCAAGTGCCCGCTAGGTAACCTAGACAGTCCAAGTGCCTGCTAGGTAACCTACATAGTCCAAGTGCCCGTTTGCTAACCTAGATCGTCAAAGGGCCCGCTAGTTAACCTACATAGTCCAAGTGCCCGATAGGTAACCTACATAGTCCAAATGCCCGCTAGTAACGTACATAGTCCAAGTGCCCGTTAGGTAACCTAGATAGTCCAAATGCCCGCTAGGGAACCCACATAGTCCAAGTGCCCGTTAGCGAACTTACATAGTCAAAGCCCTGCTAGGGAACCTACATAGTCCAAGTGCCCGCTAGGTAACCTAGATAGTCCAAGTACCCGTTAGCTAACCTAGATAGTCCAAGTGCCCGCTAGGTAACCTCCATAGTCCAAGTGCCCGCTAGGTAACCTCCATAGTCCAAGTGCCCGTTCGTTAACCTAGATAGTCCAAGTTCCTGTTAGCTAACCTACATAGTCCAAGTGCCCGTTCGTTAACCTAGATAGTTCAAGTGCCCGCTAGGTAACCTAGACAGTCCAAGTGCCTGCTAGGTAACCTACATAGTCCAAGTGCCCGTTTGCTCACCTAGATCGTCAAAGGGCCCGCTAGTTAACCTACATAGTCCAAGTGCCCGATAGGTAACCTACATAGTCCAAGTGCCCAATGAGGAACCTACATAGTCCACGTGCCCGATAGGGAAACTTCATATTCCAAGTGCCCGTTAGGGAAACCAGATAGTCCATGTGCCCATAGGGAACCTATATGGTCCAAGTGCCCTCTAGGGAAGCTACATATTCATAGTGCCCGCTAGGGAACCTGCATTGTCCAAGTGCCCGCTAGGTAACCTAGATCGTCCAAGTGTCCGCTAGTAAACCTACATAGTCCAAGTTCCCGTTAGGTAACCTAGATAGGCCAAGTGCCCGCTAGTTAACCTACATAGTACAATGGCCCGCTAGTTGACCTAGATAGTCCAAGTGCCCGCTAGTTAACCTAGATAGTCAAAGTGCCCGCTAGTTAACCTCAGTAGTACAAATGTCCAATAGGGATCCTACATAATCCAAGTGCCCGCTAGGTAACCTAGATATTCCATGTTCCGGTTTGCTAACCTAGATAGTCCAAGTGCCCGCTATGTAACCTGTACTGTCCAAGTGCCCGCTAGGTTACTTACATAGTCCACGTGCACGTTCGTTAACTTAGATAGTCCAAGTCGCGGTAGGTAACCAACATAGTCTAAGGGCCGCTAGGTAACCTATATAGTCCAAGTGCCCGCTAGTTAACCTATAGTCCAAGTGCCCTCTAGGTAACTTAAACAGTTCAAGTGCCCGCTAGGTAACCTAGACAGTCCAAGTGCCTGCTAGGTAACCTACATAGTCCAAGTGCCCGTTTGCTAACCTAGATCGTCAAAGGGCCCGCTAGTTAACCTACATAGTCCAAGTGCCCGATAGGTAACCTACATAGTCCAAGTGCCCAATGAGGAACCTACATAGTCCACGTGCCCGATAGGGAAACTTCATATTCCAAGTGCCCGTTAGGGAAACCAGATAGTCCAAGTGCCCATAGGGAACCTATATGGTCCAAGTGCCCTCTAGGGAAGCTACATATTCATAGTGCCCGCTAGGGAACCTGCATTGTCCAAGTGCCCGCTAGTTAACCAAGATTGTCCAAGTGTCCGCTAGTAAACCTACATAGTCCAAGTTCCCGTTAGGTAACCTAGATAGGCCAAGTGCCCGCAAGGTAATCTACATAGTCCTAGTGCCCGCTAGGTAACCTAGATATTCCAAGTTCCAGTTTACTAACCTAGATAGTCCAAGTGCCCGCTAGGTAACCTAGATAGTCCAAGTGCCCGTTACCTAACCTACATAGTCCAAGTGCCCGTTAGGTTACCTACATATTCCACGTGCTG
Organism: Tenrec ecaudatus; assembly: GCF_050624435.1. Taxonomy (NCBI): domain Eukaryota; kingdom Metazoa; phylum Chordata; class Mammalia; order Afrosoricida; family Tenrecidae; genus Tenrec; species Tenrec ecaudatus. Next base: position 250,239 of record NW_027459483.1, read on the forward strand.
GTTCGTTAACCTAGATAGTCCAAGTGCCCGCTAGGTAACCTACATAGTCCAAGTGCCCGCTAATTAACCTACATAGTCCAAGTGCCCATTAGGTAACCTAGACAGTCCAAGTACCCGCTAGGTAACCTCCATAGTCCAAGTGCCCGCTAATAAACCTATATAGTCCAAGTGCCCGCTAGGGAACCTGCATCGTCCAAGTGCCCGCTAGTTAATCTAGATAGTCCAAGTGCCCGCTAGTTAAGCTTGATAGTCCAAGTGGCCGCTAGTTAACCTAGATCGTCCAAGTGCCCGCTAGTTAACCTACATAGTCCAAGGTCGGCTAGTTAACCTAGATATTCCAAGTGCCCGCTAGTTAACCTACATAGTCCAAGGGCCCTCTATTTAACCTACATAGTCCAAGTGCCCGCTAGGGGACGTACATAGTCCAAGTGCACGCTAGGTAACCTAGATAGTCTAAGGGCCCGCTAGTTAACCTACATAGTCCAACTGCCCGAAAGGGAACCTACATAGTCCAAGTGTCCGCTAAGGTACGAACATAGTCCAAGTGCCCGCTAGGGAACCTACATAGTCCAAGTGCCCGCTAGTTAACCTACATAGTCCAAGTGCCCGCTGCGGAACCTACATAGTCCAAGTGTCCGAAAGGGAAGCTACGTATTCCAAGTGCCCATTAGGGCACCTAGATAGTCTAAGTGCCCATAGGGAACATATATAGTCCAAGTGCCCTCTAGGGAACCTACATAGTCAAAGTGCCCGCTAGGGAACCTGCATTGTACAAGTGTCCTCTAGTTAACCTAGATAGTCCAAGTGCCCGCTAGGTAACCTAGATAGTCCAAGGGCCCGCTAGTTAACCTACATAGTCCAAGTGCCCAATGAGGAACCTACATAGTCCAAGTGCCCGATAGGGAATCTTCATATTCCATGTGCCCGTTAGGGAACCCAGATTGTCCAAGTGCCCATAGGGAACCTATATAGTCCAAGTTCCCTGTAGGGAAGCTACATATTCATAGTGCCCGCTAGGGAACCTGCATTGTCCAAGTGCCCGCTAGTTAACCTAGATCGTCCAAGTGTCCGCTAGTTAACCTACATTGTCCAAGTCCCTGATGGGGAACCTACATAGTCCAAGTATCCGCTAGGTAACCTACATAGTCCAAATGCCCGCTAGTAACGTACATAGTCCAAGTGCCCGTTAGGTAACCTAGATAGTCCAAATGCCTGCTAGGGAACCCACATAGTCCAAGTGCCCGTTAGAGAACTTACATAGTCAAAGCCCTGCTAGGGAACCTTCATAGTCCAAGTGCCCGCTAGGTAACCTAGATAGTCCAAGTACCCGTTAGCTAACCTAGATAGTCCAAGTGTCCGCTAGGTAACCTCCATAGTCCAAGTGCCCGTTCGTTAACCTAGATAGTCCAAGTTCCTGTTAGCTAACCTACATAGTCCAAGTGCCCGTTCGTTAACCTAGATAGTTCAAGTGCCCCTAGGTAACCTAGACAGTCCAAGTGCCTGCTAGGTAACCTACATAGTCCAAGTGCCCGTTTGCTAACCTAGATCGTCAAAGGGCCCGCTAGTTAACCTACATAGTCCAAGGGCCCTCTAGTTAACCTAGATAGTCCAAGTGCCCGCTAGTTAACCTACATTGTCCAAGTCCCTGATGGGGAACCTACATAGTCCAAGTATCCGCTAGGTAACCTACATAGTCCAAATGCCCACTAGTAACGTACGTAGTCCAAATGCCCGTTAGGTAACCTACATAGTCCAAATGCCCGCTAGAAACCTACATAGTCCAAGTGCAAGAAGGGAACCTACATAATCCAAGTGCCCGCTAGGGAACCTACATAGTCCAAATGCCCGTTAGGTAACCTAGATAGTCCAAATGCCCGCTAGGGTACCCACATAGTCTAAGTGCCCGCGAGGTAACCTACATAGTCCAAGTGCCGATTCATTAACCTAGATTTTCCAAGTGCCCTCTAGGTAACCTAGACTGTCCAAGTGCCCGCTTGGTTACCTACATAGTCCACGTGCCCGTTCGTTAACCTAGATAGTACAAGAGCCCGCTAGTTAACCTACATAGTGCAAGGGCCCGCTAGTTAACCTAGATAGTCCAAGTGCCCGCTAGTTAACCTACATTGTCCAAGTCCCTGATGGGGAACCTACATAGTCCAAGTATCCGCTAGGTAACCTACATAGTCCAAATGCCCGCTAGTAACGTACATAGTCCAAGTGCCCGTTAGGTAACCTAGATAGTCCAAATGCCCGCTAGGGAACCCACATAGTCCAAGTGCCCGTTAGAGAACTTACATAGTCAAAGCCCTGCTAGGGAACCTACATAGTCCAAGTGCCCGCTAGGGAACCTAGATAGTCCAAGTACCCGTTAGCTAACCTAGATAGTCCAAGTGCCCGCTAGGTAACCTCCATAGTCCAAGTGCCCGTTCCTTAACCTAGATAGTCCAAGTTCCTGTTAGCTAACCTACATAGTCCAAGTGCCTGTTCGTTAACCTAGATAGTTCAAGTGCCCGCTTGGTAACCTAGACAGTCCAAGTGCCTGCTAGGTAACCTACATAGTACAAGTGCCCGCTAGGGAACCTACATATTCCAAGTGCCTGTTAGTTTACCTAGATAGTCAAAGTGCCTTCTAGGTAACCTAGATAGTCCAAATGCCCGCTAGGATACCCACAGAGTCCAACTGCCCGATAGGGAACCAACATAGTCCAAGTGCCCGCTAAGGGACCTACATAGTCCAAGTGCCCGTTAGGGAACCTACATAGTCCAAGTGTCCTCTAGGGAACCTGCATCGTCCATGTGCCCGCTAGTTAACCTAGATAGTCCAAGTGCCCGCTAGTTAACCTACATAGTCCAAGGTCCGTTAGTTAACCTAGATAGTCCAAGTGCCCTCTAGTTAACCTACATAGTCCAAGGGCCCTCTAGTTAACCTCGATAGTCCAAGTGCCCGCTAGCGGACGTACATAGTCCAAGTGCCCGCTGGGCAACCTAGATAGTCCAAGTGCCCGCTAGATTACCTACATAGTCCAAGTGCCCGCTGAGGAACCTACATATTCCAAGTGTCCGAAAGGGAACCTACGTATTCCAAGTGCCCGTTAGGGCACCTAGATAGTCCAAGTAACCATAGGGAACCTATATAGTCCAAGTGCCCTCTAGGGAAGCTACATAGTCAAAGTGCCCGCTAGGGAACCTGCATTGTACAAGTGCCCGCTAGTTAACCTAGATAGTCCCAGTGCCCACTAGGTAACCTAGATAGTCCAAGTGCCCGATAGGGAACTTACATAGTCCAAGTGCCCAATGAGGAACCTACATAGTCGAAGTGCCCGATAGGGAATCTTCATATTCCAAGTGCCCGTTAGGGAACCCAGATCGTCCAAGTGCCCATAGGGAACCTATATGGTCCAAGTGCCGTCTAGGGAAGCTACATATTCATAGTGCCCGCTAGGGAACCTGCATCGTCCAAGTGCCCGCTAGTTAACCAAGATCGTCCAAGTGTCCGCTAGTAAACCTACATAGTCCAAGTTCCCGTTAGGTAACCTAGATAGGCCAAGTGCCCGCAAGGTAACCTACATAGTCCAAGTGCCCGCTAGGTAACCTAGATATTCCAAGTTCCGGTTTGCTAACCTAGATTGTCCAAGTGCCCGCTAGGTAACCTACATAGTTCAAGTGCCCATTCGTTAACCTAGATAGTCCAAGTGCCCGCTAGGTAACCTATACTGTCCAAGAGCCCGCTAGGTTACGTACATAGTCCAAGTGCACGTTCGTTAACTTAGATAGTCCAAGTCGCGCTAGGTAACCTACATAGTCCAAAGGCCCGCTAGGTAACCTATATAGTCCAAGTGCCCGCTATTTAAACTATAGTCCAAGTGCCCGCTAGGTAACCTACATATTCCAAGTTCCCGCTAGGTAACCAAGATAGTCCAATTGCCCGTTACCTAACCTAGATAGTCCAAGTGCCCGTTAGGTTACCTACATAGTCCAAGTGCCCGCTAATTAACCTACATAGTCCAAGTGCCCGTTAGGTAACCTAGACAGTACAAGTGCCCGATAGTTAACCTCAATAGTCCAAGTGCCCGCTAATTAACCTATATAGTCCAAGTGCCCGCTAGGGAACCTGCATCATCCAAGTGCCCGCTAGTTAATCTAGATAGTCCAAGTGCCCGCTAGTTAAGCTAGATAGTCCAAGTGGCCGCTAGTTAACCTAGATCGTCCAAGTGCCCGCTAGTTAACCTAGATCGCCCAAGTGCCCGCTAGTTAACCTACATTGTCCAAGGTCCGCTAGTTAACCTAGATATTCCAAGTGCCCGCTAGTTAACCTACATAGTCCAAGGGTCCTCTAGTTAACCTAGATAGTCCAAGTGCCCACTAGGGGAAGTACATAGTCCAAGTGCCCGCTAGGTAACCTAGATAGTCTAAGGGCCCGCTAGTTAACCTACATAGTCCAACTGCCCGATAGGGAACCTACATAGTCCAAGCGATTGCTAAGGGACGAACATAGTCCAAGTGCCCGCTAGGGAACCTACATAGTCCAAGTGCCCGCTAGGTAACCTAGATAGTCCAAGTGCCCGCTAGTTAACCTACATAGTCCAAGTGCCCGCTGAGGAACCTACATAGTCCAAGTGTCCGAAAGGGAACCTACGTATTCCCAGTGCCCATTAGGGCACCTAGATAGTCCAAGTGCCCATAGGGAACCTATATAGTCCAAGTGCCCTCTAGGGAACTTACATAGTCAAAGTGCCCGCTAGGGTACCTGCATTGTACAAGTGCCCTCTAGTTAACCTAGATAGTCCAAGTGCCCGCTAGGTAACCTAGATAGTCCAAGGGCCTGCTAGTTAACCTACATAGTCCAACGGCCCTCTAGTTAACCTAGATAGTCCAAGTGCCCGCTGGAGGACGTACATAGTCCAAGTGCCCGCTAGGTAACCTAGATAGTCTACGGGCCCGCTAGTTAACCTACATAGTCCAATTGCCCGATAGGGAACCTACATAGTCCAAGTGCCCGCTAAGGGACGAACATAGTCCAAGTGCCCGCTAGGGAACCTGCATAGTCAAAGTGCCCGATAGGTAACCTAGATAGTCCAAGTGCCCGCTAGTAAACCTACATAGTCCAAGTGCCCACTGAGGAACCTGCATAGTCCAAGTGTCCGAAAGGGAACCTACGTATTCCAAGTGCCCATTAGGGCACCTAGATAGTCCAAGTGCCCATAGGGAACCTATATCGTCCAAGTGCCCTCTAGGGAACCTACATAGTCAAAGTGCCCGCTAGGGAACCTGCATTGTACAAGTGCCCTCTAGTTAACCTAGATAGTCCAAGTGCCCGCTAGGTAACCTAGATAGTCCAAGGGCCCGCTAGTTAACCTACAAAGTCCAAGTGCCCGATAGGGAACCTACATAGTCCAAGTGCCCAATGAGGAACCTACATAGTCCAAGTGCCCGATAGGGAATCTTCATATTCCAAGTGCCCGTTAGGGAACCCAGATAGTCCAAGTGCCCATAGGGAACCTACATAGTCCAAGTGCCCTCTAGGGAAGCTACATATTCATAGTGCCCGCTAGGGAACCTGCATTGTCCAAGTGCCCGCTAGTTAACCTAGATCGTCCAAGTGTCCGCTAGTAAACCTACATAGTCCAAGTTCCCGTTAGGTAACCTAGATAGGCCAAGTGCCCGCTAGTTAACCTACATAGTACAATGGCCCGCTAGTTGACCTAGATAGTTCAAGTGCCCGCTAGTTAACCTAGATAGTCAAAGTGCCCGCTAGTTAACCTAAGTAGTACAAATGTCCGATAGGGATCCTACATAGTCCAAGTGCCCGCTAGGTAACCTAGATATTCCAAGTTCCGGTTTGCTAACCTAGATAGTCCAAGTGCCCGCTAGGTAACCTACATAGTCCAAGTGCCCATTCGTTAACCTAGATAGTCCATGTGCCCGCTAGGTAACCTATACTGTCCAAGTGCCTGCTAGGTTACCTACATAGTCCAAGTGCACGTTCGTTAACTTAGATAGTCCAAGTCGCGCTAGGTAACCTACATAGTCCAAGGGTCACTAGGTAACCTATAGTCCAAGTGTCCTCTAGGTAACCTACATATTCCAAGTTCCCGCTAGGGAACCTAGATAGTCAAAGTGCCCGTTACCTAACCTATATAGTCCAAGTGCCCGGGAGGTTACCTACATAGTCCACGTGCCCGTTAGTTAACCTAGATAGTACAATTGCCCGCTAGGTAACCTACATAGTCCAAGAGCCGGCAGGTAACTTAGACAGTTCAAGTGCCCGTTAGGTTACCTGCATAGTCCAAGTGCCCGTTAGGTAACCTAGATAGTCCAAGTGCCCGCTAGGTAACCTACATAGTCCAAGTGCCCGCTAGGTAACCTAGATAGTCCAAGTACCCGTTAGCTAACCTAGATAGTCCAAGTGCCCGCTAGGTAACCTCCATAGTCCAATTGCCTTCTAGGTAACCTCCATAGTCCAAGTGCCCACTAATTTACCTATATAGTCCAAGTACCCGCTAGGGAAACTGCATCGTTCAAGTGCCCGCTAGTTAATCTAGATAGTCCAAGTGCCCGCTAGTTAACCTAGATAGTCCAAGTGCCCGCTATTTAACCTAGATTGTCCAAGTGCCCGCTAGTTAACCTACATAGTCCAAGGTCCGCTAGTTAACCTAGATATTCCAAGTGCCCCTTAGTTAACCTACATAGTCAAAGGGCCCTCTAGTTAACCTAGATAGTCCAAGTGCCCGCTAGGGGACATACATAGTCCAAGTGCCCGCTATGTAACCTAGATAGTCTAAGGGCCCGCTAGATAACCTACATAGTCCAACTGCCCGATAGGGAACCTACATAGTCCAAGTGCACGCTAAGGGACGAACATAGTCCAAGTGCCCGCTAGGGAACCTACATAGTCCAAGTGCCCGCTAGGTAACCTAGATAGTCCAAGTGCCCGCTAGTTAACCTACATAGTCCAAGTACCCGCTGAGGAACCTACATAGTCCAAGTGTCCGAAAGGGAACCTACGTATTCCAAGTGCCCATTAGGGCACCTAGATAGTCCAAGTGCCCATAGGGAACCTATATCGTCCAAGTGCCCTCTAGGGAACCTACATAGTTAAAGTGCCCGCTAGGGAACCTGCATTGTACAAGTGCCCTCTAGTTAACCTAGATAGTCCAAGTGCGCGCTAGGTAACCTAGATAGTCCAAGGGCCCTCTAGTTAACCTACAAAGTCCAAGTGCCCGATAGGGAACCTACATAGTCCAAGTGCCCAATGAGGAACCTACATAGTCCAAGTGCCCGATAGGGAATCTTCATATTCCAAGTGCCCGTTAGGGAACCCAGATAGTCCAAATACCCATAGGGAACCTACATAGTCCAAGTGCCCTCTAGGGAAGCTACATATTCATAGTGCCCGCTAGGGAACCTGCATTGTCCAAGTGCCCGCTAGTTAACCTAGATCGTCCAAGGGTCCGCTAGTAAACCTACATAGTCCAAGTTCCCGTTAGGTAACCTAGATAGGCCAAGTGCCCGCTAGTTAACCTACATAGTACAATGGCCCGCTAGTTGACCTAGATAGTCCAAGTGCCCGCTAGTTAACCTAGATAGTCAAAGTGCCCGCTAGTTAACCTAAGTAGTACAAATGTCCGATAGGGATCCTACATAGTCCAAGTGCCCGCTAGGTAACCTAGATATTCCAAGTTCCGGTTTGCTAACCTAGATAGTCCAAGTGCCCGCTAGGTAACCTACGTAGTACAAGTGCCCATTCGTTAACGTAGATAGTCCAAGTGCCTGCTAGTTAACCTATACTGTCCAAGTGCCCGCTAGGTTACTTACATAGTCCAAGTGCACTTTCGTTAACTTAGATAGTCCAAGTCGCGGTAGGTAACCAACATAGTCCAAGGGCCGCTAGGTAACCTATATAGCCCAAGTGCCCGCTAGTTAGCCTATAGTCCAAGTGCCCTCTAGGTAACCTACATATTCCATGTTTCCGCTAGGTAACCTAGATAGTCCAAGTGCCCGTTACCTAACCTAGATAGTCCAAGTGCCCGTTAGGTTACCTACATAGTCCACGTGCCCGTTCGTTAACCTAGATAGTCCAATTGCCCGCTAGGTAACCTACATAGTCCAAGGGCCGGCTAGGTAACCTTTAGAATCCAAGTGCCCACTAGGTAATCTAGATAGTCCAGGTGCCCGTTAGGTAACCTAGATAGTCCAAGTGCCCGCTAGTTAACCTACACAGTCCAAGTGCCCGCTGGTTAACTTAAACAGTCCAAGTGCCCGCTAAGTTACCTGCATAGTCCAAGTGCCCGTTAGGTAACCTAGATAGTCCAAGTGCCCGCTAGGTAACCTACATAGTCCAAGTGCCCGCTAGGTAACCTAGATAGTCCAAGTACCCGTTAGCTAACCTAGATAGTCCAAGTGCCCGCTAGGTAACCTCCATAGTTCAAGTGCCCGCTAGGTAACCTCCATAGTCCAAGTGCCCGTTCGTTAACCTAGATAGTCCAAGTTCCTGTTAGCTAACTTACATAGTCCAAGTGCCCGTTCGTTAACCTAGATAGTTCAAGTGCCCGCTAGGTAACCTAGACAGTCCAAGTGCCTGCTAGGTAACCTAAATAGTCCAAGTGCCCGTTTGCTAACCTAGATCGTCAAAGGGCCCGCTAGTTAACCTACATAGTCCAAGGGCCCGCTAGTTAACCTAGATAGTCCAAGTGCCCGCTAGGAAACGACATAGTCCAAGTCCCTGATGGGGAACCTACATAGTCCAAGTATCCGCTAGGTAACCTACATAGTCCAAATGCCCGCTAGTAACGTACATAGTCCAAGTGCCCGTTAGGTAACCTAGATAGTCCAAATGCCCGCTAGGGAACCCACATAGCCCAAGTGCCCATTAAAGAACTTACATAATCAAAGCCCTGCTAGGGAACCTACATAGTCCAAGTGCCCGCTAGGGAATCTAGATAGTCCAAGTACCCGTTAGCTAACCTAGATAGTCCAAGTGCCCGCTAGGTAACCTCCATAGTCCAAGTGCCCGCTAGGTAACCTCCATAGTCCAAGTGCCCGTTCGTTAACCTAGATAGTTCAAGTGCCCGCTAGGTAACCTAGACAGTCCAAGTGCCTGCTAGGTAACCTACATAGTCTCAGTGCCCGCTAGGGACCTACATAGTCCAAGTGCCCGCTAGGTAACCTACATAGTCCAAGTGCCCGTTAGTTAACCTAGATAGTCAAAGTGCCTGCTAGGTAACCTAGATAGTCCAAATGCCCGCTAGGGTACCCACATAGTCCAACTGCCCGATAGGGAACCAACATAGTCCTAGTGCCCTCTAAGGGACCGACATAGTCCAAGTGACCGCTAGGGAACCTACATAGTCCAAATGCCCGTTAGGGTACCCACAGAGTCCAACTGCCCGATAGGGAACCAACATAATCCAAGTGCCCGCTAAGGGACCTACATAGTCCAAGTGCCCGTTAGGGAACCTACATAGTCCAAGTGCCCTCTAGGGAACCTGCATCGTCCAAGTGCCCGCCAGTTAACATAGAGAGTCTAAGTTTCCGCTAGTTAACCTAGATAGTCCAAGTGCCCGCTAGTTAACCTAGATCGTCCAAGTGCCCGCTAGTTATCCTACATAGTCCAAGGTCCGTTAGTTAACCTAGATAGTCCAAGTGCCCTCTAGATAACCTACATAGTCCAAGGGCCCTCTAGTTAACCTCGATAGTCCAAGTGCCTGCTAGGGGACGTACATAGTCCAAGTGCCCGCTGGACAACCTAGATAGTCCAAGTGCCCGCTAGTTAACCTACATTGTCCAAGTCCCTGATGGGGAACCTACATAGTCCAAGTATCCGCTAGGTAACCTACATAGTCCAAATGCCCACTAGTAACGTACGTAGTCCAAATGCCCGTTAGGTAACCTACATAGTCCAAATGCCCGCTAGAAACCTACATAGTCCAAGTGCAAGAAGGGAACCTACATAATCCAAGTGCCCGCTAGGGAACCTACATAGTCCAAATGCCCGTTAGGTAACCTAGATAGTCCAAATGCCCGCTAGGGTACCCACATAGTCTAAGTGCCCGCGAGGTAACCTACATAGTCCAAGTGCCGATTCATTAACCTAGATTTTCCAAGTGCCCTCTAGGTAACCTAGACTGTCCAAGTGCCCGCTTGGTTACCTACATAGTCCACGTGCCCGTTCGTTAACCTAGATAGTACAAGAGCCCGCTAGTTAACCTACATAGTGCAAGGGCCCGCTAGTTAACCTAGATAGTCCAAGTGCCCGCTAGTTAACCTACATTGTCCAAGTCCCTGATGGGGAACCTACATAGTCCAAGTATCCGCTAGGTAACCTACATAGTCCAAATGCCCGCTAGTAACGTACATAGTCCAAGTGCCCGTTAGGTAACCTAGATAGTCCAAATGCCCGCTAGGGAACCCACATAGTCCAAGTGCCCGTTAGAGAACTTACATAGTCAAAGCCCTGCTAGGGAACCTACATAGTCCAAGTGCCCGCTAGGGAACCTAGATAGTCCAAGTACCCGTTAGCTAACCTAGATAGTCCAAGTGCCCGCTAGGTAACCTCCATAGTCCAATTGCCCGTTCCTTAACCTAGATAGTCCAAGTTCCTGTTAGCTAACCTACATAGTCCAAGTGCCTGTTCGTTAACCTAGATAGTTCAAGTGCCCGCTTGGTAACCTAGACAGTCCAAGTGCCTGCTAGGTAACCTACATAGTCCAAGTGCCCGCTAGGGAACCTACATATTCCAAGTGCCTGTTAGTTTACCTAGATAGTCAAAGTGCCTTCTAGGTAACCTAGATAGTCCAAATGCCCGCTAGGATACCCACAGAGTCCAACTGCCCGATAGGGAACCAACATAGTCCAAGTGCCCGCTAAGGGACCTACATAGTCCAAGTGCCCGTTAGGGAACCTACATAGTCCAAGTGCCCTCTAGGGAACCTGCATCGTCCATGTGCCCGCTAGTTAACCTAGATAGTCCAAGTCCCCGCTAGTTAACCTACATAGTCCAAGGTCCGTTAGTTAACCTAGATAGTCCAAGTGCCCTCTAGTTAACCTACATAGTCCAAGGGCCCTCTAGTTAACCTCGATATTCCAAGTGCCCGCTAGGGGACGTACATAGTCCAAGTGCCCGCTGGGCAACCTAGATAGTCCAAGTGCCCGCTAGATTACCTACATAGTCCAAGTGCCCGCTGAGGAACCTACATAGTCCAAGTGTCCGAAAGGGAACCTACGTATTCCAAGTGCCCGTTAGGGCACCTAGATAGTCCAAGTAACCATAGGGAACCTATATAGTCCAAGTGCCCTCTAGGGAAGCTACATAGTCAAAGTGCCCGCTAGGGAACCTGCATTGTACAAGTGCCCGCTAGTTAACCTAGATAGTCCCAGTGCCCACTAGGTAACCTAGATAGTCCAAGTGCCCGATAGGGAACTTACATAGTCCAAGTGCCCAATGAGGAACCTACATAGTCCAAGTGCCCGATAGGGAATCTTCATATTCCAAGTGCCCGTTAGGGAACCCAGATAGTCCAAGTGCCCATAGGGAACCTATATGGTCCAAGTGCCGTCTAGGGAAGCTACATATTCATAGTGCCCGCTAGGGAACCTGCATCGTCCAAGTGCCCGCTAGTTAACCAAGATCGTCCAAGTGTCCGCTAGTAAACCTACATAGTCCACGTTCCCGTTAGGTAACCTAGATAGGCCAAGTGCCCGCAAGGTAACCTACATAGTCCAAGTGCCCGCAAGGTAACCTAGATATTCCAAGTTCCGGTTTGCTAACCTAGATAGTCCAAGTGCCCGCTAGGTAACCTACATAGTTCAAGTGCCCATTCGTTAACCTAGATAGTCCAAGTGCCCGCTAGGTAACCTATATTGTCCAAGAGCCCGCTAGGTTACGTACATAGTCCAAGTGCACGTTCGTTAACTTAGATAGTCCAAGTCGCGCTAGGTAACCTACATAGTCCAAAGGCCCGCTAGGTAACCTATATAGTCCAAGTGCCCGCTATTTAAACTATAGTCCAAGTGCCCGCTAGGTAACCTACATATTCCAAGTTCCCGCTAGGTAACCAAGATAGTCCAAGTGCCCGTTACCTAACCTAGATAGTCCAATTGCCCGTTAGGTTACCTACATAGTCCAAGTGCCCGCTAATTAACCTACATAGTCCAAGTGCCCATTAGGTAACCTAGACAGTACAAGTGCCCGATAGTTAACCTCAATAGTCCAAGTGCCCGCTAATTAACCTATATAGTCCAAGTGCCCGCTAGGGAACCTGCATCATCCCAGTGCCCGCTAGTTAATCTAGATAGTCCAAGTGCCCGCTAGTTAAGCTAGATAGTCCAAGTGGCCGCTAGTTAACCTAGATCGTCCAAGGGCCCGCTAGTTAACCTAGATCGCCCAAGTGCCCGCTAGTTAACCTACATAGTCCAAGGTCCGCTAGTTAACCTAGATATTCCAAGTGCCCGCTAGTTAACCTACATAGTCCAAGGGTCCTCTAGTTAACCTAGATAGTCCAAGTGCCCACTAGGGGAAGTACATAGTCCAAGTGCCCGCTAGGTAACCTAGATAGTCTAAGGGCCCGCTAGTTAACCTACATAGTCCAACTGCCCGATAGGGAACCTACATAGTCCAAGCGATCACTAAGGGACGAACATAGTCCAAGTGCCCGCTAGGGAACCTACATAGTCCAAGTGCCCGCTAGGTAACCTAGATAGTCCAAGTGCCCGCTAGTTAACCTACATAGTCCAAGTGCCCGCTGAGGAACCTACATAGTCCAAGTGTCCGAAAGGGAACCTACGTATTCCAAGTGCCCATTAGGGCACCTAGATAGTCCAAGTGCCCATAGGGAACCTATATAGTCCAAGTGCCCTCTAGGGAACTTACATAGTCAAAGTGCCCGCTAGGGTACCTGCATTGTACAAGAGCCCTCTAGTTAACCTAGATAGTCCAAGTGCCCGCTAGGTAACCTAGATAGTCCAAGGGCCTGCTAGTTAACCTACATAGTCCAACGGCCCTCTAGTTAACCTAGATAGTCCAAGTGCCCGCTGGAGGACGTACATAGTCCAAGTGCCCGCTAGGTAACCTAGATAGTCTACGGGCCCGCTAGTTAACCTACATAGTCCAACTGCCCGATAGGGAACCTACATAGTCCAAGTGCCTGCTAAGGGACGAACATAGTCCAAGTGCCCGCTAGGGAACTTGCATAGTCAAAGTGCCCGATAGGTAACCTAGATAGTCCAAGTGCCCGCTAGTAAACCTACATAGTCCAAGTGCCCACTGAGGAACCTGCATAGTCCAAGTGTCCGAAAGGGAACCTACGTATTCCAAGGGCCCATTAGGGCACCTAGATAGTCCAAGTGCCCATAGGGAACCTATATCGTCCAAGTGCCCTCTAGGGAACCTACATAGTCAAAGTGCCCGCTAGGGAACCTGCATTGTACAAGTGCCCTCTAGTTAACCTAGACAGTCCAGGTGCCCGCTAGGTAACCTAGATAGTCCAAGGGCCCGCTAGTTAACCTACAAAGTCCAAGTGCCCGATAGGGAACCTACATAGTCCAAGTGCCCAATGAGGAACCTACATAGTCCAAGTGCCCGATAGGGAATCTTCATATTCCAAGTGCCCGTTAGGGAACCCAGATAGTCCAAGTGCCCATAGGGAACCTACATAGTCCAAGTGCCCTCTAGGGAAGCTACATATTCATAGTGCCCGCTAGGGAACCTGCATTGTCCAAGTGCCCGCTAGTTAACCTAGATCGTCCAAGTGTCCGCTAGTAAACCTACATAGTCCAAGTTCCCGTTAGGTAACCTAGATAGGCCAAGTGCCCGCTAGTTAACCTACATAGTACAATGGCCCGCTAGTTGACCTAGATAGTTCAAGTGCCCGCTAGTTAACCTAGATAGTCAAAGTGCCCGCTAGTTAACCTAAGTAGTACAAATGTCCGATAGGGATCCTACATAGTCCAAGTGCCCGCTAGGTAACCTAGATATTCCAAGTTCCGGTTTGCTAACCTAGATAGTCCAAGTGCCCACTAGGTAACCTACATAGTCCAAGTGCCCATTCGTTAACCTAGATAGTCCATGTGCCCGCTAGGTAACCTATACTGTCCAAGTGCCTGCTAGGTTACCTACATAGTCCAAGTGCACGTTCGTTAACTTAGATAGTCCAAGTCGCGCTAGGTAACCTACATAGTCCAAGGGTCACTAGGTAACCTATAGTCCAAGTGTCCTCTAGGTAACCTACATATTCCAAGTTCCCGCTAGGGAACCTAGATAGTCAAAGTGCCCGTTACCTAACCTATATAGTCCAAGTGCCCGTGAGGTTACCTACATAGTCCACGTGCCCGTTCGTTAACCTAGATAGTACAATTGCCCGCTAGGTAACCTACATAGTCCAAGAGCCGGCAGGTAACTTAGACAGTTCAAGTGCCCGTTAGGTTACCTGCATAGTCCAAGTGCCCGTTAGGTAACCTAGATAGTCCAAGTGCCCGCTAGGTAACCTACATAGTCCAAGTGCCCGCTAGGTAACCTAGATAGTCCAAGTACCCGTTAGTTAACCTAGATAGTCCAAGTGCCCGCTAGGTAACCTCCATAGTCCAATTGCCTTCTAGGTAACCTCCATAGTCCAAGTGCCCACTAATTTACCTATATAGTCCAAGTGCCCGCTAGGGAAACTGCATCGTTCAAGTGCCCGCTAGTTAATCTAGATAGTCCAAGTGCCCGCTAGTTAACCTAGATAGTCCAAGTGCCCGCTATTTAACCTAGATTGTCCAAGTGCCCGCTAGTTAACCTACATAGTCCAAGGTCCGCTAGTTAACCTAGATATTCCAAGTGCCCCTTAGTTAACCTACATAGTCAAAGGGCCCTCTAGTTAACCTAGATAGTCCACGTGCCCGCTAGGGGACATACATAGTCCAAGTGCCCGCTATGTAACCTAGATAGTCTAAGGGCCCGCTAGATAACCTACATAGTCCAACTGCCCGATAGGGAACCTACATAGTCCAAGTGCACGCTAAGGGACGAACATAGTCCAAGTGCCCGCTAGGGAACCTACATAGTCCAAGTGCCCGCTAGGTAACCTAGATAGTCCAAGTGCCCGCTAGTTAACCTACATAGTCCAAGTACCCGCTGAGGAACCTACATAGTCCAAGTGTCCGAAAGGGAACCTACGTATTCCAAGTGCCCATTAGGGCACCTAGATAGTCCAAGTGCCCATAGGGAACCTATATCGTCCAAATGCCCTCTAGGGAACCTACATAGTTAAAGTGCCCGCTAGGGAACCTGCATTGTACAAGTGCCCTCTAGTTAACCTAGATAGTCCAAGTGCGCGCTAGGTAACCTAGATAGTCCAAGGGCCCGCTAGTTAACCTACAAAGTCCAAGTGCCCGATAGGGAACCTACATAGTCCAAGTGCCCAATGAGGAACCTACATAGTCCAAGTGCCCGATAGGGAATCTTCATATTCCAAGTGCCCGTTAGGGAACCCAGATAGTCCAAATACCCATAGGGAACCTACATAGTCCAAGTGCCCTCTAGGGAAGCTACATATTCATAGTGCCCGCTAGGGAACCTGCATTGTCCAAGTGCCCGCTAGTTAACCTAGATCGTCCAAGGGTCCGCTAGTAAACCTACATAGTCCAAGTTCCCGTTAGGTAACCTAGATAGGCCAAGTGCCCGCTAGTTAACCTACATAGTACAATGGCCCGCTAGTTGACCTAGATAGTCCAAGTGCCCGCTAGTTAACCTAGATAGTCAAAGTGCCCGCTAGTTAACCTAAGTAGTACAAATGTCCGATAGGGATCCTACATAGTCCAAGTGCCCGCTAGGTAACCTAGATATTCCAAGTTCCGGTTTGCTAACCTAGATAGTCCAAGTGCCCGCTAGGTAACCTACGTAGTACAAGTGCCCATTCGTTAACGTAGATAGTCCAAGTGCCTGCTAGTTAACCTATACTGTCCAAGTGCCCGCTAGGTTACTTACATAGTCCAAGTGCACTTTCGTTAACTTAGATAGTCCAAGTCGCGGTAGGTAACCAACATAGTCCAAGGGCCGCTAGGTAACCTATATAGCCCAAGTGCCCGCTAGTTAGCCTATAGTCCAAGTGCCCTCTAGGTAACCTACATATTCCATGTTTCCGCTAGGTAACCTAGATAGTCCAAGTGCCCGTTACCTAACCTAGATAGTCCAAGTGCCCGTTAGGTTACCTACATAGTCCACGTGCCCGTTCGTTAACCTAGATAGTCCAATTGCCCGCTAGGTAACCTACATAGTCCAAGGGCCGGCTAGGTAACCTTTAGAATCCAAGTGCCCACTAGGTAATCTAGATAGTCCAGGTGCCCGTTAGGTAACCTAGATAGTCCAAGTGCCCGCTAGTTAACCTACACAGTCCAAGTGCCCGCTGGTTAACTTAAACAGTCCAAGTGCCCGCTAGGTTACCTGCATAGTCCAAGTGCCCGTTAGGTAACCTAGATAGTCCAAGTGCCCGCTAGGTAACCTACATAGTCCAAGTGCCCACTAGGTAACCTAGATAGTCCAAGTACCCGTTAGCTAACCTAGATAGTCCAAGTGCCCGCTAGGTAACCTCCATAGTTCAAGTGCCCGCTAGGTAACCTCCATAGTCCAAGTGCCCGTTCGTTAACCTAGATAGTCCAAGTTCCTGTTAGCTAACTTACATAGTCCAAGTGCCCGTTCGTTAACCTAGATAGTTCAAGTGCCCGCTAGGTAACCTAGACAGTCCAAGTGCCTGCTAGGTAACCTAAATAGTCCAAGTGCCCGTTTGCTAACCTAGATCGTCAAAGGGCCCGCTAGTTAACCTACATAGTCCAAGGGCCCGCTAGTTAACCTAGATAGTCCAAGTGCCCGCTAGTTAACCTACATTGTCCAAGTCCCTGATGGGGAACCTACATAGTCCAAGTATCCGCTAGGTAACCTACATAGTCCAAATGCCCGCTAGTAATGTACATAATCCAAGTGCCCGTTAGGTAACCTAGATAGTCCAAATGCCCGCTAGGGAACCCACATAGCCCAAGTGCCCATTAAAGAACTTACATAATCAAAGCCCTGCTAGGGAACCTACATAGCCCAAGTGCCCGCTAGGGAACCTAGATAGTCTAAGTACTCGTTAGCTAACCTAGATTGTCCAAGTGCCCGCTAGGTAACCTCCATAGTCCAAGTGCCCGCTAGGTAACCTCCATAGTCCAAGTGCCCGTTCGTTAACCTAGATAGTTCAAGTGCCCGCTAGGTAACCTAGACAGTCCAAGTGCCTGCTAGGTAACCTACACAGTCTCAGTGCCCGCTAGGGACCTACATAGTCCAAGTGCCCGCTAGGTAACCTACATAGTCCAAGTGCCCGTTAGTTAACCTAGATAGTCAAAGTGCCTGCTAGGTAACCTAGATAGTCCAAATGCCCGCTAGGGTACCCACATAGTCCAACTGCCCGATAGGGAACCAACATAGTCCAAGTGCCCGCTAAGGGACCGACATAGTCCAAGTGACCGCTAGGGAACCTACATAGTCCAAATGCCCGTTAGGGTACCCACAGAGTCCAACTGCCCGATAGGGAACCAACATAGTCCAAGTGCCCCCTAAGGGACCTACATAGTCCAAGTGCCCGTTAGGGAACCTACATAGTCCACGTGCCCTCTAGGGAACCTGCATCGTCCAAGTGCCCGCCAGTTAACATAGAGAGTCTAAGTTTCCGCTAGTTAACCTAGATAGTCCAAGTGCCCGCTAGTTAACATAGATCGTCCAAGTGCCCGCTAGTTATCCTACATAGTCCAAGGTCCGTTAGTTAACCTAGATAGTCCAAGTGCCCTCTAGATAACCTACATAGTCCAAGGGCCCTCTAGTTAACCTCGATAGTCCAAGTGCCTGCTAGGGGACGTACATAGTCCAAGTGCCCGCTGGACAACCTAGATAGTCCAAGTGCCCACTAGTTAACCTACATAGTCCAAGTGCCCGCTGAGGAACCTACATAGACGAAGTGTCCCAAAGGGAACCTACGTATTCCAAGTGCCCGTTAGGGCACCTAGATAGTCCAAGTAACCATAGGGAACCTATATAGTCCAAGTGCCCTCTAGGGAAGCTACATAGTCAAAGTGCCCGCTAGGGAACCTGCATTGTACAAGTGCCCGCTAGTTAACCTAGATATTCTAAGTGCCCTCTAGGTAACCTAGATAGTCGAAGGGCCCGCTAGTTAACCTACATAGTCCAAGTGCCCGATAGGGAACCTACATTGTCCAAGTGCCCAATGAGGAACCTACATAATCCAAGTGCCCGATAGGGAATCTTCATATTCCAAGTGCCCGTTAGGGAACCCAGATTGTCCAAGTGCCCATAGGGAACCTATATGGTCCAAGTGCCCTCTAGGGAAGCTACATATTCATAGTGCCCGCAAGGGAATCTGCATTGTCCAAGTGCCCGCTAGTTATCCTAGATCGTCCAAGGGTCCGCTAGTAAACCTACATAGTCCAAGTTCCCGTTAGGTAACCTAGATAGGCCAAGTGCCCGCTAGTTAACCAACATAGTACAATGGCCCGCTAGTTGACCTAGATAGTCCAAGTGCCCGCTAGTTAACCTAGCTAGTCAAAGTGCCCTCTAGTTAACCTAAGTAGTACAAATGTCCAATAGGGATCCTACATAATCCAAGTGCCCGCTAGGTAACCTAGATATTCCAAGTTCCGGTTTGCTAACCTAGATAGTCCAAGTGCCTGCTAGGTAACCTATACTGCCCAAGTGCCCGCTAGGTAACCTATACTGTCCAAGTGCCCGCTAGGTTACTTACATAGTCCAAGTGCACGTTCGTTAACTTAGATAGTCCAAGTCGCGTTAGGTAACCAACATAATCTAAGGGCCCCTAGGTAACCTATATAGTCCAAGTGCCCGCTAGGTTACCTGCATAGTCCAAGTGCCCGCTAGGTAACCTAGACAGTCCAAGTGCCTGCTAGGTAACCTACATAGTCCAAGTGCCCGTTTGCTAACCTAGATCGTCAAAGGGCCCGCTAGTTAACCTACATAGTCCAAGGGCCCTCTAGTTAACCTAGATAGTCCAAGTGCCAGCTAGTTAACCTACATTGTCCAAGTCCCTGATGGGGAGCCTACATAGTCCAAGTATCCGCTAGGTAACCTACATAGTCCAAATGCCCACTACTAACGTACGTAGTCCAAATGCCCGTTAGGTAGCCTAGATAGTCCAAATGCCCGCTAGGGAACCTACATAGCCCAAGTGCCCGCTAGGTAACCTACATAGTCCAAATGCCCGCCAGAAACCTACATAGTCCAAGTGCAAGAAGGGAACCTACATAATCCAAGTGCCCGCTAGTAACGTACATAGTCCAAGTGCCCGTTAGGTAACCTAGATAGTCCAAATGCCCGCTAGGGAACTCACATAGTCCAAGTGCCCGTTAGAGAACTTAGATAGTCAAAGCCCTGCTAGGGAACCTACATAGTCCAAGTGCCCGCTAGGGAACCTAGATAGTCCAAGTACCCGTTAGCTAACCTAGATAGTCCAAGTGCCCGCTAGGTAACCTACATAGTCCAAGTGCCCGTTCGTTAACCTAGATAGTCCAAGTTCCTGTTAGCTAACCTACATAGTCCAAGTGCCCGTTCGTTAACCTAGATAGTTCAAGTGTCCGCTAGGTAACCTAGACAGTCCAAGTGCCTGCTAGGTAACCTACATAGTCCAAGTGCCCGCTAGGGAACCTACATAGTCCAAGGGCCCGCTAGTTAACCTAGATAGTCCAAGTGACCGCTAGTTAACCTACATTGCCCAAGTCCCTGATGGGGAACCTACATAGTCCAAGTATCCGCTAGGTAACCTACATAGTCCAAATGCCCGCTAGTAACGTACATAATCCAAGTGCCCGTTAGGTAACCTAGATAGTCCAAATGCCCGCTAGGGAACCCACATAGTCCAAGTGCCCGTTAGAGAACTTACATAGTCAAAGCCCTGCTAGGGAACTTACATAGTCCAAGTGCCCGCTAGGGAACCTAGATAGTCCAAGTACCCGTTAGCTAACCTAGATAGTCCAAGTGCCCGCTATGTAACCTCCATAGTCCAAGTGCCCGTTCGTTAACCTAGATAGTCCAAGTTCCTCTTAGCTAACCTACATAGTCCAAGTGCGCGTTCGTTAACCTAGATAGTTCAAGTGCCCGCTAGGTAACCTAGACAGTCCAAGTGCCTGCTAGGTAACCTACATAGTCCAAGTGCCCGCTAGGGAACCTACATAGTCCAAGTGCCCGTTAGTTAACCTAGATAGTCAAAGTGCCTTCTAGGTAACCTAGATAGTCCAAATGCCCGCTAGGATACCCACATAGTCCAACTGCCCGATAGGGAACCAACATAGTCCAAGTGCCCGCTAAGGGACCTACATAGTCCAAGTGCCCGTTAGGGAACCTACATAGTCCAAGTGCCCTCTAGGGAACCTGCATCGTCCATGTGCCCGCCAGTTAACATAGATAGTCTAAGTTCCCGCTAGTTAACCTAGATAGTCCAAGTGCCCGCTAGTTAACATAGATCGTCCAAGTGCCCGCTAGTTAACCTACATAGTCCAAGGTCCGTTAGTTAACCTAGATAGTCCAAGTGCCCGCTAGGTAACCTAGATAGTCGAAGGGCCCAATGAGGAACCTACATAGTCCAAGTGCCCGATAGGGAATCTTCATATTCCAAGTGCCCGTTAGGGAACCCAGATAGTCCAAGTGCCCATAGGGAACCTATATGGTCCAAGTGCCCTCTAGGGAAGCTACATATTCATAGTGCCCGCTAGGGAACCTGCATTGTCCAAGTGCCCGCTAGTTAACCAAGATTGTCCAAGTGTCCGCTAGTAAACCTACATAGTCCAAGTTCCCGTTAGGTAACCTAGATAGGCCAATTGCCCGCAAGATAACCTACATAGTCCAAGTGCCCGCTAGGTAACCTAGATATTCCAAGTTCCGGTTTACTAACCTAGATAGTCCAAGTGCCCGGTAGGTAACCTACATAGTCCAAGTGCCCATTCGTTAACCTAGATAGTCCAAGTGCCCGCTAGGTAACCTATACTGTCCAAGTGCCCGCTAGGTTACCTACATAGTCCATGTGCACGTTCGTTAACTTAGATAGTCCAAGTTGCGCTAGGTAACATACATAGACCAAGGGCCCGCTAGGTAACCTATCTAGTCCAAATGCCCGCTAGTTAAACTATAGTCCAAGTGCCCGCTAGGTAACCTACATATTCCAAGTTCCCGCTAGGTAACCTAGATAGTCCAAGTGCCCGTTACCTAACCTAGATAGTCCAAGTGCCCATTAGGTTACCTACATAGTCCACGTGCCGGTTCGTTAACCTAGATAGTCCAAGTGCCCGCTAATTAACCTACATAGTCCAAGTGCCCGCTAATAAACCTACATAGTCCAAGTGCCCGTTAGGTAACCTAGACAATCCAAGTGCCCGCTAGGTAACCTCCATAGTCCAAGTGCCCGCTAATTAACCTATATAGTCCAAGTGCCCGCTAGGGAACCTTCATCGTCCAAGTGCCCGCTAGTTAATCTAGATAGTCCAAGTGCCCGCTAGTTAACCTACATAGTCCAAGGGCCCTCTATTTAACCTAGATAGTCCAAGTGCCCGCTAGGGGACGTACATAGTCCAAGTGCCCGCTAGGTAACCTAGATATTCTAAGGGCCCGCTAGTTAACCTACATAGTCCAACTGCCCGATAGGGAACCTACATAGTCCAAGATCCCACTAAGGGATGAACATAGTCCAAGTGCCCGCTAGGGAACCTACATAGTCCAAGTGCCCGCTAGGTAACCTAGATAGTCCAAGTGCCCGCTAGTTAACCTACATAGTCCAAGTGCCCGCTGAGGAACCTACATTGTCCAAGTGTCCGAAAGGGAACCTACGTATTCCAAGTGCCCATTAGGGCACCTAGATAGTCCAAGTGCCCATAGGGAACCTATATGGTCCAAGTGCCCTCTAGGGAAGATACATATTCATAGTGCCCGCAAGGGAACCTGCATTGTCCAAGTGCCCGCTAGTTATCCTAGATCGTCCAAGGGTCCGCTAGTAAACCTACATAGTCCAAGTTCCCATTAGGTAACCTAGATAGGCCAAGTGCCCGCTAGTTAACCTACATAGTACAATGGCCCGCTAGTTGACCTAGATAGTCCAAGTGCCCGCTAGTTAACCTAGCTAGTCAAAGTGCCCTCTAGTTAACCTAAGTAGTACAAATGTCCAATAGGGATCCTACATAATCCAAGTGCCCGCTAGGTAACCTAGATATTCCAAGTTCCGGTTTGCTAACCTAGATAGTCCAAGTGCCCGCTAGGTAACCTATACTGTCCAAGTGCCCGCTAGGTTACTTACATAGTCCAAGTGCACGTTCGTTAACTTAGATAGTCCAAGTCGCGTTAGGTAACCAACATAATCTAAGGGCCGCTAGGTAACCTATATAGTCCAATGGCCCGCTAGTTAACCTATAGTCCAAGTGCCCTCAAGGTAACTTAAACAGTCCAAGTGCCCGCTAGGTTACCTGCATAGTCCAAGTGCCCGCTAGGTAACCTAGACAGTCCAAGTGCCTGCTAGGTAACCTACATAGTCCAAGTGCCCGTTTGCTAACCTAGATCGTCAAAGGGCCCGCTAGTTAACCTACATAGTCCAAGGGCCCTCTAGTTAACCTAGATAGTCCATGTGCCAGCTAGTTAACCTACATTGTCCAAGTCCCTGATGGGGAGCCTACATAGTCCAAGTATCCGCTAGGTAACATACATAGTCCAAATGCCCACTAGTAACGTACGTAGTCCAAATGCCCGTTAGGTAACCTAGATAGTCCAAATGCCCGCTAGGGAACCTACATAGCCCAAGTGCCCGCTAGGTAACCTACATAGTCCAAATGCCCGCTAGAAACCTACATAGTCCAAGTGCAAGAAGGGAACCTACATAATCCAAGTGCCCGCTAGGGAACCTACATAGTCCAAATGCCCGTTAGGTAACCTAGATAGTCCAAATGCCCGCTAGGGTACCCACATAGTCTAAGTGCCCGCGAGGTAACCTACATAGTCCAAGTGCCCATTGATTAACCTAGATTTTCCAAGTGCCCTCTAGGTAACCTAGACTGTCCAAGTGCCCGCTTGGTTACCTACATAGTCCACGTGCCCGTTCGTTAACCTAGAAAGTACAAGAGCCCGCTAGTTAACCTACATAGTCCAAGGGCCCGCTAGTTAACCTAGATAGTCCAAGTGCCCGCTAGTTAACCTACATTGTCCATGTCCCTGATGGGGAACCTACATAGTCCAAGTATCCGCTAGGTAACCTACATAGTCCAAATGCCCGCTAGTAACGTACATAGTCCAAGTGCCCGTTAGGTAACCTAGATAGTCCAAATGCCCGCTAGGGAACCCACATAGTCCAAGTGCCCGTTAGAGAACTTAGATAGTCAAAGCCCTGCTAGGGAACCTACATAGTCCAAGTGCCCGCTAGGGAACCTAGATAGTCCAAGTACCCGTTAGCTAACCTAGATAGTCCAAGTGCCCGCTAGGTAACCTACATAGTCCAAGTGCCCGTTCGTTAACCTAGATAGTCCAAGTACCTGTTAGCTAACCTACATAGTCCAAGTGCCCGTTCGTTAACCTAGATAGTTCAAGTGTCCGCTAGGTAACCTAGACAGTCCAAGTGCCTGCTAGGTAACCTACATAGTCCAAGTGCCCGCTAGGGAACCTACATAGTCCAAGGGCCCGCTAGTTAACCTAGATAGTCCAAGTGCCCGCTAGTTAACCTACATTGTCCAAGTCCCTGATGGGGAACCTATATAGTCCAAGTATCCGCTAGGTAACCTACATAGTCCAAATGCCCGCTAGTAACGTACATAGTCCAAGTGCCCGTTAGGTAACCTAGATAGTCCAAATGCCCGCTAGGGAACACACATAGTCCAAGTGCCCGTTAGAGAACTTACATAGTCAAAGCCCTGCTAGGGAACTTACATAGTCCAAGTGCCCGCTAGGGAACCTAGATAGTCCAAGTACCCGTTAGCTAACCTAGATAGTCCAAGTGCCCGCTAGGTAACCTCCATAGTCCAAGTGCCCGTTCGTTAACCTAGATAGTCCAAGTTCCTGTTAGCTAACCTACATAGTCCAAGTGCGCGTTCGTTAACCTAGATAGTTCAAGTGCCCGCTAGGTAACCTAGACAGTCCAAGTGCCTGCTAGGTAACCTACATAGTCCAAGTGCCTGCTAGGGAACCTACTTAGTCCAAGTGCCCGTTAGTTAACCTAGATAGTCAAAGTGCCTTCTAGGTAACCTAGATAGTCCAAATGCCCGCTAGGATACCCACATAGTCCAACTGCCCGATAGGGAACCAACATAGTCCAAGTGCCCGCTAAGGGAACTACATAGTCCAAGTGCCCGTTAGGGAACCTACATAGTCCAAGTGCCCTCTAGGGAACCTGCATCGTCCATGTGCCCGCCATTTAACATAGATAGTCTAAGTTCCCGCTAGTTAACCTAGATAGTCCAAGTGCCCGCTAGTTAACATAGATCGTCCAAGTGCCCGCTAGTTAACCTACATAGTCCAAGGTCCGTTAGTTAACCTAGATAGTCCAAGTGCCCTCTAGTTAACCTACATAGTCCAAGGGCCCTCTAGTTAACCTCGATATTCCAAGTGCCCGCTAGGGGACGTACATAGTCCAAGTGCCCGCTGGGCAACCTAGATAGTCCAAGTGCCCGCTAGATAACCTACATAGTCCAAGTGCCCGCTGAGGAACCTACATAGTCCAAGTGTCCGAAAGGTAACCTACGTATTCCAAGTGCCCGTTAGGGCACCTAGATAGTCCAAGTAACCATAGGGAACCTATATAGTCCAAGTGCCCTCTAGGGAAGCTACATAGTCAAAGTGCCCGCTAGGGAACCTGCATTGTACAAGTGCCCGCTAGTTAACCTAGATAGTCCAAGTGCCCGCTAGGTAACCTAGATAGTCGAAGGGCCCGCTAGTTAACCTACATAGTCCAAGTGCCCGATAGGGAACCTATATAGTCCAAGTGCCCAATGAGGAACCTACATAGTCCAAGTGCCCGATAGGGAATCTTCATATTCCAATTGCCCGTTAGGGAACCCAGATAGTCCAAGTGCCCATAGGGAACCTATATGGTCCAAGTGCCCTCTAGGGAAGCTACATATTCATAGTGCCCGCTAGGGAACCTGCATCGTCCAAGTGCCCGCTAGTTAACCAAGATCGTCCAAGTGTCCGCTAGTAAACCTACATAGTCCAAGTTCCCGTTAGGTAACCTAGATAGGCCAAGTGCCCGCAAGGTAACCTACATAGTCCAAGTGCCCGCTAGGTAACCTAGATATTCCAAGTTCTGGTTTACTAATCTAGATAGTCCAAGTGCCCGCTAGGTAACCTACATAGTCCAAGTGCCCATTCGTTAACCTAGATAGTCCAAGTGCACGCTAGGTAACCTATATTGTCCAAGTGCCCGCTAGGTTACCTACATTGTCCATGTGCACGTTCGTTAACTTAGATAGTCCAAGTCGCGCTAGGTAACCTACATAGTCCAAAGGCCCGCTAGGTAACCTATATAGTCCAAGTGCCCGCTAGTTAAACTATAGTCCAAGTGCCCGCTAGGTAACCTACATATTCCAAGTTCCCGCTATGTAACCAAGATAGTCCAAGGGCCCGTTACCTAACCTAGATAGTCCAAGTGCCCGTTAGGTTACCTACATAGTCCAAGTGCCCGCTAATTAACCTACATAGTCCAAGTGCCCGTTAGGTAACCTAGACAGTCCAAGTGCCCGATAGTTAACCTCCATAGTCCAAGTGCCCGCTAATTAACCTATATAGTCCAAGTGCCCGCTAGGGAACCTGCATCATCCATGTGCCCGCTAGTTAATCTAGATAGTCCAAGTGCCCGCTAGTTAAGCTAGATAGTCCAAGTGGCCGATAGTTAACCTAGATCGCCCAAGTGCCCGCTAGTTAACCTACATAGTCCAAGGTCCGCTAGTTAACCTAGATATTCCAAGTGCCCGCTAGTTAACCTACATAGTCCAAGGGCCCTCTAGTTAACCTAGATAGTCCAAGTGCCCACTAGGGGAAGTACATAGTCCAAGTGCCCGCTAGGTAACCTAGATAGTCTAAGGGCCCGCTAGTTAACCTACATAGTCCAACTGCCCGATAGGGAACCTACATAGTCCAAGCGCTCGCTAAGGGACGAACATAGTCCAAGTGCCCGCTAGGGAACCTACATAGTCCAAGTGCCCGCTAGGGAACCTACATAGTCCAAGTGCCCGCTAGGTAACCTAGATAGTCCAAGTGCCCGCTAGTTAACCTACATAGTCCAAGTGCCCGCTGAGGAACCTACATAGTCCAAGTGTCCAAAAGGGAACCTACGTATTCCAACTGCCCATTAGGGCACCTAGATAGTCCAAGTGCCCTCTAGGGAACCTACATAGTCAAAGTGCCCGCTAGGGAACCTGCATTGTACAAGTGCCCTCTAGTTAACCTAGATAGTCCAAGTGCCCCCTAGGTAACCTAGATAGTCCAAGGGCCTGCTAGTTAACCTACATAGTCCAACGGCCCTCTAGTTAACCTAGATAGTCCAAGTCCCCGCTGGAGGACGTACATAGTCCAAGTGCCCGCTAGGTAACCTAGATAGTCTACGGGCCCGCTAGTTAACCTACATAGTCCAACTGCCCGATAGGGAACCTACATAGTCCAAGTGCCCGCTAAGGGACGAACATAGTCCAAGTGCCCGCTAGGGAACCTGCATAGTCAAAGTGCCCGATAGGTAACCTAGATAGTCCAAGTGCCCGCTAGTAAACCTACATAGTCCAAGTGCCCACTGAGGAACCTGCATAGTCCAAGTGTCCGAAAGGGAACCTACGTATTCCAAGTGCCCATTAGGGCACCTAGATAGTCCAAGTGCCCATAGGGAACCTATATCGTCCAAGTGCCCTCTAGGGAACCTCCATAGTCAAAGTGCCCGCTAGGGAACCTGCATTGTACAAGTGACCTCTAGTTAACCTAGATAGTCCAAGTGCCCGCTAGGGGACGTACATAGTCCAAGTGCCCGCTAGGTAACCTAGATATTCTAAGGGCCCTCTAGTTAACCTACATTGTCCAAGTCCCTGATGGGGAGCCTACATAGTCCAAGTATCCGCTAGGTAACCTACATAGTCCAAATGCCCACTAGTAACGTACGTAGTCCAAATGCCCGTTAGGTAACCTAGATAGTCCAAATGCCCGCTAGGGAACCTACATAGCCCAAGTGCCCGCTAGGTAACCTACATAGTCCAAATGCCCGCTAGAAACCTACATAGTCCAAGTGCAAGAAGGGAACCTACATAATCCAAGTGCCCGCTAGGTAACCTACATAGTCCAAGTGCCCGTTCGTTAACCTAGATAGTCCAAGTTCCTGTTAGCTAACCTACATAGTCCAAGTGCCCGTTCGTTAACCTAGATAGTTCAAGTGTCCGCTAGGTATCCTAGACAGTCCAAGTGCCTGCTAGGGAACCTACATAGTCCAAGGGCCCGCTAGTTAACCTAGATAGTCCAAGTGCCCGCTAGTTAACCTACATTGTCCAAGTCCCTGATGAGGAACCTACATAGTCCAAGTATCCGCTAGGTAACCTACATAGTCCAAATGCCCGCTAGTAACGTACATAGTCCAAGTGCCCGTTAGGTAACCTAGATAGTCCAAATGCCCGCTAGGGAACCCACATAGTCCAAGTGCCCGTTAGAGAACTTACATAGTCAAAGCCCTGCTAGGGAACTTACATAGTCCAAGTGCCCGCTAGGGAACCTAGATAGTCCAAGTACCCGTTAGCTAACCTAGATAGTCCAAGTGCCCGCTAGGTAACCTCCATAGTCCAAGTGCCCGTTCGTTAACCTAGATAGTCCAAGTTCCTGTTAGCTAACCTACATAGTCCAAGTGCCCGTTCGTTAACCTAGATAGTTCAAGTGCCCGCTAGGTAACCTAGACAGTCCAAGTGCCTGCTAGGTAACCTACATAGTCCAAGTGCCCGCTAGGGAACCTACATAGTCCAAGTGCCCGTTAGTTAACCTAGATAGTCAAAGTGCCTTCTAGGTAACCTAGATAGTCCAAATGCCCGCTAGGATACCCACATAGTCCAACTGCCCGATAGGGAACCAACATAGTCCAAGTGCCCGCTAAGGGACCTACATAGTCCAAGTGCCCGTTAGGGAACCTACATAGTCCAAGTGCCCTCTAGGGAACCTGCATCGTCCATGTGCCCGCCAGTTAACATAGATAGTCTAAGTCCCCGCTAGTTAACCTAGATAGTCCAAGTGCCCGCTAGTTAACATAGATCGTCCAAGTGCCCGCTAGTTAACCTACATAGTCCAAGGTCCGTTAGTTAACCTAGATAGTCCAAGTGCCCGCTAGGTAACCTAGATAGTCGAAGGGCCCAATGAGGAACCTACATAGTCCAAGTGCCCGATAGGGAATCTTCATATTCCAAGTGCCCGTTAGGGAACCCAGATAGTCCAAGTGCCCATAGGGAACCTATATGGTCCAAGTGCCCTCTAGGGAAGCTACATATTCATAGTGCCCGCTAGGGAACCTGCATTGTCCAAGTGCCCGCTAGTTAACCAAGATTGTCCAAGTGTCCGCTAGTAAACCTACATAGTCCAAGTTCCCGTTAGGTAACCTAGATAGGCCAATTGCCCGCAAGATAACCTACATAGTCCAAGTGCCCGCTAGGTAACCTAGATATTCCAAGTTCCGGTTTACTAACCTAGATAGTCCAAGTGCCCGGTAGGTAACCTACATAGTCCAAGTGCCCATTCGTTAACCTAGATAGTCCAAGTGCCCGCTAGGTAACCTATACTGTCCAAGTGCCCGCTAGGTTACCTACATAGTCCATGTGCACGTTCGTTAACTTAGATAGTCCAAGTTGCGCTAGGTAACATACATAGACCAAGGGCCCGCTAGGTAACCTATCTAGTCCAAGTGCCCGCTAGTTAAACTATAGTCCAAGTGCCCGCTAGGTAACCTACATATTCCAAGTTCCCGCTAGGTAACCTAGATAGTCCAAGTGCCCGTTACCTAACCTAGATAGTCCAAGTGCCCATTAGGTTACCTACATAGTCCACGTGCCGGTTCGTTAACCTAGATAGTCCAAGTGCCCGCTAATTAACCTACATAGTCCAAGTGCCCGCTAATAAACCTACATAGTCCAAGTGCCCGTTAGGTAACCTAGACAATCCAAGTGCCCGCTAGGTAACCTCCATAGTCCAAGTGCCCGCTAATTAACCTATATAGTCCAAGTGCCCGCTAGGGAACCTTCATCGTCCAAGTGCCCGCTAGTTAATCTAGATAGTCCAAGTGCCCGCTAGTTAACCTACATAGTCCAAGGGCCCTCTATTTAACCTAGATAGTCCAAGTGCCCGCTAGGGGACGTACATAGTCCAAGTGCCCGCTAGGTAACCTAGATATTCTAAGGGCCCGCTAGTTAACCTACATAGTCCAACTGCCCGATAGGGAACCTACATAGTCCAAGATCCCACTAAGGGATGAACATAGTCCAAGTGCCCGCTAGGGAACCTACATAGTCCAAGTGCCCGCTAGGTAACCTAGATAGTCCAAGTGCCCGCTAGTTAACCTACATAGTCCAAGTGCCCGCTGAGGAACCTACATAGTCCAAGTGTCCGAAAGGGAACCTACGTATTCCAAGTGCCCATTAGGGCACCTAGATAGTCCAAGTGCCCATAGGGAACCTATATGGTCCAAGTGCCCTCTAGGGAAGATACATATTCATAGTGCCCGCAAGGGAACCTGCATTGTCCAAGTGCCCGCTAGTTATCCTAGATCGTCCAAGGGTCCGCTAGTAAACCTACATAGTCCAAGTTCCCGTTAGGTAACCTAGATAGGCCAAGTGCCCGCTAGTTAACCTACATAGTACAATGGCCCGCTAGTTGACCTAGATAGTCCAAGTGCCCGCTAGTTAACCTAGCTAGTCAAAGTGCCCTCTAGTTAACCTAAGTAGTACAAATGTCCAATAGGGATCCTACATAATCCAAGTGCCCGCTAGGTAACCTAGATATTCCAAGTTCCGGTTTGCTAACCTAGATAGTCCAAGTGCCCGCTAGGTAACCTACGTAGTACAAGTGCCCATTCGTTAACGTAGATAGTCCAAGTGCCTGCTAGTTAACCTATACTGTCCAAGTGCCCGCTAGGTTACTTACATAGTCCAAGTGCACGTTCGTTAACTTAGATAGTCCAAGTCGCGTTAGGTAACCAACATAATCTAAGGGCCACTAGGTAACCTATATAGTCCAATGGCCCGCTAGTTAACCTATAGTCCAAGTGCCCTCAAGGTAACTTAAACAGTCCAAGTGCCCGCTAGGTTACCTGCATAGTCCAAGTGCCCGCTAGGTAACCTAGACAGTCCAAGTGCCTGCTAGGTAACCTACATAGTCCAAGTGCCCGTTTGCTAACCTAGATCGTCAAAGGGCCCGCTAGTTAACCTACATAGTCCAAGGGCCCTCTAGTTAACCTAGATAGTCCAAGTGCCAGCTAGTTAACCTACATTGTCCAAGTCCCTGATGGGGAGCCTACATAGTCCAAGTATCCGCTAGGTAACATACATAGTCCAAATGCCCACTAGTAACGTACGTAGTCCAAATGCCCGTTAGGTAACCTAGATAGTCCAAATGCCCGCTAGGGAACCTACATAGCCCAAGTGCCCGCTAGGTAACCTACATAGTCCAAATGCCCGCTAGAAACCTACATAGTCCAAGTGCAAGAAGGGAACCTACATAATCCAAGTGCCCGCTAGGGAACCTACATAGTCCAAATGCCCGTTAGGTAACCTAGATAGTCCAAATGCCCGCTAGGGTACCCACATAGTCCAAGTGCCCGCGAGGTAACCTACATAGTCCAAGTGCCCATTCATTAACCTAGATTTTCCAAGTGCCCTCTAGGTAACCTAGACTGTCCAAGTGCCCGCTTGGTTACCTACATAGTCCACGTGCCCGTTCGTTAACCTAGAAAGTACAAGAGCCCGCTAGTTAACCTACATAGTCCAAGGGCCCGCTAGTTAACCTAGATAGTCCAAGTGCCCGCTAGTTAACCTACATTGTCCATGTCCCTGATGGGGAACCTACATAGTCCAAGTATCCGCTAGGTAACCTACATAGTCCAAATGCCCGCTAGTAACGTACATAGTCCAAGTGCCCGTTAGGTAACCTAGATAGTCCAAATGCCCGCTAGGGAACCCACATAGTCCAAGTGCCCGTTAGAGAACTTAGATAGTCAAAGCCCTGCTAGGGAACCTACATAGTCCAAGTGCCCGCTAGGGAACCTAGATAGTCCAAGTACCCGTTAGCTAACCTAGATAGTCCAAGTGCCCGCTAGGTAACCTACATAGTCCAAGTGCCCGTTCGTTAACCTAGATAGTCCAAGTACCTGTTAGCTAACCTACATAGTCCAAGTGCCCGTTCGTTAACCTAGATAGTTCAAGTGTCCGCTAGGTAACCTAGACAGTCCAAGTGCCTGCTAGGTAACCTACATAGTCCAAGTGCCCGCTAGGGAACCTACATAGTCCAAGGGCCCGCTAGTTAACCTAGATAGTCCAAGTGCCCGCTAGTTAACCTACATTGTCCAAGTCCCTGATGGGGAACCTACATAGTCCAAGTATCCGCTAGGTAACCTACATAGTCCAAATGCCCGCTAGTAACGTACATAGTCCAAGTGCCCGTTAGGTAACCTAGATAGTCCAAATGCCCGCTAGGGAACACACATAGTCCAAGTGCCCGTTAGAGAACTTACATAGTCAAAGCCCTGCTAGGGAACTTACATAGTCCAAGTGCCCGCTAGGGAACCTAGATAGTCCAAGTACCCGTTAGCTAACCTAGATAGTCCAAGTGCCCGCTAGGTAACCTCCATAGTCCAAGTGCCCGTTCGTTAACCTAGATAGTCCAAGTTCCTGTTAGCTAACCTACATAGTCCAAGTGCGCGTTCGTTAACCTAGATAGTTCAAGTGCCCGCTAGGTAACCTAGACAGTCCAAGTGCCTGCTAGGTAACCTACATAGTCCAAGTGCCCGCTAGGGAACCTACATAGTCCAAGTGCCCGTTAGTTAACCTAGATAGTCAAAGTGCCTTCTAGGTAACCTAGATAGTCCAAATGCCCGCTAGGATACCCACATAGTCCAACTGCCCGATAGGGAACCAACATAGTCCAAGTGCCCGCTAAGGGAACTACATAGTCCAAGTGCCCGTTAGGGAACCTACATAGTCCAAGTGCCCTCTAGGGAACCTGCATCGTCCATGTGCCCGCCAGTTAACATAGATAGTCTAAGTTCCCGCTAGTTAACCTAGATAGTCCAAGTGCCCGCTAGTTAACATAGATCGTCCAAGTGCCCGCTAGTTAACCTACATAGTCCAAGGTCCGTTAGTTAACCTAGATAGTCCAAGTGCCCTCTAGTTAACCTACATAGTCCAAGGGCCCTCTAGTTAACCTCGATATTCCAAGTGCCCGCTAGGGGACGTACATAGTCCAAGTGCCCGCTGGGCAACCTAGATAGTCCAAGTGCCCGCTAGATAACCTACATAGTCCAAGTGCCCGCTGAGGAACCTACATAGTCCAAGTGTCCGAAAGGTAACCTACGTATTCCAAGTGCCCGTTAGGGCACCTAGATAGTCCAAGTAACCATAGGGAACCTATATAGTCCAAGTGCCCTCTAGGGAAGCTACATAGTCAAAGTGCCCGCTAGGGAACCTGCATTGTACAAGTGCCCGCTAGTTAACCTAGATAGTCCAAGTGCCCGCTAGGTAACCTAGATAGTCGAAGGGCCCGCTAGTTAACCTACAAAGTCCAAGTGCCCGATAGGAACCTACATAGTCCAAGTGCCCAATGAGGAACCTACATAGTCCAAGTGCCCGATAGGGAATCTTCATATTCCAATTGCCCGTTAGGGAACCCAGATAGTCCAAGTGCCCATAGGGAACCTATATGGTCCAAGTGCCCTCTAGGGAAGCTACATATTCATAGTGCCCGCTAGGGAACCTGCATCGTCCAAGTGCCCGCTAGTTAACCAAGATCGTCCAAGTGTCCGCTAGTAAACCTACATAGTCCAAGTTCCCGTTAGGTAACCTAGATAGGCCAAGTGCCCGCAAGGTAACCTACATAGTCCAAGTGCCCGCTAGGTAACCTACATAGTCCAAGTGCCCATTCGTTAACCTAGATAGTCCAAGTGCACGCTAGGTAACCTATATTGTCCAAGTGCCCGCTAGGTTACCTACATTGTCCATGTGCACGTTCGTTAACTTAGATAGTCCAAGTCGCGCTAGGTAACCTACATAGTCCAAAGGCCCGCTAGGTAACCTATATAGTCCAAGTGCCCGCTAGTTAAACTATAGTCCAAGTGCCCGCTAGGTAACCTACATATTCCAAGTTCCCGCTATGTAACCAAGATAGTCCAAGGGCCCGTTACCTAACCTAGATAGTCCAAGTGCCCGTTAGGTTACCTACATAGTCCAAGTGCCCGCTAATTAACCTACATAGTCCAAGTGCCCGTTAGGTAACCTAGACAGTCCAAGTGCCCGATAGTTAACCTCCATAGTCCAAGTGCCCGCTAATTAACCTATATAGTCCAAGTGCCCGCTAGGGAACCTGCATCATCCATGTGCCCGCTAGTTAATCTAGATAGTCCAAGTGCCCGCTAGTTAAGCTAGATAGTCCAAGTGGCCGATAGTTAACCTAGATCGCCCAAGTGCCCGCTAGTTAACCTACATAGTCCAAGGTCCGCTAGTTAACCTAGATATTCCAAGTGCCCGCTAGTTAACCTACATAGTCCAAGGGCCCTCTAGTTAACCTAGATAGTCCAAGTGCCCACTAGGGGAAGTACATAGTCCAAGTGCCCGCTAGGTAACCTAGATAGTCTAAGGGCCCGCTAGTTAACCTACATAGTCCAACTGCCCGATAGGGAACCTACATAGTCCAAGCGCTCGCTAAGGGACGAACATAGTCCAAGTGCCCGCTAGGGAACCTACATAGTCCAAGTGCCCGCTAGGGAACCTACATAGTCCAAGTGCCCGCTAGGTAACCTAGATAGTCCAAGTGCCCGCTAGTTAACCTACATAGTCCAAGTGCCCGCTGAGGAACCTACATAGTCCAAGTGTCCAAAAGGGAACCTACGTATTCCAACTGCCCATTAGGGCACCTAGATAGTCCAAGTGCCCTCTAGGGAACCTACATAGTCAAAGTGCCCGCTAGGGAACCTGCATTGTACAAGTGCCCTCTAGTTAACCTAGATAGTCCAAGTGCCCCCTAGGTAACCTAGATAGTCCAAGTGCCTGCTAGGTAACCTAGATAGTCCAAGGGCCTGCTAGTTAACCTACATAGTCCAACGGCCCTCTAGTTAACCTAGATAGTCCAAGTCCCCGCTGGAGGACGTACATAGTCCAAGTGCCCGCTAGGTAACCTAGATAGTCTACGGGCCCGCTAGTTAACCTACATAGTCCAACTGCCCGATAGGGAACCTACATAGTCCAAGTGCCCGCTAAGGGACGAACATAGTCCAAGTGCCCGCTAGGGAACCTACATAGTCCAAGTGCCTGCTAGGGAACCTACATAGTCCAAGTGCCCGCTAGGTAACCTAGATAGTCCAAGTGCCCGCTAGTTAACCTACATAGTCCAAGTGCCCGCTGAGGAACCTACATAGTCCAAGTGTCCGAAAGGGAACCTACGTATTCCATGTGCCCATTAGGGCACCTAGATAGTCCAAGTGCCCATAGGGAACCTATATAGTCCAAGTGCCCTCTAGGGAACTTACATAGTCAAAGTGCCCGCTAGGGTACCTGCATTGTACAAGTGCCCTCTAGTTAACCTAGATAGTCCAAGTGCCCGCTAGGTAACCTAGATAGTCCAAGGGCCTGCTAGTTAACCTACATAGTCCAACGGCCCTCTAGTTAACCTAGATAGTCCAAGTCCCCGCTGGAGGACGTACATAGTCCAAGTGCCCGCTAGGTAACCTAGATAGTCTACGGGCCCGCTAGTTAACCTACATAGTCCAACTGCCCGATAGGGAACCTACATAGTCCAAGTGCCCGCTAAGGGACGAACATAGTCCAAGTGCCCGCTAGGGAACCTGCATAGTCAAAGTGCCCGATAGGTAACCTAGATAGTCCAAGTGCCCGCTAGTAAACCTACATAGTCCAAGTGCCCACTGAGGAACCTGCATAGTCCAAGTGTCCGAAAGGGAACCTACGTATTCCAAGTGCCCATTAGGGCACCTAGATAGTCCAAGTGCCCATAGGGAACCTATATCGTCCAAGTGCCCTCTAGGGAACCTCCATAGTCAAAGTGCCCGCTAGGGAACCTGCATTGTACAAGTGACCTCTAGTTAACCTAGATAGTCCAAGTGCCCGCTAGGGGACGTACATAGTCCAAGTGCCCGCTAGGTAACCTAGATATTCTAAGGGCCCTCTAGTTAACCTACATTGTCCAAGTCCCTGATGGGGAGCCTACATAGTCCAAGTATCCGCTAGGTAACCTACATATTCCAAATGCCCACTAGTAACGTACGTAGTCCAAATGCCCGTTAGGTAACCTAGATAGTCCAAATGCCCGCTAGGGAACCTACATAGCCCAAGTGCCCGCTAGGTAACCTACATAGTCCAAATGCCCGCTAGAAACCTACATAGTCCAAGTGCAAGAAGGGAACCTACATAATCCAAGTGCCCGCTAGGTAACCTACATAGTCCAAGTGCCCGTTCGTTAACCTAGATAGTCCAAGTTCCTGTTAGCTAACCTACATAGTCCAAGTGCCCGTTCGTTAACCTAGATAGTTCAAGTGTCCGCTAGGTAACCTAGACAGTCCAAGTGCCTGCTAGGGAACCTACATAGTCCAAGGGCCCGCTAGTTAACCTAGATAGTCCAAGTGCCCGCTAGTTAACCTACATTGTCCAAGTCCCTGATGAGGAACCTACATAGTCCAAGTATCCGCTAGGTAACCTACATAGTCCAAATGCCCGCTAGTAACGTACATAGTCCAAGTGCCCGTTAGGTAACCTAGATAGTCCAAATGCCCGCTAGGGAACCCACATAGTCCAAGTGCCCGTTAGAGAACTTACATAGTCAAAGCCCTGCTAGGGAACTTACATAGTCCAAGTGCCCGCTAGGGAACCTAGATAGTCCAAGTACCCGTTAGCTAACCTAGATAGTCCAAGTGCCCGCTAGGTAACCTCCATAGTCCAAGTGCCCGTTCGTTAACCTAGATAGTCCAAGTTCCTGTTAGCTAACCTACATAGTCCAAGTGCCCGTTCGTTAACCTAGATAGTTCAAGTGCCCGCTAGGTAACCTAGACAGTCCAAGTGCCTGCTAGGTAACCTACATAGTCCAAGTGCCTGCTAGGGAACCTACATAGTCCAAGTGCCCGTTAGTTAACCTAGATAGTCAAAGTGCCTTCTAGGTAACCTAGATAGTCCAAATGCCCGCTAGGATACCCACATAGTCCAACTGCCCGATAGGGAACCAACATAGTCCAAGTGCCCGCTAAGGGACCTACATAGTCCAAGTTCCCGTTAGGGAACCTACATAGTCCAAGTGCCCTCTAGGGAACCTGCATCGTCCATGTGCCCGCCAGTTAACATAGATAGTCTAAGTCCCCGCTAGTTAACCTAGATAGTCCAAGTGCCCGCTAGTTAACATAGATCGTCCAAGTGCCCGCTAGTTAACCTACATAGTCCAAGGTCCGTTAGTTAACCTAGATAGTCCAAGTGCCCGCTAGGTAACCTAGATAGTCCAAGGGCCTGCTAGTTAACCTACATAGTCCAACGGCCCTCTAGTTAACCTAGATAGTCAAAGTCCCCGCTGGAGGACGTACATAGTCCAAGTGCCCGCTAGGTAACCTAGATAGTCTACGGGCCCGCTAGTTAACCTACATAGTCCAACTGCCCGATAGGGAACCTACATAGTCCAAGTGCCCGCTAAGGGACGAACATAGTCCAAGTGCCCGCTAGGGAACCTGCATAGTCAAAGTGCCCGATAGGTAACCTAGATAGTCCAAGTTCCCGCTAGTAAACCTACATAGTCCAAGTGCCCACTGAGGAACCTGCATAGCCCAAGTGTCCGAAAGGGAACCTACGTATTCCAAGTGCCCATTAGGGCACCTAGATAGTCCAAGTGCCCATAGGGAACCTATATCGTCCAAGTGCCCTCTAGGGAACCTCCATAGTCAAAGTGCCCGCTAGGGAACCTGCATTTTACAAGTGACCTCTAGTTAACCTAGATAGTCCAAGTGCCCGCTAGGTAACCTAGATAGTCCAAGGGCCCGCTAGTTAACCTACAAAGTCCAAGTGCCCGATAGGAACCTACATAGTCCAAGTGCCCAATGAGGAACCTACATAGTCCAAGTGCCCGATAGGGAATCTTCATATTCCAAGTGCCCGTTAGGGAACCCAGATAGTCCAAGTGCCCATAGGGAACCTACATAGTCCAAGTGCCCTCTAGGGAAGCTACATATTCATAGTGCCCGCTAGGGAACCTGCATTGTCCAAGTGCCCGCTAGTTAACCTAGATCGTCCAAGTGTCCGCTAGTAAACCTACATAGTCCAAGTTCCCGTTAGGTAACCTAGATAGGCCAAGTGCCCGCTAGTAAACCTACATAGTACAATGGCCCGCTAGTTGACCTAGATAGTTCAAGTGCCCGCTAGTTAACCTAAGTAGTACAAATGTCCGATAGGGATCCTACATAGTCCAAGTGCCCGCTAGGTAACCTAGATATTCCAAGTTCCGGTTTGCTAACCTAGATAGTCCAAGTGCCCGCTAGGTAACCTACATAGTCCAAGTGCCCATTCGTTAACCTAGATAGTCCAAGTGCCCGCTAGGTAACCTATACTGTCCAAGTGCCTGCTAGGTTACCTACATAGTCCAAGTGCACGTTCGTTAACTTAGATAGTCCAAGTCGCGCTAGGTAACCTACATAGTCCAAGGGCCACTAGGTAAACTATAGTCCAAGTGCCCTCTAGGTAACCTACATATTCCAAGTTCCCGCTAGGTAACCTAGATAGTCAAAGTGCCCGTTACCTAACCTAGATAGTCCAAGTGCCCGTGAGGTTACCTACATAGTCCACGTGCCCGTTCGTTAACCTAGATAGTACAATTGCCCGCTAGGTAACCTACATAGTCCAAGAGCCGGCAGGTAACTTAGACAGTTCAAGTGCCCGCTAGGTTACCTGCATAGTCCAAGAGCCTGTTAGGTAACCTAGATAGTCCAAGTGCCCGCTAGGTAACCTACATAGTCCAAGTGCCCGCTAGGTAACCTAGATAGTCCAAGTACCCGTTAGCTAACCTAGATAGTCCAAGTGCCCGCTAGGTAACCTCCATAGTCCAATTGCCTTCCAGGTAACCTCCATAGTCCAAGTGCCCACTAATTTACTTATATAGTCCAAGTGCCCGCTAGGGAAACTGCATCGTTCAAGTGCCCGCTAGTTAATCTAGATAGTCCAAGTGCCCGCTAGTTAACCTAGATAGTCCAAGTGCCCGCTACTTAACCTAGATCGTCCAAGTGCCCGCTAGTTAACCTACATAGTCCAAGGTCCGCTAGTTAACCTAGATATTCCAAGTGCCCCTTAGTTAACCTACATAGTCAAAGGGCCCTCTAGTTAACCTAGATAGTCCAAGTGCCCGCTAGGGGACATACATAGTCCAAGTGCCCGCTATGTAACCTAGATAGTCTAAGGGCCCGCTAGATAACCTACATAGTCCAACTGCCCGATAGGGAACCTACATAGTCCAAGTGCCCGCTAAGGGACGAACATAGTCCAAGTGCCCGCTAGGGAACCTACAAAATCCAAGTGCCCGCTAGGTAACCTAGATAGTCCAAGTGCCCGCTAGTTAACCTACATAGTCCAAGTGCCCGCTGAGGAACCTACATAGTCCAAGTGTCCGAAAGGGAACCTACGTATTCCAAGTGCCCGTTAGGGCACCTAGATAGTCCAAGTGCCCATAGGGAACCTATATCGTCCAAGTGCCCTCTAGGGAAGCTACATAGTCAAAGTGCCCGCTAGGGAACCTGCATTGTACAAGTGCCCGCTAGTTAACCTAGATAGTCCAAGTGCCCGCTAGGTAACCTAGATAGTCGAAGGGCCCGCCAGTTAACCTACATAGTCCAAGTGCCCGATAGGGAACCTACATAGTCCAAGTGCCCAATGAGGAACCTACATAGTCCAAGTGCCCGATAGGGAATCTTCATATTCCAAGTGCCCGTTAGGGAACCCAGATAGTCCAAGTGCCCATAGGGAACCTATATGGTCCAATGCCCTCTAGGGAAGCTACATATTCATAGTGCCCGCTAGGGAACCTGCATCGTCCACGTGCCCGCTAGTTAACCAAGATCGTCCAAGTGTCCGCTAGTAAACCTACATAGTCCAAGTTCCCGTTAGGTAACCTAGATAGGCCAAGTGCCCGCAAGGTGACCTACATAGTCCAAGTGCCCGCTAGGTAACCTAGATATTCCAAGTTCCGGTTTACTAATCTAGATAGTCCAAGTACCCGCTAGGTAACCTACATAGTCCAAGTGCCCATTCGTTAACCTAGATAGTCCAAGTGCCCGCTAGGTAACCTATACTGTCCAAGTGCCCGCTAGGTTACCTATATAGTCCATGTGCACGTTCTTTAACTTAGATAGTCCAAGTCGCGCTAGGTAACCTATATAGTCCAAGTGCCCGCTAGTTAAACTATAGTCCAAGTGCCCGCTAGGTAACCTACATATTCCAAGTTCCCGCTAGGTAACCAAGATTGTCCAAGTGCCCGTTACCTAACCTAGATAGTCCAAGTGCCCGTTAGGTTACCTACATAGTCCAAGTGCCCGCTAATTAACCTACATAGTCCAAGTGCCCGTTAGGTAACCTAGACAGTCCAAGTGCCCGATAGTTAACCTCCATAGTCCAAGTGCCCGCTAATTAACCTATATAGTCCAAGTGCCCGCTAGGGAACCTGCATCATCCAAGTGCCCGCTAGTTAATCTAGATAGTCCAAGTGCCCGCTAGTTAAGCTAGATAGTCCAAGTGGCCGCTAGTTAACCTAGATCGTCCAAGTGCCCGCTAGTTAACCTAGATCGCCCAAGTGCCCGCTAGTTAACCTACATAGTCCAAGTTCCGCTAGTTAACCTAGATATTCCAAGTGCCCGCTAGTTAATCTACATAGTCCAAGGGCCCTCTAGTTAACCTAGATAGTCCAAGTGCCCACTAGGGGAAGTACATAGTCCAAGTGCCCGCTAGGTAACCTAGATAGTCTAAGGGCCCGCTAGTTAACCTACATAGTCCAACTGCCCGATAGGGAACCTACATAGTCCAAGCGATCGCTAAGGGACGAACATAGTCCAAGTGCCCGCTAGGGAACCTACATAGTCCAAGTGCCCGCTAGGTAACCTAGATAGTCCAAGTGCCCGCTAGTTAACCTACATAGTCCAAGTGCCCAAAGAGGAACCTACATAGTCCAAGTGCCCGATAGGGAATCTTCATATTCCAAGTGCCCGTTAGGGAAACCAGATAGTCCAAGTGCCCGCTATTTAACCTCCATAGTCCAAGTGCCCGCTAGGTAACCTCCATAGTCCAAGTGCCCGTTCGTTAACCTAGATAGTCCAAGTTCCTGTTAGCTAACCTACATAGTCCAAGTGCCCGTTCGTTAACCTAGATAGTTCAAGTGCCCGCTAGGTAACCTATACAGGCCAAGTGCCTGCTAGGTAACCTACATAGTCCAAGTGCCCGTTTGCTAACCTAGATCGTCAAAGGGCCCGCTAGTTAACCTACATAGTCCAAGGGCCCGCTAGTTAACCTATATAGTCCAAGTGCCCGCTAGTTAACCTTCATTGTCCAAGTCCCTGATGGGGAACCTACATAGTCCAAGTATCCGCTAGGTAACCTACATAGTCCAAATGCCCGCTAGTAACGTACATAGTCCAAGTGCCCGTTAGGTAACCTAGATAGTTCAAATGCCCGCTAGGGAACCCACATAGCCCAAGTGCCCATTAAAGAACTTACATAATCAAAGCCCTGCTAGGGAACCTACATAGTCCAAGTGCCCGCTAGGGAACCTAGATAGTCCAAGTACCCGTTAACTAACCTAGATAGTCCAAGTGCCCGCTAGGTAACCTCCATAGTCCAAGTGCCCGCTAGGTAACCTCCATAGTCCAAGTGCCCGTTCGTTAACCTACATAGTCCAAGTTCCTGTTAGCTAACCTACATAATCCAAGTGTCCGTTCGTTAACCTAGATAGTTCAAGTGCCCGCTAGGTAACCTAGACAGTCCAAGTGCCTGCTAGGTAACCTACATAGTCTAAGTGCCCGCTAGGGACCTACATAGTCCAAGTGCCCGCTAGGTAA
Source organism: Tenrec ecaudatus (assembly GCF_050624435.1). Classification (NCBI taxonomy): domain Eukaryota; kingdom Metazoa; phylum Chordata; class Mammalia; order Afrosoricida; family Tenrecidae; genus Tenrec; species Tenrec ecaudatus. Next base: position 291,527 of record NW_027459483.1, read on the forward strand.
CCTACATAGTCCAAGTGCCCGTTAGTTAACCTAGATAGTCAAAGTGCCTGCTAGGTAACCTAGATAGTCCAAATGCCTGCTAGGGTACCCACATAGTCCGACTGCCCGATAGGGAACCAACATAGTCCAAGTGCCCGCTAAGGGACCGACATAGTCCAAGTGACCGCTAGGGATCCTACATAGTCCAAATGCCCGTTAGGGTACCCACAGGGTCCAACTGCCCGAAAGGGAACCAACATAGTCCAAGTGCCCGCTAAGGGACCTACATAGTCCAAGTGCCCGTTAGGGAACCTACATAGTCCAAGTGCCCTCTAGGGAACCTGCATCATCCAAGTGCCCGCCAGTTAACATAGAGAGTCTAAGTTCCCGCTAGTTAACCTAGATAGTCCAAGTGCCCGCTAGTTAACCTAGATCATCCAAGTGCCCGCTAGTTAACCTACATAGTCCAAGGTCCGTTAGATAACCTAGAGAGTCCAAGTGCCCTCTAGATAACCTACATAGTCCAAGGGCCCTCTAGTTAACCTCGATAGTCCAAGTGCCCGCTAGGGGACGTACATAGTCCAAGTGCCCGCTGGACAACCTAGATAGTCCAAGTCCCCGCTAGTTGACCTACATAGTCCAAGTGCCCGCTTGTTAACCTACATAGTCCAAGTGTCCGAAAGGGAACCTACGTATTCCAAGTGCCCCTTAGGGCACCTAGATAGTCCAAGTAACCATAGTGAACCTATATAGTCCAAGTGCCCTCTAGGGAAGCTACATAGTCAAAGTGCCCGCTAGGGAACCTGCATTGTAGAAGTGCCCGCTAGTTAACCTACATAGTCCAAGTGCCCGATAGGGAACCTACATAGTCCAAGTGCCCTCTAGGGAAGCTACATATTCATAGTGCCCGCTAGGGAACCTGCATTTTCCAAGTGCCCGCTAGTTAACCAAGATTGTCCAAGTGTCCGCTAGTAAACCTACATAGTCCAAGTCCCCGTTAGGTAACCTAGATAGGCCAAGTGCCCGCAAGATAACCTACATAGTCCAAGTGCCCGCTAGGTAACCTAGATATTCCAAGTTCCGGTTTACTAACCTAGATAGTCCAAGTGCCCGCTAGGTAACCTACATAGTCCAAGTGCCCATTCGTTAACCTAGGTAGTCCAAGTGCCCCCTAGGTAACCTATAGTGTCCAAGTGCCCGCTAGGTTACCTACATAGTCCAAGTGCACGTTCGTTAACTTAGATAGTCCAAGTTGCGCTAGGTAACATACATAGTCCAAGGGCCCGCTAGGTAACCTATATAGTCCAAGTGCCCGCTAGTTAAACTATAGTCCAAGTGCCCGCTAGGTAACCTACATATTCCAAGTTCCCGCTAGGTAACCTAGATAGTCCAAGTGCCCGTTACCTAACCTAGATAGTCCAAGTGCCCATTAGGTTACCTACATAGTCCACGTGCCGGTTCGTTAACCTAGATAGTCCAAGGGCCCGCTAGGTAACCTACATAGTCCAAGTGCCCGCTAATTAACCTACATAGTCCAAGTGCCCGTTAGGTAACCTAGACAGTCCAAGTGCCCGCTAGGTAACCTCCATAGTCCAAGTGCCCGCTAATTAACCTATATAGTCCAAGTGCCCGCTAGGGAACCTGCATCGGCCAAGTGCCCGCTAGTTAATCTAGATTGTCCAAGTGTCCGCTAGTAAACCTACATAGTCCAAGTCCCCGTTAGGTAACCTAGATAGGCCAAGTGCCCGCAAGATAACCTACATAGTCCAAGTGCCCGCTAGGTAACCTAGATATTCCAAGTTCCGGTTTACTAACCTAGATAGTCCAAGTGCCCGCTAGGTAACCTACATAGTCCAAGTGCCCATTCGTTAACCTAGGTAGTCCAAGTGCCCCCTAGGTAACCTATAGTGTCCAAGTGCCCGCTAGGTTACCTACATAGTCCAAGTGCACGTTCGTTAACTTAGATAGTCCAAGTTGCGCTAGGTAACATACATAGTCCAAGGGCCCGCTAGGTAACCTATATAGTCCAAGTGCCCGCTAGTTAAACTATAGTCCAAGTGCCCGCTAGGTAACCTACATATTCCAAGTTCCCGCTAGGTAACCTAGATAGTCCAAGTGCCCGTTACCTAACCTAGATAGTCCAAGTGCCCATTAGGTTACCTACATAGTCCACGTGCCGGTTCGTTAACCTAGATAGTCCAAGTGCCCGCTAGGTAACCTACATAGTCCAAGTGCCCGCTAATTAACCTACATAGTCCAAGTGCCCGTTAGGTAACCTAGACAGTCCAAGTGCCCGCTAGGTAACCTCCATAGTCCAAGTGCCCGCTAATTAACCTATATAGTCCAAGTGCCCGCTAGGGAACCTGCATCGGCCAAGTGCCCGCTAGTTAATCTAGATTGTCCAAGTGCCCGCTAGTTAACCTACATAGTCCAAGGGCCCTCTATTTAAACTAGATAGTCCAAGTGCCCGCTAGGGGACGTACATAGTCCAAGTGCCCGCTAGGTAACCTAGATAGTCTAAGGGCCCGCTAGTTAACCTACATAGTCCAACTGCCCGATATGGAACTTACATAGTCCAAGATCCCGCTAAGGGACGAACATAGTCCAAGTGCCCGCTAGGGAACCTACATAGTCCAAGTGCCCGCTAGGTAACCTAGATCGTCCAAGTGCCCGCTAGTTAACCTACATAGTCCAAGTGCCCGCTGAGGAACCTACATAGTCCAAGTGTCCGAAAGGGAACCTACGTATTCCAAGTGCCCATTAGGGCACCTAGATAGTCCAAATAACCATAGGGAACCTATATAGTCCAAGTGCCCTCTAGGGAAGCTACATAGTCAAAGTGCCCGCTAGGGAACCTGCATTGTACAAGTGCCCGCTAGTTAACCTAGATAGTCCAAGTGCCCGCTAGGTAACCTAGATAGTCGAAGGGCCCGCTAGTTAACCTACATAGTCCAAGTGCCCGATAGGGAACCTACATAGTCCAAGTGCCCAATGAGTAACCTACATAGTCCAATTGCCCGATAGGGAATCTTCATATTCCAAGTGCCCGTTAGGGTACCCAGATAGTCCAAGTGCCCATAGGGAACCTATATGGTCCAAGTGCCCTCTAGGGAAGCTACATATTCATAGTGCCCCCTAGGGAACCTGCATTGTCCAAGTGCCCGCTAGTTAACCAAGATTGTCCAAATGTCCGCTAGTAAACCTACATAGTCCAAGTTCCCGTTAGGTAACCTAGATAGGCCAAGTGCCCGTTACCTAACCTAGATAGTCCAAGTGCCCGTTAGGTTACCTACATAGTCCACGTGCCGGTTCGTTAACCTAGATAGTCCAAGTGCCCGCTAGGTAACCTACATAGTCCAAGTGCCCGCTAATTAACCTACATAGTCCAAGTGCCCGTTAGGTAACCTAGACAGTCCAAGTGCCCGCTAGGTAACCTCCATAGTCCAAGTGCCCGCTAATAAACCTATATAGTCCAAGTGCCCGCTAGGGAACCTGCATCGTCCAAGTGCCCGCTAGTTAATCTAGATGGTCCAAGTGCCCGCTAGTTAAGCTAGATAGTACAAGTGGCCGCTAGTTAACCTAGATCGTCCAAGTGCCCGCTAGTTAACCTACATAGTCCAAGGTCCGCTAGTTAACCTAGATATTCCAAGTGCCTGCTAGTTAACCTACATAGTCCAAGGGCCCTCTATTTAACCTAGATAGTCCAAGTGCCCGCTAAGGGACGTACATAGTCCAAGTGCCCGCTAGGTAACCTAGATAGTCTAAGGGCCCGCTAGTTAACCTACATAGTCCAACTGCCTGATAGGGAATCTACATAGTCCAAGTGCCCGCTAAGGTACGAACATAGTCCAAGGGCCCGCTAGGGAACCTACATAGTCCAAGTGCCTGCTAGGTAACCTAGATAGTCCAAGTGCCCGCTAGTTAACCTACATAGTCCAAGTGCCCGCTGAGGAACCTACATAGTCCAAGTGTCCAAAAGGGAACCTACGTATTCCAACTGCCATTAGGGCACCTAGATAGTCCAAGTGCCCTCTAGGGAACCTACATAGTCAAAGTGCCCGCTAGGGAACCTGCATTGTACAAGTGCCCTCTAGTTAACCTAGATAGTCCAAGTGCCCCCTAGGTAACCTAGATAGTCCACGGGCCCGCTAGTTAACCTACATAGTCCAAGTGCCCAATGAGGAACCTACATCGTCCAAGTGCCCGATAGGGAATCTTCATATTCCAAGTGCCCGTTAGGGAACCCAGATTGTCCAAGTGCCCATAGGGAACCTATATAGTCCAAGTTCCCTCTGGGGAAGCTACATATTCATAGTGCCCGCTAGGGAACCTGCATTGTCCAAGTGCCCGCTAGTTAACCTAGATCGTCCAAGTGTCCGCTAGTAAACCTACTTAGTCCAAGTTCCCGTTAGGTAACCTAGATAGGCCAAGTGCCCGCTAGTTAACCTACATAGTACAATGGCCCGCTAGTTGACCTAGATAGTCCAAGTGCCCGCTAGTTAACCTACATAGTCAAAGGGCCCGCTAGTTAACCTAAGTAGTACAAATTTCCGATAGGGATCCTACATAGTCCAAGTGCCCGCTAGGTAACCTAGATATTCCAAGTTCCGGTTTGCTAAACTAGATAGTCCAAGTGCCCGCTAGGTAACCTACGTAGTTCAAGTGCCCATTCGTTAACTTAGATAGTCCAAGTCACGGTAGGTAACCAACATAGTCCAAGGGCCGCTAGGTAACCTATATAGTCCAAGTGCCCGCTAATTAAACTATAGTCCAAGTGCCCTCTAGGTAACCTACATATTCCAAGTTCCCGCTAGGTAACCTAGATAGTCCAAGTGCCCGTTACCTAACCTAGATAGTCCAAGTGCCCGTTAGGTTAACTACATAGTCCACGTGCCCGTTCGTTAACCTAGATCGTCCAATTGCCCGCTAGGTAACCTACATAGTCCAAGGGCCGGCTAGGTAACCTTTAGAATCCAAGTGCCCGCTAGGTAATCTAGATAGTCCAGGTGCCCGTTATGTAACCTAGATAGTCCAAGTGCCCGCTAGTTAACCTACATAGTCCAAGTGCCCCCTGGTTAACTTAAACAGTCCAAGTGCCCGCTAGGTTACCTGCATAGTCCAAGTGCCCGTTAGGTAACCTAGATAGTCCAAGTGCCCGCTACGTAACCTACATAGTCCAAGTGCCCGCTAGGTAACCTAGATAGTCCAAGTACCCGTTAGCTAACCTAGATAGTCCAAGTGCCCGCTAGGTAACCTCCATAGTCCAAGTGCCCGCTAGGTAACCTCCATAGTCCAAGTGCCCGTTCGTTAACCTAGATAGTCCAAGTTCCTGTTAGCTAACCTACATAGTCCAAGTGCCATTTCGTTAACCTAGATAGTTCAAGTGCCCGCTAGGTAACCAAGACAGTCCAAGTGCCTGCTAGGTAACCTACATAGTCCAAGTGCCCGTTTGCTAACCTAGATCGTCAAAGGGCCCACTAGTTAACCTACATAGTCCAAGGGCTCTCTAGTTAACCTAGATAGTCCAAGTGCCCGCTAGTTAACCTACATTGTCCAAGTCCCTGATGGGGAACCTACATAGTCCAAGTATCCGCTAGGTAACCTACATAGTCCAAATGCCCGCTAGTAACGTACATAGTCGAAGTGCCCGTTAGGTAAACTAGATAGTCCAAATGCCCGCTAGGGAACACACATAGTCCAAGTGCCCGTTAGAGAACTTACATAGTCAAAGCCCTGCTAGGGAACCTACATAGTCCAAGTGCCCGCTAGGGAACCTAGATAGTCCAAGTGCCCGCTAGGTAACCTCCATAGTCCAAGTGCCCGCTAGGTAACATCCATAGTCCAAGTGCCCGTTCGTTAACCTAGATAGTCCAAGTTCCTGTTAGCTAACCTACATAGTCCAAGTGCCCGTTCGTTAACCTAGATAGTTCAAGTGCCCGCTAGGTAACCTAGACAGTCCAAGTGCCTGCTAGGTAACCTACATAGTCCAAGTGCCCGTTTGCTAACCTAGATCGTCAAAGGGCCCGCTAGTTAACCTACATAGTCCAAGGGCCCTCTAGTTAACCTAGATAGTCCAAGTGCCCGCTAGTTAACCTACATTGTCCAAGTCCCTGATGGGGAACGTACATAGTCCAAGTATCCGCTAGGTAACCTACATAGTCTAAATGCCCACTAGTAACGTACGTAGTCCAAATGCCCGTTAGGTAACCTAGATAGTCCAAATGCCCGCTAGGGAACCTACATAGCCCAAGTGCCCGCTAGGTAACCTACATAGTCCAAATGCCCGCTAGAAACCTACATAGTCAAAGTGCAAGAAGGGAACCTACGTAATCCAAGTTCCCGCTAGGGAACCTCCATAGTCCAAGTGCCCGCTAATAAACCTATATAGTCCAAGTGCCCGTTAGGGAGCCTGCATCGTCCAAGTGCCCGCTAGTTAATCTAGATAGTCCAAGTGCCCGCTAGTTAAGCTAGATAGTCCAAGTGGCCGCTAGTTAACCTAGATCGTCCAAGTGCCCGCTAGTTAACCTACACAGTCCAAGGTCCGCTAGTTAACCTAGATATTCCAAGTGCCCGCTAGTTAACCTACATAGTCCAAGGGCCCTCTATTTAACCTAGATAGCCAAGTGCCCGCTAGGGGACGTACATAGTCCAAGTGCACGCTAGGTAACCTAGATAGTCTAAGGGCCCGCTAGTTAACCTACATAGTCCAACTGCCCGATAGGGAACCTACATAGTCCAAGTGTCCGCTAAGGTACGAACATAGTCCAAGTGCCCGCTAGGGAACCTACATAGTCCAAGTGCCCGCTAGGTAACCTAGATAGTCCAAGTGCCCGCTAGTTAACCTACATAGTCCAAGTGCCCGCTGAGGAACCTACATAGTCCAAGTGTCCGAAAGGGAACCTACGTATTCCAAGTCCACATTAGGGCACCTAGATAGTCCAAGTGCCCATAGGGAACCTATAGAGTCCAAGTGCCCTCTAGGGAACCTACATAGTCAAAGTGCCCGCTAGGGAACCTGCATTGTACAAGTGCCCACTAGTTAACCTAGATAGTCCAAGTGCCCGCTAGGTAACCTAGATAGTCCAAGGGCCCGCTAGTTAACCTACATAGTCCAAGTGCCCAATGAGGAACCTACATAGTCCAAGTGCCCGATAGGGAATCTTCATATTCCAAGTGCCCGTTAGGGAACCCAGATTGTCCAAGTGCCCATAGGGAACCTATATAGTCCAAGTTCCCTCTAGGGAAGCTACATATTCATAGTGCCCGCTAGGGAACCTGCATTGTCCAAGTGCCCGCTAGTTAACCTACATTGTCCAAGTCCCTGATGTGGAACCTACATAGTCCAAGTATCCGCTAGGTAACCTACATAGTCCAAATGCCCGCTAGTAACGTACATAGTCCAAGTGCCCGTTAGGTAACCTAGATAGTCCAAATGCCCGCTAGGGAACCCACATAGTCCAAGTGCCCGTTAGAGAACTTACATAGTCAAAGCCCTGCTAGGGAACCTACATAGTCCAAGTGCCCGCTAAGTAACCTAGATAGTCCAAGTACCCGTTAGCTAACCTAGATAGTCCAAGTGTCCGCTAGGTAACCTCCATAGTCCAAGTGCCCGTTCGTTAACCTAGATAGTCCAAGTTCCTGTTAGCTAACCTCCATAGTCCAAGTGCCCGTTCGTTAACCTAGATAGTTCAAGTGCCCGCTAGGTAACCTAGACAGTCCAAGTGCCTGCTAGGTAACCTACATAGTCCAAGTGCCCGTTTGCTAACCTAGATCGTCAAAGGGCCCGCTAGTTAACCTACATAGTCCAAGGGCCCTCTAGTTAACCTAGATAGTCCAAGTGCCCGCTAGTTAACCTACATTGTCCAAGTCCCTGATGGGGAACCTACATAGTCCAAGTATCCGCTAGGTAACCTACATAGTCCAAATGCCCACTAGTAACGTACGTAGTCCAAATGCCCGTTAGGTAACCTACATAGTCCAAATGCCCGCTAGAAACCTACATAGTCCAAGTGCAAGAAGGGAACCTACATAATCCAAGTGCCCACTAGGGAACCTACATAGTCCAAATGCCCGTTAGGTAACCTAGATAGTCCAAATGCCCGCTAGGGTACCCACATAGTCTAAGTGCCCACGAGGTAACCTACATAGTCCAAGTGCCGATTCATTAACCTAGATTATCCAAGTGCCCTCTAGGTAACCTAGACTGTCCAAGTGCCCGCTTGGTTACCTACATAGTCCACGTGCCCGTTCGTTAACCTAGATAGTACAAGAGCCCGCTAGTTAACCTACATAGTGCAAGGGCCCGCTAGTTAACCTAGATATCCAAGTGCCCGCTAGTTAACCTACATTGTCCAAGTCCCTGATGGGGAACCTACATAGTCCAAGTATCCGCTAGGTAACCTACATAGTCCAAATGCCCGCTAGTAACGTACATAGTCCAAGTTCCCGTTAGGTAACCTAGATAGTCCAAATGCCCGCTAGGGAACCCACATAGT